>NC_041398.2:11038417-11356025 GCF_900747795.2 Erpetoichthys calabaricus
CAGGATCACCAACCCCAAAGCTGGAGGTTTTATGCTGTTTTCAGAACTTTGCACATCTGGACAGTGACTCACATAACTCGGTGATAGAAGGTGAGGATGAGAAGACCTAAAGGGTCACCTCTTAACCAGCCACTAGAATGAGGAAGAAATGATAATATGAGATTTATTTCTTAGGCAATTTAGATGAAGCTTTACACCAAATACAGAGAGTCTCATATGTCGGTTTGCCTTTTGGTGCACATGTGGAAAACCTGACTGGCTGAGTAGATAGGCTCCTGGCTGGAGTAGGGAAGGAAGGATCCAGTTGTCATTGTCACATGTGTCCAGTTCTAAGTGAACAATTTTAAGAGGATAGATCAGACCACCAGTACTGCAGAACAATTTAAAAACTTTGGTAAAAAGCTGAGGAGCAGTAGTGACAAAGTGATCAGAAGTTTAACCTTTGCCACACATAAGACTGAGGACATTAGATAGATAGATAGATAGATAGATAGATAGATAGATAGATAGATAGATAGACAGACAGACAGACAGACAGACAGACAGACAGACAGACAGACAGACAGACAGACAGACAGATAGATAGATAGATAGATAGATAGATAGATAGATAGATAGATAGATAGATAGATAGATAGATAGATAGATAGATAGATAATGGCCCTCATAGAATCTTTATATAATTAAAGATTTATTCTTCATAAAGTTGTATTCCAAACACACAGACACTCTTTTGAGCCTAACAAGCCAATCCAAAACAAACAAAGTTTCCAAACAGAATCCAAAGACAGTTGTTGTAAAACAAAGCACAGGCTGACAAATCCAGAAAATCACAAAAGCAAAAGGCACAGCTAAAAGAACACAAGAACTCGTCAAACTCGCAGAGCACATTCACAACGAAACTCTGGGAGACCCTCTGGGTTTATAGGGTGGAAGGGAAGCTTGTGGTGGTGATTGGCAGATGGTCCACCTCTTGGTGAGACACACACAAACCACATGGAACATAAGAAAGTCAGCTTATAGAGAAGGACAAATACAATGAATAAAGCAGATACTCAACCAAATCAACATTAACATAAATAAATAAAAAATAAAGACATGAAACAAAACTTTGAACAACATCTAGTGGAAGGAATCCTGGCTGAAAATGTCACCGTCATCATGGGTGTAGAGAGGGGATTTCATGCATCAGTAATAAGCAGGAATTCTAGGAGGAAACAACAAAAGCAGACGAGCGTAGAAACATAAACCGAAGTGAAGGTCGGTCTGTGAGGTTGGCTCTCCTTCACTTCTACTTCTTCAGCTGTCACCTCTTTGTCTGGATTGGACTACACAGTGCTGAGTGACACATTGTGTCCTGTCTACTTTCTTTAAACTAAAGACACACCGCACTGGTCTGGACCAGCTGTGTTGAGTACTTTAGTACACTCGATGGTGTTGGTCTGTTTAATGTGAGTCTGTGTTAAATAAATTAGGTTGGATAGGTTTGGTCTCTCTGGGCACAGAAATGTGTGTGAAGAGTTCTGTCTCTGCTGGATGAGAACTTTCACATAAATGAATCCTAGCAGAACTGGGAATCAAATTGCATGCTGCCATAGACAGTCTGCCAGCTCATTACAGGGTCAGAGCTGCACTAGCGATCACAATGGAAGCCAATTGGGGGTTTCTGCCCATTAACCAAACTTAAATGTGAGGATGTGGTGGAAGATCTGGAATAACTTTAAGAAACCTACTGAGACACTGGAAGAAGGGGTAAACTCCACATGGAAACTGAATGGAGGAAAGTGGACCTGAGATTCATCAGATGCCATCACTGAACAATCTAACTGTCCTTTTTGATTAAATATGAAAGCTGAATTAAAACATTTGGAGGTGTACATAATGTAAAGTCTGCACTCAGTCAAACAGTGGAGATCCTTAAGTTGTGGAGTCTAATAAAACTGAGAAATACCAGAATGAACAAGAAAAGACCATTCCGATCTCCAGAATAAATCAAGAATATCCCATTTCTCCAAATGAGGTATTTTACAGGAAAAGACAGGCTCTCCGATCAGAATGCAACCTCTTGATAACAAAAGAACCTGAACAACTCATGTTTACATCACAACATCATTATGGTGAACGTGGAAAGAAGGCTAATAAGATCTTAGCTCAGCAATCCACAAGCAGAAAGTTTGCAACACAATAACAAAAATTACCAGTGCAACTGGACATAAAGTAATGAAGTCTAAAAATATAACTCACACATTTAGCAAGTACTATTAGTCTTTATATTCTACTCAGTTTAAAGAAGACGAGACACAATCTGAGGAATTCTTTGATGTAATACAAAGACAACAACTGGACACTCTTATTGAAGAGGAACTGGACAAACCTCTGAAAGTCTCAGAACTTCTGGATGCTGTAAACTCACTCCAAAGTGGGAAAACAACAGGCCCTCATGGCAACCAGTGGAATTTTATTTAGACGTTTTCAACTAAGTTAGCTCCACTATTATTAGCAAAGTTTACAGAAGCTACAAACAACAAAAATCTACCCAAAAACCTACCCAATTTTCCACACCTCCCACCCATTTCTTTTCCAGAAGACCTCCTGATCAGTCCTGAGGAGTCAGACTGCTTCTCAGCAACATAAATAAAAAAATTTCAAAGAATCTCCCCTTTAAGGGTCCTAGGATACGGCTGGAAAAGGACCTTCTAATGAATATCTCAGAAAAGGAGTGGAAGTCAGTCATGCATAGGATACACTCCAGCTCAATATGTGCGAAGTATTCAACCATTTGATTTCGACTCTTTCATCGATCACATTTATCTCATTTAAAATTGGGAAGAATCCAACCTGCGAGTGTGGCAATCGAGCTCCAGCCTCATTGGGCCACATGTTTTGGGAGGACAACAAAGTAACATCATTTAGGGCCAAAATGTTTGAATGTTTCATCAGACAGCCGTGGGGTCACAATCACTCCTAACTCACTAACAGCCATGGTTGGTGGGCTACCAGAGGGGCCTAAAGTGGAGGAGGACACATTGACTGTAACTGCCTTGACCACATTGTGAGCTTGTGGACTTGTCCTGCTGAACTTGAAGACCCCCAGCCCACCAGTGAAAAGTCACTGGGTCACTGATGTTTGAAATTTAAAAAAAAAAAATTCTCAGTTAGAAGATCAGTTCAAAACCTTTTTAAAATATGACAAGATCTAATTAATAAAACTTTAAAATAATCATCCATAGCAGAGGAAAAGGAAATTCTGTCTTTGGATCTATCTTTTTATTTAGTTATTTATTTATTTTTCTAAATTATTATGAATCTTGTCCCAGCTCTCGGCTCTTCTCTCTTTTTCTGGGTTGCAGTGTGAATCCTGTTTGGTAGTTTTTAATTTATTGCATTTTTTTTTGTTTGTTTAGATTTCTGTATTAACTTTCTCATTTTTATTTTTTATTTTGACTTTGAAAGTAATTTGTTGTATAAGTTGAACTTGATTGTATGCAATGATATTTTTAAAATAAAAACAACTTAGACCATTAATGGACGTTGAGCCCGCTGATCTAATTCAGAACATCAGCGTTGACCTTCAGTGTGAGTTTCTGTTAGTTGAGTTAAGTCCCCTTTAGGCAGCTGATGCTGTCTGAGTGTCCACTGAGTAACACCTAGGATTCTGTCAACAGTGAAAGGCCATGAAGGACACCAGACAACGTCTTCTCTAACTCTTCCTTCTCGTGTCCCTACTTATCATCACCAGTGAAGTTCTGCTGCTCGTCAAGTTCTCATTTATTTCTCCTCTCTTTGATATGAAGTGTTGTCTTCCTAATCCACTCACCTTCATCTCCTTCATCGCTCTCCTCGTCTCCTTCAGTGTCTTCTCTCTCTCCTCAAGTCCCCTCTTGATGTCACTCAGTGTCGCCTCCAGCTGTTTCTGTTTGGACACACAAAAGGACAAGCGTGGTCAGATCAGAATTCACGTTCACTTTGTGATTTCTTCTTCTCTTTCTGACTCCTGATATTTTCACAACACATTTGTTTGACATTTAATGACACAACTTAGATTTGATTTAACAAACAGGAATGACAATAAAGATTAAAAGAAAGGTTTAATTTAACTGATGTAAGATTGAGTTTGGGTTTGAAGAGTGCGTCAAAACCAAAAGACAGTTTGAAGGCACACTGGTGTGTGATTTAGTTCTTGACGTTTAGAAGACATCACATCGACAAACTGGGTAATGTGAAGTTCACACAACACCAAAAATAATAAAACTGGAATGTAAAGTAAAGAAACTGGTGAAAGGCCAGGAGGACTTAAACACGTCATGTCAGTAATTTTAGGATCTACAAGGACATTTGATGTCCTGATTCAGACATGTGAGGACGTTGTCTGCCGTTGACATTTTCTGGAGTCAAGTAAGATACCGAAATACACAAACGATTCTGTTGAATTCAGGAACTGGGCAACTTAAAGGAATTCTAAAACTCAGAAATGATATTTTTATATGTTACTTACCTCAGGTGTTTTGTTTAGGTGACAGATTATTATTTTTAATTAAACTAGTGAGCTCTGTCCACTTCTCACTTCACTCGCCCACCCGCAGGTTTGGTTCGTGCGGTGCTTCAAACATTTAAAAGCCTGTACAGCACCTGTCCTTTTGTCTCACTGCCTTGTCTCTCTTCTCCCCCAGACATCCTCTGCTCCTGTGGTGGTCCCGCTCCCGAGGCGCACCCCTAAGAACAGGAAGATTTTCTATTCTTCTAATTGAGAGACTGAGCTGTCCCCTCTGACTACACACGGAGCTCGATTCACTACTGAAAGAGACTTTTGTTTGTTTGAAGTGTCTGAATAACGTTTGTCTCTAAAATCTCCTGTGTATCTGTGCCACTCTGTGACCCAAGTGTGACCACGTACGTGGATTTCACTTTCACCAAACCACAAATCTTTTCATTCTCACCGAGAGGCCTCTTCATTGTGAAGAAACACTACTTTACCGTGATGGCAACACAAATTAGACGATCTACAAGTCTCTGACTTAAAGTTTCAATCCAAACAATATATTCAATCTGTTTTTGCTGTTCTGCTATTTCACTGAGTAATAATTTCTGTTTATTTGTGCGAATGCGATCTTTACTATCATTTTGTGTAGACTTTCGAGATGGCCAAAGTCTCCATCTCACGGATCTTGATTCCATCTCTCTAGACTTACAAAAAGTCTCTTCAGAAAGATCACGTCTTGTGTGTTATAATAAAGAGATGTTTATTATGTTTATGTGTTTTGGTTTCACCAGAGCATTCAAGACCACCTAGCCATCACTGTTAAGGGTCAGCTCAGAGATGTGCAGGTGGGTGAGCCTGTGGTGTCCTGATGATGGACTATCTGTCAGGCAGACTCAAGGACTGTGTGAGCAACACTGGAGCAGCACAAGGAACAGGCCTGT
Organism: Erpetoichthys calabaricus; assembly: GCF_900747795.2. Classification (NCBI taxonomy): domain Eukaryota; kingdom Metazoa; phylum Chordata; class Cladistia; order Polypteriformes; family Polypteridae; genus Erpetoichthys; species Erpetoichthys calabaricus. The sequence goes on from NC_041398.2 coordinate 11,043,839, forward strand.
CTGCTTTACTCTTCACTCTGCGCACCTCACACTGGAAAGAACACAATTTCTCTTTTCTTGGATATCCACAAATCACCCAAGGAGTGTCTCAGTAGGCTTTAACAGGCCATGTTATTGAGAGCCCCCTACTCCTGATTCCCTAAGAAGAGAGGAAAAACAAGAAAATCGAGGCTGAATACACACACAATAGAGCTAATGTGCCAAAGCCCCAGTCCACCTAAACTGCATGTCTCTAGATTGTAGGGGGAAACCCACATGAAGACAATGAGAACATGCAAACTCCACCAGAAAAATAAAATGTATTTATAATTTAAGGACAACTGAAGATGTACGTATTCAAGTGTATACAAACAGACGACATCAACAGACAACACCTAACATAAACAACAACAACAACAACAACAACAACAACAACAACAATAATAATAATAATAATAATAATAATAATACTAATAATAATAATAATACATTTTATTTATTTGTAGGTGCCTTTCTAAACACTCAAGGACACCGAACAATGGACAAAACACAGATTATAAACAAAAGTAAAATACAAAAGTTAAAATCAGACAGAGCAATTGTAATCAAAGAGAACAAGCAGTGTTAAACAAATGAGTTTTAAGTTTATATTTGAAACTGAATATTTGTGCATAGATCAAACTACTGTATACCAATCCAGAAGCTTCAGTTTGTATTAATAACATTTGCTCAGACTACTTTAAACTAGAACGTGGTACCAGACAAGGATGTCCCTTGTCGCCACTGTTGTTTTGCAATCGCCATTGAACCACTGGCGGTTCACTGTCGAAATTCTTATCAGATAAAGGGGATTCTCAGAGAAGGACTGAAACAGAAAATTTCTCTATATGCAGATGATATGGTTTTATATATATCAGACGCAGAAAACACTGTGCGTGCTGTTTTAACAGCACTAACAGAATTTCAAAATATATCTGGTCTTAGAATTAATCTGAATAAAAGTATACTCTTTCCAGTGAATTCACAAGCATATAATATTAGATTACACACCCTACCTCTTACCATAGCAGATCACTTTAAATACCTAGGGGTAAATATCACAAGTAAACATAAAGCTCTTTATCAACAAACTTTTGTCGTTTGTTAGAAAAAAGTAAGCAAGACTTGCATAGATAGTCAACCCTTCATCTCACTCTAGCCGGAAGAATTAACATTGTTAAGATGAATATCTTCCTAAACTTTTTTTTTTATTTCAGAATATTCCAATATATATCAATAAATCGTTTTTTAAACAGTTAGATTCAACAATAACCTCATTTATTTGGAACTCAAAACACCCACGTATCTGAAGAGCGACCCTCCAAAGACCTCAGGCAGAAGGTGGCATGGCTTTACCTAATTTTCAGTTTTATTACTGGGCAGCAACCTTACAAGCCATAAAAACCTGGACACAAATAATTGAACATACACAGGCTTGGTCCGCAATCGAAGTAAAATCCTGTAGTCTTCTTTATACTCCTTGCTCTGCTCTCCAATAAATACAAGTTATCATAAATATACTAATAACCCAATTGTGCTTTACTCACTCACAATATGGAACCAACTTAGAAAGCATTTTAAGATGGAAAATCTTTTATCAGTGCACCTCTGCAAGAGAACCACCTCTTTCAACCCTCGCAAACATCCAGTTTTTAATACCTGGAAAAGTTTTGGGATTAAAATGCTCAGAGATCTTTATATAGACAACATATTTACATCTTTTGAATAATTACGTTCAAAATTCAACCTCCCAGCTACACATTTCTTTCACTATCTTCAAATTAGAAATTTTGTTAAACAGAAATTGCCCGATTTTCCTCACCTTGCACCCTCCACAATGCTGGAAAAAATACTGCTCAATTTCGAGGAATTAAACACCATTTCCACATTATATAAAATCTTATTAGAGTCCCTACCTTTCAAAGATCCAAGAGGACATTGGGAGGAAGATCTCTTAATCAATATATCAGAAAAGGAGTGGAAGGTAGCAAAGCAGAGAATTCACTCGAGCTCCATATGCGCAAAGCATAGAATTATTCAACTCAAAATTATATATCGAGCTCATCTGTCTCACTTAAAACTGTCCAAAATGTTTCCAGGGCAGGATCCAACCTGCTAACGCTGCAACCAAGCTCCTGCCTCACTGGGTCACATGTTCTGGGCCTGCACCAAACTAACATCATTCTGGACCAAAATTTTTAAGTGCCTTTCAGACTGCCTTGGGGTCACAATCCCTCCTAACCCATTAACAGCTGTGTTTGGTGTCCTTCCAGATGGACTTGAAGTGGAGAAGGACAAGCAAACGGTGATTGCATTCACTACACTTGTGACACGCAGACCTATTCTGTTAAATTGGAAGAATCCTAATTCTCCTCTTATAAGTCAGTGGGAAACCGATGTTTTATATTATTTGAAATTGGAAAAAATCTAATTCTCAGTTAGAGGATCTGTACAACATTGTTTTAAAACCTGGCAGGATCTGATCAATATTATTTTAGAATAAGAGAAATAACTATTACCGCATTTAATTCCCTTCTCCATTTCTTATTTACATATAGATATTTCTCCCTTTCTTTTGTTTATTGTTGCCTTATTAAAAAGCCCTAAGAAATTCTCCTTTGGCTAAGTTCTCTTTCTCAGGGGTGGGCTTTGATTTGTCTTCAATTTTGTTTTGTTATAAATTGATTTATTTGTATGGAATGATTACAATAAAAATTAATAAATAAAATAAAAAAAAAATGACATACAGTAGATTAGTTTAGCGAAGTCGTTAAACACTATATTAAGAAAATGAATTAATTTATATAATATTGTAATGACCAGCGTAATAAGCTAACACAACTCAGAGGTCCTGCAGTTTTCTATGTTTTACGTGGAGTCTTCGTTCCCTCACAAGCGGTGTCCTGTCTTACACTCCGTTATTTGGTTACTGAGCTCACATCCTAAACAATCACAGAAAGCTTTCCCTACTGATCAGTTGATCTCCTGCCACTCTCGTTGTGTCTTTTTGATACCACAAACACTCCTGCTTATTGTCTCCTGACTCCCTGCTCCACACCTTCACTTCTCTCCTCACTTCTCCTGTCCGCCCCTCACAGAACAGAAGCCCCTCAGCCAGTCCCATCACTTACAGTTTTCCGCCCTTTCTGCCCCCATACAGAGCATCACAAGCTGCCTGCACACCACAATATATTAACACAACCTGATATAACAGAATATATAAAGAAAATGACAATGCAGAAGACCATTAACATTAATAGAGAATAACTTTACCGTCACTGGTTTCCATTTTCAACACATTTTTCAATTATTTCAGCATCCCGCTTTCTATCGTTCACTGTTGGCCTTCCTACTCCGTCATTGAAGCAATACTTGAAGAGCTGTTGCTGTTTCATAAACGTTTAATAAGTTCAAACAGCACACACATATGTTGATAGGCCATAACAATGTATAGTCGTTTAGTTTAATTATAACAAAAGAGAAAAGACACAAAACGCCATTAAAGCTGAAGGTACGTAACGGACACTGGGATTTCTGTTGTTCCAATGTGCAGAACTCGCAGTAGTAATCGGGAGACGCTGGCGTGCACAAGGTTGGGTTTTTGTTATTCAGTCCTGACAGTTAATCAAGTGACAGATAATCGAGTTTTACTGGAGATGAAGAGATTTCTCTGTCACATTAAATGTACAAATTCCTTAACTCAAAGTTATTCAAACAGTTTCCATTAAACACTAAACATCACTCACCTGCTTTTCTTCTCTTTCTGTCTCCAGCTCGACCATTTTATGCCCATTATGTCCATTCACCACACACATCATGCAGATACAGGAATCATCAGTTTTACCGAATATCTCCAGACTTTTCTGATGTTTCTCACAGATTTTCTCCTTCAGATTTCTATCAGGATCAACCAGCTTGTATCCCTTCCAGGGAGCTCCTTCATAGTGAGGCCACAGGTGAGTCTGACAGTAGGAGGCCGGGCAGGTGAGACAGGACTTCAATGCTCTGAACTTCTTACCAGTACAGAACTCACACTCCACATCTCCAGGGCCAGCATAATTCTGAGATGGAGGAGAACTGAGAGTCGTCTTCTTTAATTTCTTGATGACTTCATTCAGCAGAGTGTTTCTGTTCAGCTCAGGCCTTTTGGTGAAGGTGTGTCTGCACTGAGGACAGCTGCACTCTTGGCTTTGATCCCAGTAGTTTGAGATGCACTTCAGACAGAAACTGTGACCACAGAGGATAGTGACGGGGTCAGTCAGGGTGTCCAGACACAACGAGCAGGTGATCTCGTCATGTAATCCACACAGCTGGGCTTCAGCCATCATCAGTCTGAGGAGAGGCAGGCAGAGAGAATCAGTCAGAGGAACAAGGAAGTGACTTGTGAAGAAACGAAAGACATGGTTAGTCTGAGCTCAGTGAGGAGGAGGAGGAGGAGGAGATTTAAAGAGAAAGCTGAGAGCTCACAGAGAGAACATCTGAGGAGACACTGAGGGTGAACAGTTAATGTGAGACAGGAGCTCAGAGAATGAAGACCACCAAGTGAGAGAAGAGATGACCTGTCACAGGGGGTCTGCTAAAGTGTCATTCACGTCAGTATTTCTTATTCATTTATTACACACTGAAGTGCACATCAGATTACATATTAGTCATCTTTATTAAACAAATTATCCATCCCATAATAACTTCTCATCTCTTGCTTATCAATAATGAATGTTTGTGTTTTTTTTTTGTTCATGCCATGAATTTATCAGATTATTCAGTAAAGACCCCATCTGAAGCCCACTCAGTTTAAGAAACAGAATAATATGATACATTAATAAACACAAGGATAGTAGAAATATGAAAACATCTTTAAAACTGATAACAGACAGACAGACAGACAGACAGACAGACAGACACACACACACACACACACACACACGTAACACACAGCAGGCACTCGCCGCTCTCGGCTCCTTCACAGTTTTTTAGATTTTCTTGGTTATTCAAGTCGTTTTATCTCAGGATTTGTGAGACTTAATCAAGTCTGTTGAACAGGCTCGTCTACTCCTGCACCCTATGATTAACACACACAGATCTGAGTCACACAATTGGGTATAAGTGATGCCCTGATGCCAGTCCCTCTGTAATAGCCCACCTCAGACTCATTCCACTTAAGTACATAAGAGTGACCCCTCCAGCCTGTCACTTCTCAGTGACACACACTGGGACTCGCTGTCACCAACACTAAAAAATGTACAGATGTCTCTGAGACTCATGAAGTCTCGTATAACATTTGGTTTTATGCCAGTTACCAACCAAGGGGATCTTACTTCTGCCACCCTTCCTCTTCTGTAGCCAGCAGACACACCACATGCACTTCAGATCAGGTCATCTACCTCAACCTAAGCATATTCAGGCCTGGCTAGTACTTGGATTGGATACCATGTAGGAAAAGCTTGGGTGTCTGCTGGAAGAGGTGTTGGTGAGGCCAATAGGGAGCTTACCCGGTGGTCTGAATGTGGATCCCAATGGCCCTGTGCAGTGACGAGGACACTGTGCTGTATAAATGGTGCTGTCCTTCAGATGAGGTGTGAAACTGAAGTCCTGACTCTCTGTGGTTATTAAAGATATCTGTGTGTCCTCCATGAAGATGTCTTTGCTAAATTGCTCTTCAAGGCCTTGTCATTGTGCCTCCCTAATCGTCCCCTGTCTCTCATTATCTCACTGTTTCTCTCACCACTTCACCATCTAATAGCTCATGTGTGGTGAGCATACTGGCACAAAAATGTCTGCCGTCACATCATCAGGTGGATGCTGCACATTAGTGTTGGTTGAAGTGGTTCCCCACTCACTGTGTAGAAGAGCTTTGAGTAGTGAGAAAAGAAATATAAAAATATAAAGAACAAGGGGGCTCTGCCCCCTGCTCACTTCGCTCGCCTACCCCCGGTGTTTTGAACCCGTGCACGCTGGGCAGCTGTAGTTTCAGAGGCGCATTGTAGGAGCTTGCGTTGTTTTGAACCCGTGCTTGCCATGCTTGTGCGGTTTGAGACGCGCATTGTAGGCGTATATCCATCAGTTGAGCTTGTTCAGTTTGAACTCGGGCCTGCTTTGCCTCCGCAGTTTCAGACGGTGGGTCGCATTCGGCGTTTTGTACGATCCCAAGCAGCACATTATTCCTAACTTCACTACGCATTAGTGCCACTCACAATATGGCGGCAACGCCTGCGCCTTCCGTATTATGTCGGGTTTTACCATGCTGTGTAGGTGCCTTTGCCTTTCGTACTTTCCCGCGCCTTCCGACGCACGAAGTAGGCGCCTGCACCTTCCGGGTCTGCCTCCACTGTGTGGTGTGGATGTTTAACTGTCGTTTTTTCTGCTTTTATATTCTGAATCTCGCTGGGAATGTGTTTCGTGCCTAGGTTTTTTTGAAGCTGTTGCATTCCAGTTTTCATCATCTGTAACCTGCTCTCCATGTGTTTGGCCCCGTTCTTTAACCTCTTTATGACGTTTTACTTTGTTTCCTACTCTGTCTTTTATTTCTGACCTCGCTTTATCCTGCTTGCGGCATCTCAGACGGTTCGTAATCTCTCCCGTTTCACTCTGGGGAGGGGGACTTTGTGTGGCGCCTGCGCACTATGTCTCCTGCGTCCACGGGCAGGTCCCTGCGTCCATATCCGTTTTACCATTCTTGGTTAGTAATATGGATCATTATTATTATTCAAGTGCAATCTCTCAGCGTTGATAACACCCTAGGCATGAAAGCAGTCATTTCCAACATTCGTTGCTCCAATATTTACTTCAGTCACTCAAGAAATAAAGACAAAGTATAGAAATGTCAAAGGAATGTGGAATTTAATAATCTGGGATGAAATATAAGTGATCAGCGTGGACCTCAGTGTTATCATATGCAGAGCACCACCTATTGGAATGTAAGTCATGTATTAATAAAATGCATTATATTTTCCATTCCAACAGATGGCACATTACAAACATTTGTAGTAATATAATGTATAGAATGTTAGAATGACAAATACAATGTGTATGTCTCTGTTATATACAGTAGACCCCTGCGAAGTCGCGGTTCAGAGTATGCAGCCTCAGTCATTTGTGGATTTTTCCTTAGAACCTATCTAATAATTGTTAGGGAAAACCTCAAATATCCACCGCAATTTTTATGGCTTTTTTCTTTAAAATCCTGTGTTGTAGAGAGAAGATGAAGCAACTGTAGAGGAAAATGCTGTTTGGGATTTAAAAGTAGCCAATAGAATTTGAAACTGCAACTCCCAGCAGTCCCTGCAGTGTCTCTGATTGGTCTTCTGCTGAGGCTGATGGGGCTGTTGGGGTCAACGGATGTCCTCTTAACCCTTAAACCACCACAACCGGCTATAGTCATTTCAAAGTGCCATTTGTGAACACGCAGGAGCTGATAAGTCAGTGCTGTACATTCGTCGATCAGCCAGCTCATGACCACTGCCAGCCCCTTGTGAGCAGGGGGGCTGAACGCACCCCTAGAAGACACGGACGCTCCTCAAAAAAACCCTCTTAAAATAAACTGATAGACTACCTTCACATTGCTCCCTTACTTGCTGGGCTTACTTGCGGCTGCTCTGTCACGTGATATGCAATTCTGTGACCCAAGCGTGACACCCTGCAGCACTGCAGCCTCGCTGTCCCTGATTGAGCCGCTGCACTAGACTGGCCTGCCAGCGTCAGCGCTTACCTCTGTGTGCTCGAGTGCAGCACCTCAAGAGCAGTTGGCTCGGTGACTTCATCCATGGCGTCACTTGCACTTTGTACATATTGTTCGAGTAGTTTATTAAATAGTTTGTACAGTTCATTAGCAGGGTGTGAAATGATCAGTGTTGTAGTAATTGTGATGATCTTTGCATGAAAAAAAATATGTGTTCCATTAAAATTTCACTTTTTCTTTGTAAATTGTGACGTTTACTTAAAGTGCAGCAAAAAACTATTTATCCAGGGATGGATTAACCCCCAAGTATGTGGCAGTTTAAGAGTTAAAGCCCCAAAATGTCGTTGAAACGCCCGGCACCTTCTAAGGCTTCTGGCAATGAAAACGCGCTTGTGTGAATTACAGTACATATAGCGGTAACATCGGGATTTTATATTCCATCACTGCAGGTGACATACAGTTAGGTCCATAAATATTTTGACACAGACAATTTTTTTCTAATTTTGGTTCTGTACATTACCACAATGAATTTGAAATGAAACAACTCCGATGCAGTTGAAGTACAGACTTTCAGCTTTAATTCAGTGGGGTGAACAAAACGATTGCATAAAAATGTGACGCAACTAAAGCATTTTTTGAGCACAATCTCTTCATTTCATGGGCTCAAAAGTAATTAGACAATTGACTCAAAGGCTATTTTATGGGCAGGTGTGGACAAGTCCGTCGTTATGTCCTTATCAATTAAGCAGATAAAGGACTGGAACAGAAAATTTCTCTATATGCAGATGATATGGTCTTATATATATCGGACCCAGAAAACACTGTCCCTGCAGTTCTAACAGCACTAACAGAATTTCAAAAGATATCTGGTCTTAGAATTAATCTGAATAAAAGTATACTCTTTCCAGTGAATTCACAAGCATATAATATTAGATTGGACACCCTACCTTTTACCATAGCAGATCAGTTTAAATACCTAGGGGTAAATATCACAAGTAAACATAAAGCTCTTTATCAACAAACTTTTGCCGTCTGTATGGAAAAAATTAAGCAAGACTTGCATAGATGGTCAACCCTTCATCTCACTCTAGCCGGAAGAATTAACATTGTTAAGATGAATATCCTTCCAAAACTTCTCTTTTTATTTCAAAACATTCCAATATATATCAATAAATCATTTTTTAAACAGTTAGATTCAACAATAACCTCATTCATTCGGAACTCAAAACACCCACGTATCCGAAGAGCGACCTTACAAAGACCTCAGGCAGAAGGTGGCATGGCTTTACCTAATTTTCAGTTTTATTACTGGGCAGCAAACATACAAGCCATAAAAACCTGGACACAAATAAATGCACATACACAAGCTTGGTCCGCAATCGAAGTAAAATCCTGTAGTACTTCTTTATATTCCCTGCTCTGCTCTCCAATAAATGAAAGTTATCACAAATATACTAATAACCCAATTGTGCTTTACTCACTCAGAATATGGAACCAAATTTGGAAGCATTTTAAGATGAAAAATCTTTTATCAGTGGCACCTCTGCAAGAGAACCACCTCTTTCAACCCTCGCAAGTATATCCAGTTTTTAATACCTGGAAAAGTTTTGGGATTAAAATGCTCAGAGATCTTTATATAGACAACATATTTACATCTTTTGAACAATTGCGTTCAAATTTCAACCTCCCAGCTACACATTTCTTTCACTATCTTCAAATTAGAAATTTTGTTAAACAGAAATTGCCTGATTTCCCCCACCTTGCACCCTCCACAATGCTGGAAAAAATACTGCTCAATTTCGAGGAATTAAACACCATTTCCGCATTATATAAAATCCTATTAGAGTCCCTGCCTTTCAAAGATCCAAGAGGACATTGGGAAGAAGATCTTCTAATCAATATATCAGAAAAGGAGTGGAAGGTAGCAAAGCAGAGAATTCATTTGAGTTCCATATGCGCAAAGCAAAGAATTATTCAACTAAAAATTATATATCAAGCTCATCTTTCTCGCTTAAAACTGTCCAAAATGTTTCCAGGGCAAGATCCAACCTGCGAACACTGCAACCAAGCTCCTGTCTCACTGGGTCACATGTTCTGGGTTTGCACCAAACTAACATCATTTTTGACCAAAATTTTTAAGTGCCTCTCAGACAGCCTTGGGGTCACAATCCCTCCTAACCCATTAACAGCTGTGTTCGGTGTTCTTCCAGATGGACTGGAATTGGAGAAGGACAAGCAAACGGTGATTGCATTCACTACACTTCTGGCACGCAGACTTATTCTGTTAAATTGGAAGAATCCTAATTCTCCTCTGATAAGTCAGTGGGAAACCGATGTTTTATATTATTTTAAATTGGAAAAAATCAACTTCTCAGTTACAGGATCTGTACAACATTGTTTCAAAACCTGGCAGGATCTAATCAATGTTATTTTAGAATAAGAGAAATGACTATTATTGTATTTAACTCCCTTCTCCATCTCTTATTTACATATAGATATTTCTCCCTTTCTTTTGTTTATTGTTGCCTTATTAAAAAGCCCTAAGAAATTCTCCTTCAGCTAAGCTCTCCTTCTCAGGGGTGGGCTTTGATTTGTCTTCAATTTTGTTTGGTTATAAATTGATCTGTTTGTATGGAATGATTACAATAAAAATTAATAAATAAAATATAAAATTAAGCAGATAAAAGGCCTGGAGTTGATTTGAGGTGTGGTGCTTGCATGTGGAAGATTTTGCAGTGAACAGACAACATGCGGTCAAAGGAGCTCTCCATGCAGGTGAAAGAAGCCATCCTTAAGCTGCGAAAACAGAAAAAACCCATCGGAGAAATTGCTCCAATACTACAAGTGGTAAAATCTACAGTTTGGTTCATCCTGAGAAAGAAAGCAAGCACTGGTGAACTCAGCAACGCAAAAAGACCTGGACGTCCACGGAAGACAACAGTGGTGGATGATCACAGAATCATTCCATGGTGAAGAGAAACCCCTTCACAACAGCCAACCAAGTGAACAACACTCTGCAGGGCGTTGGCGTATCGATATCCAAGTCTACCATAAAGAGAAGACTGCATGAAAGTAAATACAGAGGGTGCACTGCAAGGTGCAAGCCACTCATAAGCCTCAATTATAGAAAGGCGAGATTGGACTTTGCTAAAGAACATCTAAAAAAGCCGGCACAGTTCTGGAAAAACATTCTTTGGACAGATGAAACCAAGATCAACCTCTACCAGAATGATGGCAAGAAAAAAGTATGGAGAAGGTGTGGAACAGCTCATTATCCAAAGCATAGCACATCATCTGTAAAACACGGTGGAGGAGGCAGTGTGATGGCTTGGGCGTGCATGGCTGCCAGTGGCACTGGGACACTCGTGTTTATTGATGATGTGACACAGGACAGGAGCAGCCGAATGAATTCTGAGGTGTTCAGAGACATACTGTCTGCTCAAATCCAGCTAAATACAGCAGTCAAATTGATTCATGATACAGATGGACAATGACCCAAAACATACAGCCAAAGCAACCCAGGAGTTTATTAAAGCAAAGAAGTGAAAAATTCTTGAATGGCCAAGTCAGTCACCTGATCTTAACCCAACTGAGCAGGCATTTCACTTGTTGAAGACTAAACTTCAGACAGAAAGGCCCACAAACAAACAGCAACTGAAAGTCGCTGCAGTAAAGGCCTGGCAGAGCATTAAAAAGGAGGAAACCCAACATCTGGTGATGTCCAGGAGTTCAAGACTTCAGGCTGTCATTGCCAGCAAAGGGTTTTCAACCAAGTATTAGAAATGAACATTTGATTTCCAGTTATTTCATTTGTCCAATTACTTTTGAGCCACTGAAATGAAGGGATTGTGTTAAAATAATGCTTTAGTTGCCTCACATTTTTATGCAATCGTTTTGTTCACCCCACTGAATTAAAGCTGAAAGTCTGCACTTCAACTGCATCTGAGTTGTTTCATTTACAATTCATTGTGGTGATGTACAGAACCAAAATTAGAAAAACGTTGTCTCTGTCCAAATATTTATGGACCTAACTGTATAAGTACAATTCTGTGCAGGATGCAGGTTTACCTTTACATTCTTTATTTTTAGGTGATGTATTAAGCTGAGTATGAAATTAAATTAAAGTCATTTGGGGGCATATTTAGGGTTTAAACTATAAAAATAGGAATATTGTTAACCACATCCAAAATTCACGGTTTTTCACAATTCACGGGTGCTCTAGGAACGTAACACCCGCAAAATTTGGGGTTGCACTGTACAATTCAGTATGGGATTTGTAAAAGCCATGTTAATGTTTGAGATGTGCCATCTGTTGGAAAGAAAAATTTAACATGATGTCTCTGTTACACACCATTTGGTGTTGGATTCATAAAAGCAGTGCGATCAATTGTGATGTACCATTTGCTGGAGTGACAAATGCCATTAATTGTATTACTACAAATGTTTGTGTTGTGCCATCTGTTGGAATGAGAGAGACCTACGAACCAAATTGACACACAGAGACACTTTTCCTTTTATTAAGGTGGAGAATGTTGAGAATTTAGATTAGGAATCAATATGCTTTATTAATAGTTTTAGTGCTATTAGCTATGTAAAGTGTTGTCCTGAGGTAACTTTAAAAGGACACCATTTATTTCAGAAGGGCCCTGGCCTGCCAGCCTGTTCACAGGCAGATCTTGTTTTGTGAACGCCGGTGCTGAGCCGCTCACTGACAGAAGACAAACAAACTGCAGGCAGGGCCTTTGGCTGTGTGAGTACTGGGCAGGCTCTTAGGCTGGCACATGAAACATATAAGCACTTAATGGCATTTACATTTATTAGGGCTCAGCATTAATCTGGACATTAATGTTAAAATAAAACACATTCTGATATCTACCTAGTCTGACCCACTGTATATAGGGGTTAAGAGCTGATTATTGAAGGTTACGGACCTTTCACTGCTCATCGATGTCCATGAAGTTAGCAGCAGCTTAGCCCTGACAGACGAGTGAGCAGCCGAGCGCCAAGAATGAACAGCACCACTGAGTGCGTTTGCAGGCTTTTATATGAGCACACGCAGATATATGTTACATTAGCATTTATGTGTATATGCCAGTGTCTCTTTGTATGTCCTAACGATAATAAATAAAGTTACAGCATAACATATTAGTTAGCTTATTTAATCAGTTGTTAAAGTCTTGTGTTTTTCCTTCTTTCAAGCCTGAAGCTCCGTGTCGAGGCTGTCCGCAGTTTGGCCCTCATCAGTGAAGCTGCGCGCTGCCGCTTACCGGCACAGATGCCATTTATTTTAGCCTTACAGCAGTGTGGCTCAACCTCTGGAGCGAGATATCTACAAGGGGGTCGGGAAGAAAAAATGGAAATCGAAAAAGAAGCTATTTATTAAAACAATCTCGTTTATTACAACTGTTTATGGTAGAGAAATCACACCCAGTATGTGGACAATCGGCTCTGTGGTATTCGTGTAAATGACCGCGTGTCGTGATGTGTCGTTCACCTCTAAGAGCCGATTCTTTGTAGTGAACAAGAAGGGCCAACTCCCGTCGGGGAGAGCGGAGTCTTCAGCCAAATAGAATCCAGGCAGACAGGGGCGGGACTTTATTTTAATGGGCACAACATGCTGCCAATCATAAGCAACGACAGATTACGATCATACCATTATGTGAAAGAAGGAAGGGGGGCAGACGCTCCGAAGACAGCGAGTGTAGTGGTACAGTCCAGGTACACAGAGCGACAGAGAGACGCGGAGTCGAATTGAAGTGCAAGCCCGTTGGGAAAAAGTGAAGAAATGAGCGAAAAGCGAAAAACAAACAGCATCTGGCTACATTTCAATGATATTAGAGACTGCAAAGCTGAGTGCAGAATTTGTAAAATGAGAATATCCGTCAGAGCAGAGCAGGGTCAGCAACAAACCTGCACAGACATCTAAGAAGCGCTCAGCCGTCCGTCCAGCTCGTCCTCTCTCCTTAGGCTGCCATCCACTGACCCTAGAAAAGTGTCCTGTTTTGAGCCAAGAATTTCTGCTGTAGCATCCAGTGTCTTATCAGAAATTGCAGGTATATCACAGCCTTCTGCCACTCAAACTTAAATAAGCACATTTATTCCAAAACAAGTGACCCCAGCCAGACAGATAAGTGTCGATGATGAGCTGACTAAAATGATAGCCTGTGACTTTCAGACATTTTCATTGTGGAGTAAAAAGGATTTAAACATTTTTGTTCAGCTTTAATCCCCATGTATGTTCTCCCAAGTTGAAAAACCTTATCCCAAACAATTACTCCACGACTATATAACACGGAGCGTGCATTGTGGCGAGACAGGATAAAAAAAGCTTCAGCAGTTTACCTGACAACTGACTGCCGGACATCCAGAACGACCTGCTCATACGTGTCTGTCACTTGTCACTTTATTAGAAACTTTAAGATGACATCCTGCCTTCTGGACTGTTGTGAGTTTACTGAGAGACGTACTGCAGAAAATCTGGCAGAGGAGCTGCTGAGAGTGACAACATCGTGACAAGTAGACGACCCAGTGTTGTGCTGTGTTACTGTATATATACTGTATGTCACGTGGAGAGGCCTGTCCGCCGTCAGCAGACATCAGAATTCAAGTGCAGTCCTCTCTCTCACCGTTAGAGGGCACTTGTGGAATCGCTAATATGTCACTTATTGTTTTAGAAATAAGATGTGATTGTATTCTTAGGAGTGTTTATAATATTTGTAATTTGATTTGTATTATTATAGAATGGAATAATTTAAAATGTGGAATTATTAAAATGACTAAAATTAATGAAATTTAATGAAAACCAAAGAAATGTTTGAATTTTACGTATATTTTATCACATGGGTTTTAATTTGAAATGTGTCACATGTGTGACTGTATATTTTGATGATGAAAACATGTTAGTGATGCCCCAGTCTGATCGACACTTGAGTACTTCTGACAACAGTGCATTCCCAAATTAAAATGTAGTGTTGTTGAGTGAATCTCAATATAATCAAAAATCTAAAAATGTGCAGTAAAACTTTAAGGGAGAGGGGTGCCACAAACACTAATATGAAAAGATGGGGCGCACATGGAGAAACGTTGAGAAACACTGATATATCCAAATGTTGTACGAGTCTTCATGTGTCTCAGAGACATTGGTACATTTGTTAGTGCTGGTGACAGCAAGTCCAAGTGTGTGTCACTGAGAAGTGACAAGCTGGAGGGGTCACACTTATGTACTTAAGTGGAATGAGTCTGATGTGGGCTATTACAGAGGGATTGGCAGTAGAGAATCATCATCATCATCCTCCTCCTCCTCACTGAGCACAGACAAACTTTCACTTTGGTTTCTTTACAAGTCACTTCCATGTTCCTCTGACTGATTCTCTCTGCCTGCCTCTCCTCAGACTGACGATGGCTGAAGCCCAGCTGTTTGTGTCACAGGACGAGTTCACCTGCTCGGTGTGTCTGGACACCCTGACTGACCGCGTGTCACTGCATTGTGGTCACAGTTTCTGCCTGAAATGCCTCACAGACTATCCACTATGAGATACTGAAGGTTAAAATAACAGAATACAATAACACAGTCCATCTTGAGAGGCGCTGCTATTTCTCTATGATTATAAATAACAATGCTAGTAATCCCAGAGTCTTATTCTCTACGATTGATCGTCTGCTAAACTCAAGTCACTCAACAGAATGCCTCCAAAATACTTCCAGTGAAACTAATGAGGCTATTGCTGTATTTTTAATCAAAAAATGAATGATATTAGAAATAATATAGTACATCTCCCCAACACTGATCATCTTAAGCCCCAGTACTCCATTATAAACAAATTAAATTCTTTCACCAGGATAGATTTACCTGATTTATATAAAATAATTTCTCAACTGAGACCCTCCACCTGTGTCCTTGACCCAATACCAACCAGTTTTATCAAAGAAGTATCGGTTGTGCTAATTGAGAGTATTCTTCACATAGTAAACTTGTCATTAGATACGGGGGTCTTCAAAGACTGTCTTAAGACTGCTGTAGTTAAACCCCTGCTCAAGAAAAATAATCTCAACTTCTCTGTTTTTGACAATTTTAGACTTATTTCTAACCTGTCTGTCTCAAGTGAAATCATAGAGAAGGCCGTCATTATGCAGCTCAAAGACCCCCTCAATAAACCTGCTATTCTTGATGAGTTTCAGTCGGGTTTCAGAACAAATCACAGCACAGAAACTGCACTCGTTAAAGTAGTCAATGACTTGTAGGTAAATGCAGACAGAGGCCATCTATCTGTTCTCATCCTCTGAGATCTGAGTGTCACATTTGATACCATCAAACACAATATTCTTAGAAATCACCTTAGTCAAAGGGTGGGCGTCTCTGGCAGGGTCTTAAATTGGTTTGAATCCTACCTGGCAGGTAGAAAAGTCTTTGTTCGTTGTGGTAATTATAACTCAAAGACACATGATATTCTATATGGTGGTCCACAAGGCTCTATCCTCAGCCCGGTGCTCATTTTGATTTATATTCTTCCATTAGTTCAGATTATCTCAGGGCATAACGTGAGCTACCACAGCTATGCTGATGACACACAACTGTACTTATCAATAGCACCTGATGACCCCGACTCAATTGATTCACTGACCCCCGACGTCTCACTTGTGTTTCTGAATGGATGAGAAGTAATTTACTCAAACTAAATTAAGAGAAAACTGAAATTTCAGTGATTGGCAATAATTGATATAATGAGGTTATTAGAAATAAACTTGATGCATTAGGATTAAAAGTCAGGACGGAGGTAAAGAATTTAGGGGTAACTGTTGACTCTGACCTGAATTTTAAATCACATATCCATATTACTAACTGAGAATGGTAAACCGGATGGATGCAGGGACATCCGGCCATGGGCCGTGGACGCAAAAGACGTACTGCGCAGGCAACCCCACAACCCCCCCCCCCCCCCCTCCAAGCAACGGAAACCGGCCGGATGGAATGCAACGTAAACGCACGAAGCCATTGCATACGAAACGGGACACACACAAAGAAGAGGATTGAGACCCACGACACCCAAAGCCCCCCTCCAGTAACTGAAATAAGAAATGAGGCCACGCGCCCCTAGAACACCAAAAACAAAGGAGTCACACGCAGGCGCCACATGGCACAAGAAACGGTTCGCACACCAAAAGGACGATTCAGCCCCACGACACACAAACACCCCCTCCACTAACAGAAATAAAAACTCAGGCAACAAGCCCCCAGCACACAAAAAAAAAGAAGCCGCGAGCACCACACAAAGCCCATTGGACACGAAACGGGACAGACTACGGACATAGCCCGCGAAACGTACACAAAAAGGACGATTCAGACCCACGACCACACTAACGATTGCGCCAGTTAGCTGATAGCGCGTTCAATAATAAATCCACTATTCATGAAAATTCATTGGGATTAATGAATGTCATTTGCAATCATTGTCATTCACTTAACTTCCCTGAAGAAACAACTGGCAATACAAGTAATGAATTTACACGTTGTTGTCACAAGGGTCAAATTAGACTGCCTCCTTTACATTCATATCCTGCATATCTACAGAAGCTTCTAACTAACGAAGTACCTGAAAGTAAAAACTTTATCAACTGCATTACATCCTACAATAGTTCATTTGATTTTGCATCTACCGGAGTAAATATCAGGTCACCAAAAGGCAATGACCCATACTGCTTTCGCGTATGTTGACAAATATTACATCGCATTGGAACAGTGCACCCTGAAACAAATCAAGAACGCAAATATGCACAAATCACGTCGGCACCTACAACGCGCTTCTGAAACCGTGGAAGAAAAAATGTCTCGGCTCCAAAAACACATGTCACTCCTTATTCCAAATACCGGTCCCAGTCACAGAAACATCGGTATCCACTATGACAATGCACAGTGACAATGCACATGACATCCGTCTTGCCACACTATTAATTATAGATGAATGTACAATGGCATCCAGTCACTTACTCAACACCATTGATAAACTTCTACAAACGCTGATAAATAATAATATTCCCTTTGCAGGAATGGTACTGTTATTAGTAGGAGATTTCAGACAGTGCTTAACTATTACTCCACTTGCAATACGCTCAGCTATTGTTCAGTCCACCTTAAAATACGCGGACAATTGGCATTGCATTGATGAATAATAATATTCCCTTTGGAGGAAAGGTACTTTTATTAGGAGTAGATTTTAGACAGTGCTTACCTATTGCTCCACATGCCATGCGCTCAGCTATTATTCAGTCCACCTTAACATACGCGACGACGTCATATAAACAACACGAGACCGAACTACAATACATATACAGGCGCGAGACCTGATTGGTGATAATACGAAGAAACGAACAGTCCGCATATTAACAGTGAGTTCGATCCTCCTTATTACTTATCCATATTCATAACGATAAAGATCAAACAAGTCATCAATTCACGATCACGGGTACAAAACTAGACGGCTCGAGTAACGGGACCACAAACACGAACCCGCATCAAAAAAAAAATTCACGTCGGCGCCTACAACGCGCTTCTAAAACCGCGGAACAAAACATGTTACGAGTACAGTTGGCATTGCTTTCAAAAGATACACTTGGTACAAAACATGCGATGTCCAGATCCCGAATATAACAATTGGTTATTACAACTAGAACATTGTACACTCACCAATACAGATGCTCTTCACCCAGATATTATTACAATTCCTCAACCCTTTATCTGCGACGACTTACTTACGGAGATATTTGGAACAGCGGTCTCATTAGACCAAATACCCCTTTTAACACAACAAACTATATTATGTCCAAAAAATATTACTGTTGATCACATTAATAACCAGGTCATTTCATTACTTCCTTGAGAGTCACACCTCTTTCTAAGCTCTGACAAAGTTTACTCTGATGACGACAATGACCATCTTGATTTCCCCTTAGAATATTTGAACACTATTAACCCAGCCGGATTACCACAACACAGTCTTAGCCTTAAAAACGGAACAATAATCATGCTATTAAGAAACCTTAACACTAAACAGGGTTTATGCAATGGTACACGTTTAGTCGTCAACACCATGACACACAATGTTATTCAAGCAACAGTTCTTACAGGATCACATGCTAACAATACTGTTCTCATTCCTAGAATTGACCTTACGAGTTCTGACCTGGAATTACCTTTTACACTTAAACGGAAACAATTCCCCATTAAACCTGCCTTTGCCATGACCATCAACAAATCACAAGGACAAACCATGGACAAGGTTGGTATCTACCTATCTGAGCCCGTTTTTGTACATGGACAACTTTATGTTGCCTTCTCACAAGTTCGACGTTCATCTGACGTTAAAGTTAAAGTCATAAATGCTCCATGCCAGGGAAAACTCATTCAAGGACAAGACACCATCTTTACTACTAAAGTTGTTTACAAAGAAATTTTCCAATAAACCTTTACACTATACCAAACACTTTATTGTTTGCTTCCTATCTGCGTCATCTACACCTTCACACTAAGCTATATCTCATTCATACATTACGCTCTTTGTAATTTCCCAACACCAGGGGTTGGCGAGCGAAGCGAGCAGGGGGCAGAGCCCCCTAGTTAATCAGATTACTAGGACAACATTTTTTCAGTTAAGAAATATAACAAAAGTTAGACCTCTTATAACATTGAAAGATGCTGAGATATGAGTTCATGCTTTTGTTTTCAGTCGACTAGATTACTGTAACTCACTCCTCTCAGGACCACCCAAAAAAGACATCAATCAATTACAACGAGTGCAGAATGGAGCTGCTAGAATCTTAACTTAGAAAAGAAAGTCTGAGCACATCACCTCAGTTCTGATGTCACTACACTGGTTACCTGTGTCATTTAGAATTGACTTTAAAATTCTGCTTATGGTTTATAAAGCCTTAAATAATCTGCTCCATATTATATTTCAGAATGTCTTACATCTTAAACTCCAAATCGTAACCTTAGATCTTCAAATGAGGGTCTGCTTAGAATTCCAAGAGCTAAACTAAAAATAAGTGGTGAGGCGGTCATCTGCTGTTATGAACCTCAAATCTGGAAAAGCTGACAGATAGAAATTCACCAGGCTGCTACAGTGGAGCTCTTTAAAACACTGCTGAAAACACATTACTGTGACATGGCCTTCTCACAGCTTCATCTTAGTTAAATCCTGATGCTCTTTATGTTCAATTAATTATCATTATTATTCATGGTGGATCCACAATCCGTACTAACCCGTCTTCTGTTATTTTTCCGGTTTTCTGTGGTGGTGACCTGCACCACCACCACCTGATCAAAGCTCCGTGATGTCCTTACATTGATGAATTAAAGGCCAGAAGTCCACATGACCGTCATCATCAAGTCCTTCCATGTGAACCCTGAATACCATGAGGACTGATTGAGGTCATTGATGTTAGGTAGAATGACTAGAGGGAGCTGGGTGGTCTCGTGGCCTCAGACCTTACTTTTATTCTGTTAATTAGTGCTCCCCTATTTTAATTCTTATTTATTTTGTCTTTTTTCTCTTTCTTCATCATGTAAAGTACTTTGAGCTCCATTGTTTGTATGAAAATGCGTTACAGAAATAAATGTTGTTGTTGTACTGGGATCAGAGCCAAGAGAGCAGCTGACCTCAATGCAGAGAAAACTTCACCACGAGGCCTGCTCTGTGAAGAAATAATCTGCTGAATGAAGTCATCAAGAAATTAATGAAGACAACAATCAGTCCCCCTCTTCCTCCTCCTCCTCCAACTCAGAATTATGCTGACCATTGGAGATGTCGAGTGTGACTTCAGTACTGGTAAGAAGTTCAGAGCGGTGAAGTCCTGTCTCACCTGCATGGCCTCCTACTGTCAGACTCACCTGCAGCCTCACTATGAAGGAGACTCCTGGAAGGGACACAAGCTGACTGATCCTGATAGAAATCTGCAGGAGAAACTCTGTGAGAAAAATCAGAAAATAAATAGAATATAAATTACCCCTGGCTTTATCATGTGGCCAGCAGCATTGCCACGCATTATCACAGTCAATCTTGTCTTTGTGTGCTTTGATTCCAGGGGCTCGGGCTTCGTCATGCATGATGAAGGTATGAGAAGGCATCCTCTTCCAAAACAAGCCAGTTTCATCCATGTTAAACACTTGTTCTGGCTTGTAACCTCCCTCCTCGATGATTGCCTTGAATGTCACCTTCGTGTACTCCTCATCGGCTGCTTTATCTGCAGATGCAGCCTCGCCATACAGGGAAACGTCCTTTAGATTAAAGTGTTTCTGGAATCTATTGAACCACCCCTTGCTGGCATTAAATTCAGTTGGTTTTGCTGCAGATTTCATTGTCAATGGTCCTTCTTGAGGATCTTCGGAAGCATCAGGGTCATCAGCATGGTCGTCACCTCCTTTACCAAACATGGCATAGAGATGTCTGGCCTTTTCTCTAATGATGTTTGTGTCCAAAGGAATTTTCTGCAGCTTTTGATCCAAAGAGCCAATGAAGATGCCATTTTAACGATGGCTTTATACCGAGGAGTTGCCACCCTTTTTGCTGATTGACTAAAGGAAAGTGATGCACTGGCTCTTATATTCACATCATCATCCTTGATGTAGTGTACCGTCGATTCATTCAAGCCGTAATGACGAGCAACATCCGCGTAGCGCTTTCCTTCCTGAAGCATATCCAGGAGTTTGACCTTCTCCTGTATGGTCAAGGTCTTCCTCTGGTACTTAGGCTCACTGCTACTGCTACTGCCATCGTAGGGCTTAAAACAAATGAAAAGCTCACAAAAGTTTACTCACAAAAGTCGGACCACAAACAAGGTACGCAGTACGCGATTCATCGAGGACCCACACTCGCTGTTCTTACAAGATTACACCACGTTAGCAGCAGCTAATCAGAGTCCAAGAGAATAAAATCCACTCTGATTGGTTGAGTCTCCTCTTTCAGCCAATAAAGGGCTTTGTAAGAAATCATCTGTGTGCTGTAACACGAAACTCTTTGTCTGCTGAAAACCGAACGCTTTGTTATGAATTGGCTGCAAAGTACACTACAGGTAGGATGGACTTATTGAATTTTTCCGCGATATAGTGGGGGCACGATAGCTGAACCGCGATAGAGCGGGGGATTAATGTAACACTATTATAGGCTAGTTATACTTACAATAGGGATATTTGGTGATTTTATTCTATTTATTTATTTATTAATTTTACAATATGAGTCCTCACAGGTGATGAGACTTCATTCAGGGGGCAGGTGGTGGGACTGAGCCTGTCACCCTGTGACTTTGTATAGTGCCTTTTTATTGGTAACACTATTATAGGCTAGTTATACTTACAGTAGGGATATTTGGTGATTTTATTTTTTATTTTTTTTAAATAATGTGAACACTCCCAGGTGGGGAGATGTCTTACAGAGATAGGGTGGTGGGATTGAGCCACCTCCTGACTTTATATAGTGTCTTTTGGAGTTACTTATTCAACTCTGAGTGGTTTCTGCTGTGTGATTCCTCACCGGTGATGAAACTTCATACTGGCACTTTGATCTCTCGACGGTGGGATGGTTGATTTCCAGTTAGTCCCTTCTCTCAGACTCCTCGGCCTCTAGCACTTTTTTTGTTAAGGCCTCAGAGAGCTCTTTTGGGTCTTGACGTGGATGATAACACACACACACACACACACACACACACACACACACACACACACACACACACACACACACTTCAGTCCAAACTTAAGGCCTGTGTTAGTTTAAATATCAGGACAGGGTCAGGCGAGATTCCCTCTAGTGATGTTCTGTATGTGATTCAGATTTGAGGTCTTGCTGTTCACCTGACCCTCACGTGAATCTTGCTTTAATGTTTTATTTCAATGATACAATGGTCTGAACGTGTAAATGTGGCCTGATGTTTGTTATATTCGTTCACCTTTATCTATAGATGCTGTATAAGTGAAGATTGAATCTTCACGTGTCCACTTAGGTTTAAACAAGGGAAAGCTTGTTATGGGGTGCACTTACTTTTTCACATAGAAATTAAAACAATAACTGACCCCAAAATAAATCACAGAGAGTTAAAAAACCTGAAAAAGAAACCACACATCAGCCCACCAAGCACCACTAAGTGCTCCAGTGCTTTCTCTCTCTGGATGTTGCAGACCTTGTTAATTTCCATTTCTTATCGTTTTTTTTCTTTTGTCGTTTTCCGTGCCATGGTCCTTACTGAAGTCTTCTTTTCTTTCAGCATCCGCATTTCCTGCCTTGGACACCAAAGTTGATGATCAAAGGCCCAACGCTGCACATTCAATCCTCAAAAGGCTCATCAGAAGTGCCACCATAACAGAATCGAAGACCATGGATCAGATTTCAGTAATCGTGAAAGAGGAGGAGCTTGAAGAGGAAGAGGAGGAGGAAGAAGAAGAGGAGTATGAACAAGTGATCATCAAAGTGAAAGAGGAGCCCATTGACAAGATGTCACCGTACCTCGATGACGACAAGGAAGAGGAGGATGACAACGATGAGCAGGGGGAGGAGCCTGAGCAAATGAAAGAGGATGCCTGTAACGTGTGGGTGGTCCGCGTCAAAGAAGAAGAGTGCGAGAGGCCTGTCGTGGAAGAGGGAGGCCTGCTGATGGTGAAGGAAGAGGATTTGAAGTTCAAGTCTATCCACAAAAACGCTTCTCCCTGTGCGGTGGGGACTGGTAGCTCAAATGACCCTCTGAGGAGACGGAAGGAGCAACCTTTATCTTCTGCATGTAAGTGGGGAGATGTTATCATCCTGGTCTGCACTTTGTATTTTGTATTTCAACGACTTCCATGGCTTCCAAACATAATGGCGGTAGCATTTTGGGGTGTGTTAGGGAGTTCAAGGGTCAGGACTCATCAAGGTAGGAATCATGCTGAAAGTCTGACCAGGATACCAACTGGTCTTACCAGAGAGAAGAATTTTGAAACGGCCAGTCCTGGCGAGGTGTAGGGGTCCATGTCCGACAACGAGCAATGTCACAATTTTAGGCCACCCCCTGCCATAAACTGCCACTCAATAAGACCTTTTGTAGTTTTCTGATACTTAAGCTGTAATAATAATAACATTGTTCAAAGTAGAAGGATATCTTGTCTCTGCTGTGAAGCCGTTGTCCTTACTTCCTCCTTGCTAATCCGTTGCACTTCCTGATTCACAATCTCCACATCATCCAACCTCTTCTCTCTCTCATTCTCTTCATTCATCAGCCTCTCAAAGCCCTCTTTCCATCTTCTCACCACACTCTCCTTGTTTGTTTCCATCTTTATCAGCCTAACCTGCTGCACATCTTTCCCAGCTCGCTCTCTCTGTCTAGCCAATTTGTATAGATCTTTATCTCCCTCCTTAGTGTCCGTAATGGTTTTGAATATGCAAATCAATTCAAATAGCCCCTTTCCATTCAGTGCTTTGTTAAAAGACAATGGCAAAAGCCCGTGGAAAAAAGAATTTCAGCAATTACGAAGTGGAGGCAAAGAAAAAACATAATATCTATTGGCTTAAGTAGTGGTATAAGCAACAAAAGGAAGTTCTGGAGGGATACAGTGTGGTGGAGACACTCAAAAGTTCAAGTTCAGAAAAGTCACCAAGCTGTGCCTGAAATTAAAAACGAGATGGTCAGACATCAAAGTCTCTGTGAAAAGCCGAGTCAGAGTCCACCATCTGTTTATTCTGTTTCAGACAATATTATTAAGGGTGACCCCCGTGCCGAGGACGCGACCCCAGGTGGTGATGGTGCTGCTGTGCCCAGGATATCTTCAGATGCTGGCTATGCACACATCGCCACCTCAGACACCACTGGGCGACCATCTGGCTGTGTGCTGACAGTTGCAGTTTGGCCAATGAACTAAGGGCTGTACTGTGTGATATTGAGCACAAATTAAATTAATTAGCTAAAAAATGTATCTGATTACCTGTTTTTACGTTCTGCTAATTTCATTTAAATAAAGTTGTAATGCTGTCTGATTTGACTGATTATTTGTTGGGTCAGGATCATCATACTGCATCTCTTCAGGTACAGGCAAGCCAGAATTGTGCCACATTATGCAGTACGCTACATGCTTGAACAATGCAACACCCTTTCAGAATTGAGTGGAAATGCTTTCTATTTACATACAGTCATATGAAATGTTTGGGAACCCCTCTTAATTCTTTGGATTTTTGTTTCTCATTGGCTGAGCTTTCAAACTAGCAACTTCCTTTTAATATGACATGCCTTATGGAAACAGTAGGATTTCAGCAGTGACATAAAGTTTATTGGATTAACAGAAAATATGCAACATGCATCATAACAAAATTAGACAGGTGCATAAATGTGGGAACCCCAACAGAGATATGACATCAATACTTAGTTGAGCCTCCTTTTGTAAATCTAACAGCCTCTAGACGCTTTCCTCCTATAGCCTTTGATTGAGTGTCTGGATTCTGGATGGAGGTATTTCTGACCATTCTTCATACAAAATCTCTCCAGTTCAGTTCAATTTGATGGCTGCCGAGCATGGACAGCCTGCTTCAAATCATCCCATAGATTTTCTATGATCTTCAAGTCAGGGGATTGTGATAGCCATTCCAGAACATTGTACTTCTCCCTCTGCATGAATGCCTTTGTAGATTTCCAAATGTGTTTTGGGTCATTGTCTTGTTGAAATATCCAACCCCTGCGTAACTCCATCTTTGTGACTGATGCTTGAGCATTTCCCTGAAGAATGTGTTGATATTGAGTTGAATTCATCCGACCCTCGACTTTAACAAGGGCCCCAGTCCCTGAACTAGCCACACAGCCCCACAGCATGATGGAACCTACACCAAATTTGACAGTAGATAGCAGGTGTTTTTCTTGGAATGCGGTGTTCTTCTTCTGCCATGCAAAGCGCTTTTTGTTGTGACCAAATAACTCAATTTTTGTCTCATCGGTCCAAAACACTTTGTTCCAAAATGAATCTGGCTTGTCTAAATGAGCATTGGCATACAACAAGTGACTCTGTTTGTGGTGTGAGTGCAGAAAGGGCTTCTTTCTCATCACTCTGCCATACAGATGTTCTTGGTGCAAATTGCGCTGAATTGTAGAACGATGTACAGATACACCATCTGCAGCCAGATGTTCTTGCAGGTCTTTGGAGGTGATCTGTGGGTTGTCTGTAACCATTCTCACAATCCTGCCCATATGCCGCTCCTTTATTTGTCTTGGCCTGTCAGACCTGCTGAGTTTAAAAGCAACTGTGCCTGTGGCCTTCCATTTCCTGATTCCATTCCTTACAGTTGAAACTGACAGTTTAAACCTCTGAGATGGCTTTGTGTAGCCTTCCCCTAAACCAGGAGACTCAACAATCTTTGTTTTCAGATCTTTGGAGAGTTGCTTTGAGGATCCCATGCTGTCCGTCACTCTTCAGAGGAGAGTCAAAGGGAAGGAAGCACAACTTGTAATTGACCACCTTAAATACCTTTATATCTCATGATTGGACACACCTGTCTATGAAGTTCAAGGCTTAGCGAGCTCATCCAACCAATTTGGTGTTGTAAGTAATCAGCATTGAGCAGGGACAGGCATTCAAATCAGCACAATGACAAGGGGACCCACATTTGTGCACAGCCAGTTTTTCACATTTGATTTCATTTCATACAACTAAATACTGCTTCACTGAAAATCTTTGTTCGGAAAACACCCCAGTACTCAGATGTCCTAGGAAATGAAAGACATACCACCGTTATCTTTTTTTATTGAAAGTAAATTATTATGCAGGCTGAGAGGGGTTCCCAAACTTTTTCTTATGACTGTAAGTAAATTAATTCTCTGAAGCTGCCTTTATATTGTAGCATCAATGCCTAGTGCCACAATGGATCGATTCTCTGCTCTTTACATGGCCCTTTGAGGTGACTCGCTATCCTTTAAAGGACTGCTTGCCTTTTACCACATGACTGTGTGGAGTTGCTGTTTTTATAGTTTCTTCAGCTAAAGATGATGTAATGTCAGCTCATTCTTTTGGGGATTCATCCATGGCTGATGTAACTTGTCTGGCGACCCCTCCAATTATATTTGGAAAAGCAGATGTTGCTGCGAATTGCATTTTGATGTTTGCCAGTTCAACCACAGTGTAAAGAAATTTTACCTATCTAGAAAACAAGCAGATAATGCCACCCAATACAGCTGGCATGGTGTGAGTTGATGATGTTTGTGAAATACCCGATGAGTCAGCAGGTTCACATTGAAAATCTCCTTTGGCTAAAAACCTGAGAGTGGACAGAACTTGCAAAGGAGCAGATAGAGCACAAGTCCTCAAAGTCTGCCTTTGTAAAGCTGGCACCAGTTCACCACACAGCTCCAAGAGGAGAGCTCTGAGAAATCGAAATCGACTTAGAAGCCAGTCATCATCATCATCATCTATAAATACGCACTCTCTTCTAACTCTTCTATTTGCAATGTCTTCTAACAATGCTAAAACAGTGGTGAGAGTTGGAATAGTTTGGCCATTCCGTGAACCATTGTATTGTTACAGAATGACTACAATCAAGTGAATTAAGTTTGTAAACGTTGTGCAATTAATTTTGGTGTATGTGGTAAAAGACCGCATCAGGGATGCACATACGAAAAAGAAAGGTGAAAGACACAGAAACAGTAGCACCTCTTTGACACTGGCTACTGCCCATTTGGAAAACCGAGCAGAAACGTGCGTGTGCATGTGTTTCCTTAAGAGAGGCATTAGCTCTCTGGAAATGTGTTCTTTTCAATTGCGGCATTTTAATTAACCTGAATTTAAATAAAAAGGTTGTGACAGATAGAGGCTTTGTCCACCTCTTGAACCCTCAGGTACCACTCTGAACACCAGGTAAAAGTATAAATATTCTTTATTTTATAAGAATACCGTGCACAAAGCACTCTCCACACCCCATTCATATAAATCAAACTCTCCAACAAACCAATCCTCCTCGCCCAGACACTTTGCCACCCTACCTCCCAGCTCAGCTCAGTGTACTGGGCTTCCCAGAGTCCTTTTATACACCCTGACGCAGAGATGTTCCCGTTCAACAGTCCACAGTTCCTTTTCCCTTCCGGGTCTGGGTAAACAGTCCTTTTCTTCAACCTGCGAGCACGTCGTTTCTTCCTGTCACGTGACCGTGATGTACTCCCGGGTTATAGGGCACATGCGAGCCTACGAGCCCCCCTACAGCGACGCCTGGTGGCCCCCAAGGTATCCAGCAGGGCTGTGTATAAAAACTACATAGTCCATGAGGCCCTGCTGGAACTTGGGGCATGTCCACGCTGCTGGGAGAGCTCCTCCTGGCGGCCTGGGGGTGAGGGCCGGAGAAAGAAGCCAGCAATCCACCACAAGGTATTATCCCTCCCCAGCATGCAATATGACAGTTAAAAGATTACACGACAACAAAAGGATAATCTAGCTCTTTACTGACGGGTTCACGTGGTATTACAAACGGGAAGCTTATGACAGACATATCAAGCATGTCGGTGCCTTGACCTACGCAGTCCATCATCTTTCGTCGCTACGCTGAAAGGATTTTAACCGGTCAGAAGACAGAATCTTCTGCCCGGCCTCGGACGGAAGACATACTCTTCCGCCCGGCAGCTTCAAAGTGTTGGCCATAGGTGTCCATTCTTATACTGGTTGCTCTATGTGCAAGCTCTTGGCTCCGGATCCAAACAAGGACAGGAAAGTACTCAAACCCCACCTTCAAACATACAGCAATAGCACAATGCCTACATACAGTTCTCATTCTCCCAACAAGGAAAGAGGTTTTTGCTGACAGAAGACAGAAATATACTGGTCTGTCTTTAGGCTGACTATTCACTTCTCCAGTTGTCTGTGGTTCTCTAGTCCTGTGCTTGGCTCGGCAATTCTAACTGCTGGTGCTGTGCCCCTCTGTACCTGTATGAATGAATCCATAACAGTGGGCACAGAGAACAGTGACATCAAACTTAAATAAAAAACACATAGTATAACAGTTTAGCTGTATTTTGGCCTGCTTAGAGTTCCAACTTTTGTTTTTTAAATTTTTTTTAATGCCGGGATGCTGTGGTTGTGGAGGGTCATATTCCAAAGTTTTCTATGTGCTCATTTTTAATTTTTTTCATAGTGAGACGAAAGAGAGGAGAAGTTCCTGAAAGTCCAGATGACGTGATCATCATGGTGATTCCCACCGACTTTCTGGAAAGTGAGGATACCTATTTTGATTCTCCTTACCAGCACGACAACTTCCAAAATAGCAGGAATAGGGACACCACATCCCATAACGAGTTTAACGATAACACCAAGAACTTTTATGAGTGTGCGGACTGCGGGAAGAAGTTCTTTCAATAGCGTTACCTCAACATACACGAGAGAAGTCACACCGCGGAGAAGCCGTACCACTGCAATGATTGTGGAAAGTCATTTGTGTGTAAAGCGTATCTCCAGACGCACCAGAAGATTCATGCCAGAGTGAAGCCGTACTGCTGTAGTGAGTGCGGCAAAACATTCACACACAAGAGTTACCTTCATCAATATCAGCGCATTCACACCGGCGAGAAGCTGTACTGCTGCAACGATTGTGGACAAGCGTTTGTGTGTAAGGCGTACCTCCAGACTCACCAGAAGACTCATTCCGGAGAGAAGCCACACTGCTGCACGGAATGCGGTACGCGTTTTATTCACAAGCGCCACTTCCTGGAGCACCTGAAGAAGCACAGCGAAGACAAGCCATTTAGCTGCTGTGAGTGCGGGTAGAGTTTCACAGACAAAACAGCCCTTCAGCACCACCAGAGGTGTCACACCGGTGAAAAGGCCTTCTTCTGCAAGGAGTGTGGAAAGGTGATTGCCTACAAGTCTGAAATTCCACAAGCGAATTCACACTGGGGAGTGGCCGCACTGCTGTACGGAATGTGGGAAGAGCTTCATTCGTAAAATCGACCTTCAGCAACATCATCTGTCTCAAACCGGTGAGAGACCCTATGACTGCGTCAAATGCAGAAAGAGGTTCACCAAGAAAAGAACCCTTCAGCACCATCAGCCGCTTCACAGCGGAGACCAGATATTCAGCTGTAAGGAGTGTGGGAAGACCTTTGCCTACAAGTACAGCCTGAAGGGCCACCAGAAGATTCACAACGGCGACAAACCCCATTCTTGTAGCAATTGTGGAAAGAGGTTCATACGTAAAAACCACTTCCTGCAGCATCAGAGAATCCACACTGGAGAGACACCACACAGTTGCCCCATGTGTGGGAAATGCTTCCGAGTGGTTGGCGGACTGCAAGAGCATTTGGTGATTCACACTGGGTAGTATCCGTATTTCTGCAACCAGTGTGAGAAAAGGTTTAGACTGAAGGGGAAACTTCAGCAGCATCAGAGGATTCACAGTGGGGAGCGGCCATTTTGTTGCCAAGATTGTGGGAAGACCTTCATCTACAGCCGGTACCTTCAACACCACATGGAAATTCACACCAGGGAGAAGCCGTACTCCTGTGTTCATAGTGGGAAGAAATTTACACACAAGTGTAATCTTTGGCGACATCAGGTCATCCACACGGGAGAGAATCAGTTCTTCTGCATGAACTGTGGGCAAGGATTCACATATAAAAGTACCCTACAAGACCACCAGAGGATCCACACCGGCGAAAAGCCCTACTCTTGTCCTGAATGTGGGAAGAGATTTCGCTTATCAAACACTCTGCTGAAGCACAGGAGAATCCATGCCAAGAAAAGAGGTAGAGAAGCTTGAACAGCTTGCAGGAGAGTGACCGCTCGGTCTGTGTTATTGACGTGACTCTTTAGGGGTTAAACGGACATATCTGCAAGCTGTATAAGTGCCCACCCCCATGAACCGAGGCATCTTCTCTGTTCTCATTTAAAGAGATTTCTTGGGTGGAGACCTCCCTCGGTAATCCCTAAACACCAGGACATTTGTGACTACAGAGCTGTCACAGATCACTTCAAGTTTATGGGTGAGCCCTGTGAACACTCCGGCTGCAAAAATGAAGAGGAAGTTTGTAATATATTTGGAGCTAACGTCCTGCTTTAACCATCCTGCTTGTCTTAATTCTGTGCTTCACCATTTCCTGTGCATGGAAAATCAAGACTGTGGCTTCAAGGAGGGTACGGGGATGGAGGTTTTGAACTCTTAACATGAGTGTTCTGAGTCATCGTAAGTGTGCTGTTTCAGAAATGTGAAGACTCTAAACAATGGTGGCGATGTCCGTGATTGTTTTTGGAAAGGCAGAGACAAAACGGCTCACGACAAACATCCGTAGAACAAAATAAAGAGTCATGGAGTTCAAGCAGAAGCCTTGAGAACTTTTAAAATGGTGTCTGGAGAAGATATTAGATAGCGTCACACTATACAACTTCAAGTCGGAGAGAACGTTACACTTAACAACTGGACTTGCTGGATCTGATGATGTTGAGTTTTATGACTTGAAATTATACACGATAACCGTTAGACCGGCATCACACTGCACACATCTGAGTCAGAGAACACGTCACACTACACAACTGAATTTACAGGACCTCATTGCTTTGAATTACAGGACTTGCAATCACAGGGAATGACCATTAGGCTGGCGTCACACTACACAACTTCAAGTTGGAGTGCATTTCAAATTTAAAAACCTTTAGTTGCCGGGCTTCTTTCTTGCATTACATGAATAGGACTGGTGTGGTATAATGGATGACATGACTCCATCACAACATTTTACTAAGGATTGCCAGCTTACTGCATGTTGACAGATCAATTAATGTGCTGCCTTTGGCCAACATCACGCTACAAGACTTCAAGTTGGGGAACATGTCTGACGAAAACTGGACTTGCTGTGTTTGGTCTCAGTGAGGAGGTCGGATTGCATGACTAGGATTCACATAGGATTACGCAAATCTCAAATTCTCAGCAGCTTTAAAAATGTGAATTATCACAAGTTCACTGTATTTTGACATCTACTTAATGTCCTGTGTTAATTCAAATGTCATTCTACCCAATTTTGATGACTTTAATTGGTGGGCATCTAACGACTAATGAATTCTATGACTCCCTCGTGACTTTTCTGCCCAGTTTCTAATTTTCTAAGCATTTCAGACTCATTGTATTTTGACACCAATTACTATGCTGTCTGATTCTGTCATTACACTGCCAACGTCAAGTCAAAGAGCATGTTACACTTAACAGATACACCTACTGGGTCTCATTTCCTTAAAGGCAACTAGGAGTCACCATTAGTGACCGTTAATTCAGCGTCACACTATATGACTTTGAGTTGGACGGCATGTCACACTTAACAACTACGGTTAGTGGATCTCGTTGCCTTCAAGATCTCAGATGACACATCTCGGAATGTCAAGGTCTTACTGATGACATGACTCTCTTGTGACTTTTCTGCACACCTTCTAATTTCCAACATATTGTGAGCTTTCTGTATTTTGACAGCCACTTCAAATGCTGCAGTAAGCCAGTGTCACACTATGAGACTAGAAAGTCATCTTCCCTTTAATATCGGTATCCATGATCAGTCCTATCACTTCTCCATGTGGTCATCCTGTCGGTTGTATCACTTCACTAAATTCTTCATTCCTTGGTAGAAGAAGAACCTTTCTGGCTGGCGCCAAATCCAGGTCAACACCGTATCCTTACTCTTATAAGACCCCAGTCCCTGACGCGGTCAAGTCAAATCCACACTGAGACGCTGCTCTCCACCTGACGGAGTTGAACTTCTCTTTGACATCAATGGCGACTCCTCCACCCTGTTGGTTTTGCCATCCTTTCCTGACTAATGTGTACGCATCTCGGTGGTACACCTGCCCGACTCTACTCCGAGTTATTTCTAAATTTACATTTATGTTTTGGGCTGATTTCTTTATCCTAATTTGTAATACAATTTGTTCCATTTCAGGTCTCACAGAGAATACCACACCTATGAATTTATGTCCTGATGAGTCCCATGTGGATGTCGCACTACACAGGTTGGAAGTCATCAGTGCGTTTGTTTCAAGTCTCCATGAGTTGTAAATAAAGGTGATGCCTGAAAAGTCGTGTAGTGTGACATGTAGCCAACCGAATGAGCTCGATGTACTGAGCATTTTTGTTTTTGTTAATTTCCACTCCATGTCGTACCCACTTTATATTTCTGACATTGTCCTTTAGCTATGACTGGCATTAAGGCTGTGGGTGAGGAATGCAGGAGTAGAAAAGAGCCAGATGATGATGATGATGATGATGGAATGGTTGAAGTGTGCATAACCAGGAAGGAGGCCATAATGGCCGACTGCTGTGAGGAGGGTAATGCAGGTGATGGAGGTGGAGGTGTCAACTTCAAGGATCTTGTGGGGGTCTGCTGATGAGGGGGCTGTCGGCATTGGTGCTGTTGGATGGTGTGGTGCAGTCCTGGCCTGGCCTGACTGAGGACTGGTGGATTTAGGAGGCATTGAAACCCTTCACTTTATTGAGTTGGAGATTTCATTCGTTTCATTTCAATCAACAATCCATCAACAACCCATAATGCCAAAGTGAAAACGTGTCCTCCGAAAGGTTTGAATATTTATTAAATAAAATCAAATACTTCCTACAATAACGGACCCTTTCTTGTGGTACTCATGTGGTGCTCAGGTCCATCCTGTTTGCTTTGATTCTCCTTGAGATGTTTCCAGAACTCGATTGAAGTCCACCTGTGGAAAGCTGAATTCACTGGACATCATTTAGAAAGGCACTCGGGTATCTGTGTATAGAAAGTCTCATAATTCACACTGCATGGCAGGACAAAAACTCAGTCTTGAAGTCCCAGGAACTCTCTGTCGACCCCCAGGATGAAATGGTGGTGGGGCACCAATCAGGACAAAGGGATCAAACCATCTGTATAGCTTGGAGTGTTCCCAACAGAACAGGGGCTTTAAGAATTGTGAAATGGAAGAATTTTGCAGCCACCACTCAGTCCTTTGACAGTCTTCCTGGTACATCTCTACAAGTTTTGCATATCTGGATGTGAGCAGATGAACCCGTTCTTCATCTGAAACTCCTTAAGATTGGATGGGAAGCATCTGAAAACTTCCATCTTTGGAGTTTAAGCCCGGGACACTCAAGGACACTCTTGTCCTGAAGCCACTCCATCATTGTCTTGACTCTTTGCTTCAAGTCACTGAACTGTCAGCCAACTCTGCAGTAGGTCTTCTTCAAGGACCTCTCTGTCTTTGGCTGCAGTCGTCCTTCTCTTCATTCTGTCCTGTCTCCCTGTCCCCCTGGCATGATACTGCCACCTCCACAATTCATCTTAATGATGGTATTAGGCAGGTGATGAGCAGTGCCTGCACTTGACCAGTGAGTCTCACCACAACAGAGTCACTTCATGTTCTCACAGTGTCTTCCATTAAACACTATACCATGAACATCAGACTGATGGAGTCCAGCTGAGATGGTCATCCTTCAGACAGAGTCTCCAATCTCAGAAGAGGACTTATGAAGCTCTCTTAGAGTGACCATTGAGTTCTCAGTCACCTCCATGACCCAAGACCCTTCTTGTCCAGTAACTCAGTTTAGCTGGATGGCCAACTCTAAGAAGAGTCCTGGTGGCCCTAAATGACTTTTGTGTCTCCATTTCTGAAGCCACTGTGCTCCCGAGGACACTCATAAGTGCTAGAAATGGTTTGATCCTCTCGTCTTGATATCCATCTTACCAGAATGTGATCTTGATGGAGGTCTACAGAAAGTTCTTTGGACATCATTCAGGGTGATTTGTAGGACCTTCTAGACACAGAAACATAACTGTCTTTCTAAACGATAGCCACTCAGTTCAGTGGTGGACTCCACTCAAGTTCTGGACACGTCTCAAGGTGACAGGATGGACCAGAGTGCAGTTCAGAGAGACACAAGAAAGGTCTAAATATGACTAAGAGGGAGAGATTTTAGTTTGTGATTTTTAATAAATTTATTAACCTTTCTGTTAACACATCTTCACTTTATCATGATGAGTAATTAAATGTTGACTCAATGGGCAAAAATGGAAAAATTCATCCATGAAAAATTAAATCCACAACAAAGTGTGTAGAAAGAGTCTGAAGACTTTGTCAATCCACTGTATTTTGAGATATGACACTTAAATTGTGAGGCAGCATGGTGGCACAGCACAGTGCTGCTGCATTCCAACAGTCACTTCACATTGTGACAATTGCTCCTCGTTGGTGGGTTAAAAATCAGCCACTGGTTATGTCTACAAACTGCTGTTTCTGCTGCACTGTTTGTCAGGTTAGCTCAGTTCATATTTTCTATTTATTATATAGTGCCTTTTGTCACTACAGACATTTGTAGCAATGAAATACATTTCCATTTTTCATTCCAACAGATGGTGCATCATTTTACTACGACAAATATTAGTGATGCTCCATTTGTGCCATCTGTTGGAATGACAGAGACATAGCAGCTGGACAGACACACAGACAGACACTTGTCCTTTTATTAAAGTGCATGAACTCTGTTCTTGTATTTAAATTGCACTTCGCATCACTCTCTGTTTACAGAAATTATTTACGTCTGACATTAACAAGTCAGTAAGTTTACAATCAAACTGGGAAATTCAAAATGATGTTTTAAACCTGAATAAAGCCGATAACATCTCATGATGTGACTCAGAGCTACAGAGTTACTGAGCTGCAGTCTTGATGTCCGGGACAGTAGGAGAAGCTCCTCAAGACCTGCTATTTGATTGAGCGGGATTCTTTCTTTCTTTCTTTCTTTCTTTCTTTCTTTCTTGCTGTCATAATTGATTTAGTCTCATGCTTATTTATTGTTCTGTTCCTACCTTGCCTGTTTACATCTTTATCACTCAATCCTTATTGTATGTAGCGTCTTCAGTCAGTCAGTCATTCTCCAACCCGCTATATCCGAACACAGTGTCACGGGGGTCTGCTGGAGCCAATTCCAGCCAACACAGTGAGCAAGGCAGGATATGTAGTGTCTTTCTTTTACTAATTTTGTGAATGACACTCATGATGTCAGACTACTC
This sequence comes from Erpetoichthys calabaricus, assembly GCF_900747795.2. NCBI lineage: Eukaryota > Metazoa > Chordata > Cladistia > Polypteriformes > Polypteridae > Erpetoichthys > Erpetoichthys calabaricus. Next base: position 11,079,519 of record NC_041398.2, read on the forward strand.
GAGACGACATGCGGCCTTTTCTACTTTTCAATTTATTTAAAAGCACTTGCATTATTCGGCCTGGTCACGAGACGGCAGCAGCGCACCTCCGCAATGTAAACGCAGGTGAGACGGACATAAGAGAGCCGCTCGAGGGGTGTCAGGTTAAGACGGCCGACTGGCCACGAGTAGCTTCGCCACAAGTAGGCGCTTCATTGCTCAGCTGTCAGACTGTCAAACCTGCACAGCAGGAGGCGGCGGTGAGCACAACGACATGAACTTGTGGGGGTCTGCGCAGATTCTCTGATCTTCTTCTCAGTTTTTTTGTGTCGCATGCCCAAGTACCACTCACTGTGGGACGCGGTTGGAGTCGTGTCTGCACGCACACTCACATAAATGACGTGTGTTGATGACAGATATAAACACGTGTGTGTAAATATATGTGTGAATATCTAGAGTGTTGATTCTCGCAGCCCATATCGATATTGACAGACCTGAGTGGTTAAGTGCAGGACAAAGGGGCGAGATAAATGTCAATCAAAGTCAGCGTCAGCGAATCATCTTCTTTCTTTCACAGCCCGTCTACTGTGCTCCAGTCTGAGGCATTAGAATTGTCGAATAATCCACAGGTAATTTAGGCGCTGGAACGTCTCATTACCTCACATGCTGTCGTAACTCCATGAAGCCAACTACGGTTGTCCAGAAGTGCAGTGCGCAAAAATAAATAAATAAACAGAGTAGAAACAACACAATCAAATGGAATCATGTAAATGGTGGCGGCGCAGTCACACTCTGAAGTTGATGACGCGTGTTTGTATTTGTGTCTTTCAAACTAAAGTCAAAGTCACCTGCGATCTCATAACCTGCCCGGGTCAATTGTAATAACCTGAAGGCGCCGTTCAACGTGCGGACCAAACCTGCGCTCCGCCTTCACCCCCCACCTCCCCGCAGTGCGCGCTCCCGCTGATCTCAAAGCGCAGCACCGGACTAAACCAGTCGGGCATTCCGTGAAGCGCGCGTGTCACACTGAGACTTAGCGGAGTGAGCCTCACGGGAATAGCCGTCTGCTTACAGTCGAGGCTCAGTCGGTGCTGCGATCTCAAAGTGTCCGCCATTAACACAAGACGGGCTGAGACAGTCCACGCATATTGTAATTTTTTATTAGCCAATAAAACTTGTCATTTTACTTGACTTCTCACTACTTAACACAACCCCCCAAAATTTGTTAATTGAGTCCACTTAATCTGACTGCGAGTATCACGTTGCTAAAGAAGCAGAACCAAATTAAATGCAAGTCTGTTAATAGGAATAGCAGGTCACTGGCACTTGATCGTTATTATTATATTATTATGACTTATCATCTCATAATTATATGACTTGCTACCTCATTATTACGACTGTTTGACTAATATGACGGTACACCCCCCTCTAGTGGGCATAGTAGAGAATTGCAGGCCTCTTTAGTGTTTTGAACTCCAAGTTCCTCCCAGTTGGCGCCCAGTGGAGTCAACGCCACCTCCTTGGAGCTCCAGGGTGGAGGCTCCAGGCTGCAGAGATGCACACTTGGTGTCGATTGAAGCAAGTCTGAATATCAGCTGCTGCCCTTCGAGAGGTGACTGAAGTAGCCGTCTCTTCTTATTGCTAATCCACATCAGAGCAGAACTACAGCAGCTTTGACTCCTCATATAATATCAGCAGTGCGTACAAAATGCAAGCAGCCATCACTTGAATATTAGGATGGGATAAAACTAAAAGTGTTTAGGAAGCGTACCTTGCACGCCCAACCTACCTGGAAAGGGGTCTCTCTTTGAACTGCCTTTCCCAAGGTTTCTTCCATTTTTTTCCTACTGGGTTTTATTTGATAGTTTTTCCTTGTCTTCTTAGAGAGTCAAGGTTGGGGGGCTGTCAAGAAGCAGGGCCTGTTAAAGCCCATTGCGTCTCTTCCTGTGTGATTTTGGGCTATACAAAAATAAACTGTATGTAAACTGTACCTAATAAAGTTTAATATGAGGATTTATTAGCAGCTGATATTGAAAGTGTGGGGTCAGACTGGAGTCACAGGGACCACTCACCTCGTCACAGCAGACTTTCATGTGTCACATGGACACACACGGGCACAAACACACACAGCAGGACACAAACACTCAGACTGGGAAGCAAAGCTCATCTGCCTCAATAATTAGCTTCATTGCTGCAAATGGAAGAATAAAACATTCATATGGCATCACCAGATTTTTTGCTGCATTATCCATTTTCTTTAAAATTATATATTTTTTATAACTTTTTGCTCTTTAATACAAAACTAGCTGTGCTGCATGTCTAAGATGGGTTGAATTCTAAGTAATCAACGTAGATCTTAGTGTTAATGTTTGCAGTTCACCATCTGTGGGAATGCATTTTGAAATGCATGTAGTAATAAAATGAATTGCAATTATCATTCCAATAGCTAGTGTATCACAAATGTTTGTAGTAGTACAGTGCATTAATACAAATGTTTGTTTTGTGCCATCTGTTGGAATGACAAATCCAATGCTTATGTCTCTGTTATACGCCATTCTGTTTGCAGAGCTGAAGCACAACAAACTGTCACAGGTCAGGACCAGCAGTTGTGTGCCAGCAGGGAGGTTTACAGGCTGGTATGGTGCCCACTAATCACACACACACTAACACACATTCTGTCAATAAACTGCTGGCCGATATCAGTGGTGACGTCTGGTGCTGCGGCTCTGTAACTGGATGATGTTGATTAGCATGGGAGTCATAAAAGCAGAGCTAATGTTTGTGAGGCGCCATCTGTTGGAAAGACAGAGACAAAGTGACTGGACAGATACACAGACAGACACACAGACACTTGTCATGTTACTAAAGAGGATTAATCATAAACAAGAAGTCCTAATATCATCAGAACATTCAAAATATGAGATTTGATCAGCGGAATTTACAAATCAAAAATTACCAAATGAACAGATTTGACAAATAACAGTCGTCCATATTTATTTTGTGTGTGTTTTGATCTTTTTAGATTAATAAGCTGTTCAAATTTTACAAACTGTGACGCGTTAACAGACCATTTATCTCTGTGAATGTAACACATAATTATAATTAACTAAAGATTAATCTAAAATAAGTATTCTTTTACACATTAATTCTTATTAAACCAAACTGTCCTTCAAGGTGATGTCAGTATTCTGAATATTTTTTAGATCTCACCAAACACTTCACATCCTAACTTCTCCTGTGTTTAATATGCAGAGAGGCCACAAGAGGGAGCAGTTTGACTCCAGAAGAATCAGCTGATGTCACAGCCCTGAAAGACACAGGAATGTCACTAAGGTGCAAGTCACATGACCAGCGTCTGAGTTGACAGCACATGATGAAGGCCACAGGAGCTGACGTGGAGTCAATTATCAGTGACTGGCGATGTGTCCAGTGTGCTCATCGACTTTTAAATGACATTTTGCCCTGAATGTGCCCACCTGCTCACCTGCCCACACTGCTGACTGACATTTCCATTTCATTAATCCTGAGCTCTAAAAGCCCCCAAGGTCAGCAGGAGACGACCTCAACCAACACAAACATCAGACGACAGGACAACATGACTGTCAGCCTGTAGAGTTTGAACGACTGCCAGTGTGCAGCTGTGACGAGGACCTGAGTGACCAGACAGACCATTGGCTTTATGAGGTGACACAGCGGGTATTGAAGCAATGGTCAAAGTGACAGGAGAGAGAAGAGGGCAGCAGGGCTTAGGTCAGCAGTGAAGAGCTCATCAGGTGACAACCTGTCTGATGAGCGAGTGCTTAAAGAATCAGACGTCAGTCACACATCGAGATACGGATTTGATCAACGAGGAATACAATCTGTGATCACAGGACAGCCATCAGTGTGTGACGAGTCAAAGAGGAGAAAATCAGGAGGGAGGAACAAAACTGACAAACACACAAGTGACACACTCGTCTGACTCACTCTGTCTCAGGTCACTCATCTCACCCTTTATCACCCTGACATTCTTCTCTATCATCCTCACCCCTCACTCTTTATTCACCTTCTCCTCTTCCTTTTAACCCCTCAGGCTCCATGAAGATGACAGATTTAGAAGTCATAGTCGCCATTGGCTGGTGAGGCCTGTAATACACAGTTGGGGGGCTGTCAGCCTGGGCCTTCATTGGCTTCTTCACACAGACTGATGTCAGCTGACATGCCGATCCTTGAGGGATCCTGAGGGAATTGTAAATTAATCCTGGGAATGTGTGTGTTAGTGGAAAGATAAAAGTGTCCCCAAGTGTCACATCTGATTGTCACTTTGAACACCGACAGTGACGGTGAAGTCAGTCAGCTGACTCATCTCCTTGATGTTGGGTGACAGTGGGAACAACAAGGGGGAGGTGCAGTCTAATGTCTAACGTGACACCAAGTGACTCAGTAAAACACCAAACTCCATCATTATGGCCGACATGTGACTGAGCGGTGAGTCCTCGTCTTTAGACATTCACAGTGAATTCATTCAGAGGTGACAGACCACCAGAGTAACTAATAGAGGGGCAGACAATGTCTGTTCAGAGGCCAGCACTCCAGTCACTTCTGTCACTCTGTGCTCCTAAATAGTCACTGGAATGAGGCTCTGGATACTGAGCCAGGCATGTGGTCCTGCTGGAGCAGCACTATTGAAAGGCGCTATATAGACTGCCTGACAGGTGACATTAAGTGACACTCAGAGGACACAGCAGGTGGGGTGTCAGCCTGAAGGACATGTGGCTGTGAATCAACAGTGACCCCTGCTGGTCAGACTGGTATTTATAGGTCTGAGGTGTCATTCATTCTCATCCACAAATTCACTCACAGAGGTGCTGCCCCCCCCACCTATAGTGTAAAATTAATTTTGACCTCAAACTGTAAACACAAAGACACCTGAGTTTGTGGGGACATCAAGTTACCGGTGGAGGGTACTGGTCAGTGGTCACATGGTGTCAGATGGCTGATTGTTACACTGGAGTGAAGATAAAGATAAAACCCAGGATAGAGTGGCTCAGTGAAGGAGGTGTTGAACCTGTGCAGGAGGGTCATTGTGTGTGAGACGCTACGAAATGACAGAGAGCTAGCAGGCCAGTCCAGATACACACCTATTCTGGGGCTGTAGGGGGCGCTGATTACAGTCCATTTGTTATTGTGACACACAGAGTACTGGGATTGATACCACTGCAAACACCAGGACTTCTCGTTGTTTCCAAGGCTGCACTCCATGCTCTCTCCTTTCCTTCTCAGTCCTTTATATGCGACTCCAATCCTCATGAAGTCTCCACTGCACTCCACCTCCCAGTAACAGCGAGTCCCAGTCAGAGCCTCTCTGCACAGAAATTGAGCCCAATAGCCAAATCTCTCAGGATGATCAGGATATTCAGTCTCTGTCCTCTCACGTGTCACCTTCTTGTTCCCTTCAGACAGACAGAGGGCTCTGTTTGCCGTGTTGATGTCCAGTGTGAGGGGACAGAAGTCTGAAAGGAGAGAAAAGAAAACGAGTGAAGAAATCTGGGAGTGAGTAATGGGACTGGGGGCGGAGCACAACACAGACAATTAACAAGAACCAATCAGGAGCTGCGCTGATAAGACACTAATAGTAAAGAGCTCATCTGATTGGACAGAATCTGTGGGGATTAAAAATTAAATCATAAAAAGACGACAACAGACAAGAAGATATTGACAAGAGTTTAGACAAACAGATTGAAAACAAATATTGAGAATGTAATAAAAGAAGAGCAGACATGTGTGGTACAGCGGAGAAGTGCAGCAGATAACCGGTGTGTCTTAAGAGACTGTATTAATGTCAGGAGAGAGAGAAACCTGCATGTCGCAATATTACATTTAGATTTGGAGAAAGCATTTGATAGAATTGCACATAAATATATGTGGAAGATACTCCAGAAAATGGGAGTTCATGAAGGTTTTCTGGACTGGATAAAAGTAGTCGATAAAGATATACGAAGTCAGATAAAAGTAAATAACAAACTAACAGAGGAGATACAGGAGAAATGTGGAGTAAGACAAGGGTGTCCATTGTCAGCAGTGCTGTTTATTCTGTGTATAGAGCCCTTATTAAATAAAATTAGGAGGGACACAAATATAAGAGGAGTTGAAGTACCAGGAAGGGGGGGACAACAAATAAAAGTGTTTCCATATATGGATGACATAACAATAATAGTCAGAGATACATGGAGTATAAATAAAGTAACAGAACATACAGAAGTGTTTATGGAGGGGGTCAGGTTCAACTTTACACCTCAATAAGAAGGAATGCGTCCTTTGGGGGAAATGGAAAGAAAAACCACCAGGAAGAATAAGGTTATGAAATGTGGAGAAAGTATTAGGGATAAGATTTGGAGACGAGAGTACGGAGAGGATGGAGTGGAAAGAAATGGAAAAAAGATCAACAAACAAACAGAGTTTGGAGGATAAGGAACTTGTCAATGGAAGGGAAGATATTGGTGATGAAGGCAGTTATAATCCAAAACTATCATACTTAGCAAAGGGTTTTTACACCAAAGAAAATATTAACAAGAATTATAAGAACGTGTTTTGTGTTTCTATGGGGGTCAAAATGTGAAAAACTGGCAAGGAGGAAGGAAATGAAAAGGAGAGAAAATGGAGGGAAAGAGGATCTGAATATAGAAAGGGAGTTGGCTTTAAGACACACAGCAACTGTTGTTAATATGGCGTTTAATAAAACGGTGAAATTAGCGGACATGATCAGATATCTGCTAGGCACAGAATTGAGAAAAGCAAAATTATTAAAAATGACAAATAGCAGACCCATTGCCTTTAATATGCCAAAAAATTATAAAACAATAGTAACATTTGTTAAAAGATATTCATGGGAGGAAGGAGATAACAAAATTTGGGAAAAGAAAAAAGACCTAAAAAAATATAAAGGAAAAGACGAAACGGTACTAAAAATCCAAAAGCTCTCTGAAGAGCAAGCAAGAAAAGTGTGGCAGCAAAATGAAGACAAAGAATTAACAAATAAACAAAAAGACCTCAGGTGGGTGACATTACATGAAATCCTACCGACGCAGGCGGCCATGTACAAAAGGAGAGTCACGAAAAGTTCAATATGTCCGAGGGAGAACTGCTGAGAGGTGGAAACACCAGAGCATGTGTTTAGGAACTGCAAAAAGACACAAGATGTGTGGAATGAGGGGTTAAAGGAATGGAAAGGGAGGACAGGAAAAGAGGGGATGACAAAAGAAGGAGTGTTGTATGGTTAGTAGGGAAGGAGTTAAATGTGAAAATGACAATAAGGGAATGGAAAATGATCAAAATAATAAAAGAAAATATGTGGTGGTGGAGGAATGAACTGGGGATTCATAACAGGAAAATAATGCAGAAATTGTACAGAAATGTGAAAAGGAAGGAGTGGAAGAAAGGAGGATTAAAGAAGGACAAGGAAACAAATGGCCTTAAAAAAGGTAAAGACCTCAAAAATAGAATTAAAGGTGGGGATAAAAAGGGGGGAATAAATAAAAAGTGTCACGGTGGTGAAATGGTGACGAGTGACAGTGAATTAGCAATGTGACAGACTGTGTGTGTGTGCTCAAAGCTAAGAGACTGAAAAGAAAAAGGAAATGAAGTGAAAGGGGACAAGAAAATAGTGTTAGTGGTAAGTAATGGAATTTAGACAACGTAAAAAACAAAAATAACAACAGACAACAAAGAGAAAGGCAGGCAAGTCAGTCATCTGAAAGTCATCTGAGTCTTCAGAAATGATAAGAAACAACATAAGGTCACCACTGAGGTCAAAGTTCTAATGGACTGTCCACACTGACCGCTGGCTTTATTAAATGACATGTTTTATTGTCACAGTCCACCTCTTAAATTTAAAATCAATCCACTGTCACACTTCACAACCACATCAATTATTTGTGTAAAAGCTGCAATCAGTATTTACTATTTATAATCTATCTATCTATCTATCTATCTATCTATCTATCTATCTATCTATCTATCTATCTATCTATCTATCTATCTATCTATCTATCTATCTATCTATCTATCTATCTATCTATCTATTATATAGTGCCTTTCCCATCCGTCATTGTCTCTCTTTCTTTCTTTTGTGTGTTTCCTGTCATCTCTTTTTATTATTTGACTGTCATTCTTATCCAAGGTGACTCCCATCATCTCAGATTCCATTGTTTCCTTTTCTTTTCTTTGTCCAATCAGAGTCCAGGCAGGTGAAGTGACTTGCTGAGGTCACACAGTGGTGTCAGTAGTGGGATTTGAACCCACAACCTCAGGGTTTGAACTGCAAAGTCTTCACCACCACACCACAATGCATTTTGTCCTCCATTTAAACTCTCCTTCTGTTCAATCGGAGGTCAGCTTTACTCTGGTGGTCTCATCAGGGAGGTGGGCTACACTTCTATGGACCCCAAAACATCTTCAGAATATTAGCAGCTGTATTCACTGGAACATGAAGCTCTGTGGAGGTGGTCTTGTTGTCTTCACCTTGACCACCCTTAGCTGTGACCTTCTTCATCTCCTCTTCTTCACATATCCTCATTCAGTGTGAGGCACACAAGGACACATCACAGCAGAGTGAGGACTTGACTGAGTTTCTGAAGACCCCGGTGACACTCATTAGAGGAATCAGTCAGTATGAGATGTCACACAGTCCAGTGGGGTCTTTGAACTTCTAAGGACCCCCCATAATTTTCTGTCTGCCATTTTCATTTGTTTTAATGTTAAAAATTTGTGAAAGGGCGTCACGGTGGTGCAGTGGGTAATAATAATAATAATAATTCATTACATTTATATAGCGCTTTTCTCAGTACTCAAAGTTCCACAAAGGGAGGAACCTGGAACTGAACCCACAATCTTCCACAGTCTGCTTACTGCAAAGCAGCAGCACTACCACTGCGCCACCTGTGTAGTGCTGCTGCCTCGCAGTTGGGAGACCCGGGTTCGCTTCTCGGGTCCTCCCTGCATGGAGTTTGCATGTTCGTCCCGTGTCTGCGTGGGTTTCCTCCCACAGTCCAAAGACATGCAGGTTAGGTAGATTGGCGATTCTAAATTGTCCCTAGTGTGTGTGTGTGTGTGTGTGTGTGTGTGTGCAAGTGCGTGCCCTGCCCGGGGTTTGTTTCCTGCCTTGCACCCTGTGTTGGCTAGGATTGGCTCCAGCAGACCCCCTAGACCGTGTAGATAGGATATAGCGGGATCAATAATCGATGGATGAAATTTGTGAAGTCGAGAAGCAAAGTGTCTGCTCTGTGGAGTAAAGAATGGAGGATGACGAGGACTTTTGTCAGCTTTAACTTATTTCTCATACAGTTATGCTTCATTTTTAAACTAATACTGTGTCTGAATATACAGTCGTGTGATAAAGTAAGTGCACCCCATGACGTGGATTTTACTTTTTTCTTTCCCTTTTTAAACATTTCTGACACATCAAGACTCGGGTTCAACAGACGGCTTTGGTGATTCACTGCCTGAGTCTCTCTATCCCATAATGCACCAGTCACAGGACCCCCATCACTCTCAGCCCCTCAGTCACACAACACTCAGACTTTCATATCCTAAGCCTGTCCTGCTCTATTAAAACTTCAATGATTTTTATTGTGATGATCCATTCAGTCAAAGCACAAACTCACATTTTAAAAAGTCGTCTCTGCTCTGAGGTTCAGGAGGCTGGAGGGTGAAAACTGGAGCTTCATGAGCTGAAAATAAAAAGAGAAGAGAAGAAGAATGGAAACTGTGAAGATGGCATTGTGGGATCTTAGTTTAGTTCTGAAACACGTATTACAAATGCAGAGGAGTTCAAATTAAACATTTATAAAATATACAAGGGCTGGCAAATTAGGCCAAATGTCGATTTGAATATTCAAATTAATAATAAATATACAGGGAGTCAGAGAGTATTGAGACCCCCTCACTTTCTGCACACTTTACCGTGTTGTTGATTTAATTTTAAATGGATTAATGTGCCTTTGTGCTCATCAGTCTACACTCAGTAACCATAATGACAAAGTGAGAGCAGGTCTTCAGAAAGGTCTGCACATTTATTACAAATTAAAACTGAAACGTCTCCTTCCTAGAAGTATTCAAACTCTTAATTCAGGTCTTTGTGGAAGCACCTTTGGTGGTCTTCATGACTAAGTGTCACTACAAGCTTTGTACTCCTGTATTTGGCCAGTTGATCCCATTCTTCCTGGCAGATCCTCTCAAACTCCATTAGATTTCAAGGTAAGCGTCTGTGAACTGCCATCTTCAGGTCTCTCCTGTTCTGTGGGGTCTCAGTCTGGTCACTCAAAGACACTCAGACTTGTCACAAAGCCACTCTATAATTGTCTTGGCTGTTGTCTTCAGGTTGTTGATCCATCACCCAGTCTGAGGTCACAGGTTTTCTTTAAGGTCCTCTCTGTATTTGACTGCACTTCTCCTCCCCTCAATTCTGACCTGTCACTTTGTCCCCATAGCCTGATGCTGTCACCACCATCTTCACTGTAGAGATGGCATTAGGCAGGTGGCTGGTCCTGTTGAGACATCCTGCTTAGTCTTCTGTCTAAAGAGTTCAATGTTTGTCTCATCAGATCATTGAATCTTTCCCCTGATGTTCTCAGGCAGCCATTTGTCTTTTACTCGAGAGTATCTTCTGCCTGGCCACTCCACCATAAATGCTTGATTTGAGGAGCGCTGCTGAGATGGCTGTTCCTCCTACAGTTTCTCTCATCTCAGTAGAGGACTTCTGAAGTTCTGTTGTAGTGACTTATAGGTTTTTGGTCTCCTCCCTGGCCAAGGCCTTTCCTTCCCAATTACTCAGACTGGCCCTCTCTAGAAAATGTCCTGGTGGCTCCAAACTTCTTCCATTTCCCAATTCTTGAGGCCGCTGTGATGCTGGGAACACTCAGAGCTTTACAAATGGCTTTATCTCTTTGTGCTGCTCTATTGTTCACCATAATTTGATCAAGGAGGTCTACAGTTGGTCCCTTCAACGCCATGGCTTGGTTTTTGTCCTGACATACAATGTCATAAATATACTGTATTTTATACATGATGACAAGCAGGTACAGTTGTGGACATCTTCAGAGCTCTAGTTAAGAAATCCCACCCTGAGTCGAGAGGGTGCTGCTCCTGCTAATGTCATCACTTCACTGAGTTCACAGGCCACAAGACGAGTGACGTCACTTCCACAGCCCACTAATTAAGCTCCGCCTCTTCTGTGACACCACTATAAAATGTCACCAGAAGTGGTTGTTCATGACAGATCTGTGACTGAGGAAGACGGAGCTCCGACTCACAAGTGACTTTAACTTGACAGCCTTTGATTGCAGCAGACGTCATCATTGTGCTCCGTCTTTGTGCTTTTTATTTCATCTTCATCAGTAAACGGGGAATTTCAGGGTGGTACCCCAACTCTTTGTGCCCACTCTCTCTGCTTATTTTCACAATACACACATACAGTATATGTCTAATGTGGTGGACGGCCGGGATGGACCCTGTGCTCTTGGCTGCTTGACCTTAGTTTGTGTTTAAACAAATTGTTGTCTTTATGTGTAAACGTACGTAATTCATAATTTATAAAGTGTGTTTTACTCTGAGGCTGCACTCACTGAAATGTTCAGGTGGTCCTCAGGTAACTCCTTCCAGAATTACGCCTCTTTGAATATGCAAATCAATATAAATAGCCTTCTGTGAAAAGACAATGTGAAAAGCACGGGGGAAAATATAAGAATTTCAACGAATACCAAGTGGAGGCAAAGGAAAAACTTACTATTTGTTGGTTTAAACAGTGGTATAATCAACAAAAGAAAGTTGATCGAGTGACAGAGTGTCGGAGAAACTCAAAAGCTCAAGTTCACAAAGTTGCACAGTGCCCGAAATAAAAAAAAATCACATATCAAAGTCGCCGTGAAAAGGCAAGTCGTAGCCCACCGTCTGAGTGTCATATGAAAAAGCTTATTAGGGTACAAACAAAAAAAATAGGCACACAGTGGGGAAAAAGCACTAAATGTCAACTTTAATCTCGAAATTTCCACTTTCATCACGTAGTTTATTTTGCCATTTAAGTAGAACATTATAAACTTCATCTTAAAATCGTTTATTTTACTTGTTTCTCAAGTAGCATGTTAAATGCTTTGTTCTGTATTTGATCTTCTATGTGCTCTATGTGTGTGAATCACTACGTGCTTCCGTTCTTTCTCTTTCTCTGACAGGACACATAATCCATTACATTCGTGATATTACAGCTCTCTGAATAATTAAAATACAGAGATGTATACGTGATATTATTTTCATGATGATAGGAATGAAAGCATGTTATTAAACATGGGAACACGGTGGCGCAGTGCTTGTTCATGTCTCACGCAAGAGGCTTGCTGCGCCATGCGCGACCTTCGATGAAATAATTTATTACAGAAGTACTGTCTCTTTCAAACGTACTAACCTCCAATTCATGTCCTTACTTTTCTTTCTCCAAATACCCAATCGCCACACAATCAGCTCTGTAATAGACGTTAAGCCATCTGTAAGCTTAGAACGCCGATTCTTCAAAACTTTTAAGAAACATTGAAATATCTTCGTAGTACATGTTTAATTATTCTATTCGTCTATCCTCCCAGTGTCGCGTCAGCACCAGCATTAACACAGCGCAAGGAAGGAGCTATCCGTGAACTAGCTAGCGCTGCGGCACCGTGTCCTCACACATTTAATTATTAACAATCCAGATTATTTAAATGAAGTTAAAGTTTTATCTGTATACTATAAGCAACGTATTTTGCTGCATTTCATCTTAAAAATGATATTGTCATCATATGCACTTTATAAAGTGGCGCAGGTTGCGCAATATTATAACTGTAGTGTAAGGTCCGTACAGGAAATGCTTTGACCCTTTTTGCCGTGGTTGAGGTAGTGTGTACTTGAAACTGTATACCGATAATTCTCTTTCCGATCAGCTGCTGCTGTGATTCCCCACTAAGATACAGTGATATAAATACTCCGAGTGGTGCAGTGAGAGTAAAATGGAAAAAAATGATGCGCAGTGGTAACCCTTAACGGGAGCAGCTGAAAGAAGAAGAAGATGCAGTGAGAGTAACAACGCTAAAGCAGTTATGGTATTTGGAATACTATGGCTATTCCCTGGCCCATTATATTGCTACAGGTTAATTACAATCAGATGCATTACACTAATAAACAATATGCAGTTAATTTCAGTGTATTTATAAAGCCGCGTCAGGAACATGGGTCTAAGAAAGAAAGGGTGACCACACATGAACAGTAGCACTGCTTTGACGCTGGGTGCCGCCAGTCTGCAAAACCGAACGGAGAAATTGCGTACGCCAAGGTATGAGGTAGTGTGGAAATGTGCGTGACTTTACGCCAAGTTTAGGTTTTATACATCGCGATTTGAGCGTGGAAACATTCGTACACAACATTTCTGTGCGTACGCACCGTTTATACATGAAGCCCAAGTTGAGGAAAGCAAAGGAAATAAAAAGAATATCAAAGTTAAGTGAAAAAGGACTTTCTATGAGAGTACTTGGAAAAAGTATAAGGAGTACAACATTTCAAGTTAAAATTCTAAAACATCTGATTAAGAACAGCTGATTATTTAGAGAGTTTGTAATCACTCAGCTAATGACTGTGAAAGGCACTATATAGTAAAAAATAAGAAACAGCAAAGGATGGCAGATAAATGTTAAAGAGCAGGCCTTCATCAGTGTCCTCTTATTGTCACTATGATCCTCTCTAATGGACTTCAATAACAAACACAATGTCACCAGACGCTGTACCTGATGGAGTCCTTGTCATGATGACCCACCGGCTGATCTTCTCTAGACTCTTTGTCAGACCAGACAGCTCCTTTCTCAGGTCCTCAGATGAGAAATCAGAGGTGACAGTGAAGCTCAGAGAGTCTCCATCAGCAGGAAGGACACAGCGAGATGAGAAAGTCTGAATCAGAAGAGAAGAGGGACGAGATTTCAGAAAGGAGACATTAAAAAGTAAGTAATGCTGATAAGAGGGGGCTCTTCTGAATTAAGGATCAGTGTGGTGGGCAGTCAGCGTGGGTTTAGATGGTGAGAATGCCTGTCATTGACTTGTTAGTTATTTTTGAGAGAATATTTCGTGGAGTGTAGTGGAATATCAGTGATTATCAACCTTAACTATCAATGAGCTTTTCACACAGGACTCCATGAGTGGAGAGTCAAGATAAAGGGTTGGAGGGGGCAGGTGGGTCCAGAATTGACTTGGCACACAAAACAAGACGTTCGGCTTTTTATAGTTCTGAGACAAACTTATTTAAATTAATTTAAATTAAATTAAATGTAAAGACTAACACATGTATGGAGAAAGCTCTTCAATATGATTATACAATTGAAGGTCTGCATCTCAGAAGTGTGACTTGTGTGGAAATCCTGGGAGCCTTTTTGTCTTCATCATCATCATCATCAACCATACAAAAGAGAGAAAGCTACGGCAAGCTGAGTTATATAGCGACCAACAGTGGAGTGTAAATCAAGAACAGAATCTCCATAATGTCTGTGAAACACAGTCGACATCAGGACTATTGTGTGGAGTGTGAGAGAAAAACACACGAGAAAGATGGGAGATGAGAGACGAGACTGGACTGTGGGGTCTGAGCTGTGAGGAAATGCTGAAGGATTTGAATCTCATTAGTTTAAGGATAGAGAAATCAGGAGGTAGCCTGGCAGAAAAGTTGTCACCATCCTTTATTAAATGTCATCTTTTACACATTATAAAAAATTCACTTTTTCACACAGACAGTAAATAACTTTGAGATATTTGTAAAATGAATATTTGAAATGTTAAGGAAATTTGAAAAGATGATCCATATTGGGCTGAATGGCCTGTTCTTGTCATGCTGTACAAACTCCTTAGATCTTTTAAATTTCTCACTAAATGTTTTCACGTCCCACACACCCCATTCTGATCAGACACCCTGTGATGTGTCACTGTCACCTGCAGGAAGTGGAGATGGTCCTTGGTCTCTGAAAGCTCCTTCATCTCAGCTTCTCTCCTCTTCAGCTCTTCAATCTCCTTCTTCAGTTGCTCCATGACTCCTTCAGCCTTCTCCATTTCTCTCTTTTCTTGTTCTCTGATCCTCTCAGTCAATTTCCTGTGGGCTTCCTCAATGCACCGTATCAGAGCATTGAAGCTCTTCTCATTTTCTTCCACCTCTCTTATCACAGACATCTGAAAAAATAGGAAAAAGATTTAAAATTGAGTCACCTGATAAGAATCACCAATCATGAGGCACATTTGTTGCTATTTTGATGTTGTGAAGGACAGTTGGAATTGGCTGGCGTGATTGTTGGAACTTTATTATCAGAAGGAAGGTCAATTGCAGACTGCCACCCAGATAATATGTTCCCTCCATTATGCAGAGAAACTTCATCACTCTACTTTTGCTGCTATTAAGGAAACTGCAGGACTTCATGAGGTATGCAGTCATGAAAGGCTTCCTTGTGAAGGATCTTGACAGCCATTAGTAGGAGCTGCTGGGGACACCTCCACTGTCTTGTGAGGACTCCTTTTGACATGATAGTTTGTATCAAAGTCTGCCTTTAAAAATGTCATCTCCTGCTCAGCCTGAGGTTAGGAGTGGAGTAGGACAACACACACCAGGAATAAAGAAGAAGAAGAAGAAGAAGAAGAAGAAGAAGAAGAAGAAGAAGAAGAAGAAGAAGAAGAAGAAGAAGAAGAAGAAGAAGAAGAAGAAGAAGAAGAAGAATTAACTTGTGTGTTAGAAGGTAATTGTGTTAAAATAAAACTATTTCTGTTCT
Organism: Erpetoichthys calabaricus; assembly: GCF_900747795.2. Lineage (NCBI taxonomy): Eukaryota > Metazoa > Chordata > Cladistia > Polypteriformes > Polypteridae > Erpetoichthys > Erpetoichthys calabaricus. The sequence continues at coordinate 11,095,289 of NC_041398.2, forward strand.
ACAGTCTTGTGTTTATTAGTTGTATTCTAGTTTGGGGTGTGAGATGTCACCATGTCAGACCTGTGAGATGGAGATATTAAACAAGAGGGTCTAGGTGTTGGTCAAGGGTCATCAGATTTCCTTTAGTTTCATGAACTCTTTGCATATTTACCTTCTTCCATCTCTTTTTCATTGTAAAGCTCAGAGTCGTGAGTCTTTATTTCCATGTTTGATGTATTTCTACTTCATTTAGGAACTTTGCATTGTTACTAATTGTTATGTTGTATAAAATCTGTACATTTTGGTTTAATTTTCCATTATATTTTGTTCAAGACAAGACAACAGATAAACTACATTTAGGATACAAAAGCCATATCCTCTTCCCTTACACCTCACTTTTATAACAGTTGTTCACAGTTTAGTGCTACTTTGGTATTACAGCCTGGGAAAGGAAGACTGAGCCGAAACCTTAGGTTATTGATATGGACATTTGGGACAACAATATGGTTTACAGCCTGGGAAAGATGGACATGAGGCAGTATCAAAGAACATTATTATCTGGGAAAAGATTGATTAAAGAGTTTGAGCAAAATTCATCAATTTTAGTGACAGCCAGCCAATCAGGTGCATGTGTTGTGAAACCACGGCATGACATTTCATAATAAATATGCCTCATTTGGAAGCAATGTCAGAAGAAGAGAAAATAGCAACGAACACATCACTGGTCGTCAGAAAAGCATCATGAACATTGATTGCTAAATCAAACGCCTCCCTGGGACATTCATCCTTGTCATCTGTAACTTTTTTGAATGCTTTTTCTAAAGACTTTATATATTCAGACTTTCTAGTCAGTACCTATTTTCTATTATTCTTTGTTCCAGAGGTATTATTATTATTCTTGTAATAAATACCATGCTGCTTATAACTTTCTATGCTTTGTCTTAATGTCTATAGTGATTAAAGTAATAAGTTAGATTTCTTTGAGCACCTGGAGCAGCCACGGACATTTGCCATTATATCTGTGCTGCGAGGTTTATAAGGCTGAGAGTGAGGAGCTCCACTCAACAGTAGAGACAGTATGAGAAGAAGGTATTCTTGGCTGATAAATGGCCAATAGTCAAGAGTGCTGAGTCTTTGTAAGTTTAAATGTATTCATGCAGACCAAAAGTAATATTTAGGTGTGAGATATAACTAAAACATTGTATGTTGTTCGTGCCGATAATAAGTAAGTCTCTTGAAGTGCTGAGTGACAGGCTGTGTTATACCTAAAGCACTTGTGTGGTTTAAAGTGCTAGAGGTGAATCAGTGTATGTGTGTCATTCATGGGGCACTGTTGTGGTGAGGGTCTGTGTGTATGTGTACTGCTATGTAAGTGTGTGTTCATCTTAAAGTGCAACAGTAGACCAACCCGATAACGAACTTGACGAGAACACTTACCCTTGAGAAAACAGGTAAAGGGTAAGTAGAGGGAAATACCACAATAATACACTAATGGATTTGCTATTGTAACTATGGCTCATACTTGTATGATAACACCAGGTGGGGTGTTCTACATGGGATGTAAATGTGAGGTAAAAGGTGCCTGCTGTTCAGGATCACCAACCCCAATGCTGGAGATGTTCTGCTGGTTTTAGAACTTTGCACATTTGGACAGTGACTCACATGACTGTGATAGAAAGTGAGGATGAGAAGTCCTGAAAAGGTCACCTCCAAACCAGCTACTACTGTAGAATGAGCAAGACATGATAATGTGGGATTTATTATTAGGTAATTTAGATGAAGCTTTACACCAAATACAGAGAGTCTCATATGGTGTTTTGCCTTTTGGTACACATGTGGAAAACCTCAATGGTAGGGTGGATAGGCTCCTGGCTGGAGTAGGGAAGGAAGGATCCAGTTGTCATTGTCACATGTGTCCAGTTCTAAGTGAACAATTATGAGAGTTAGGATCAGACCACCAGTACTGTAGGACAATTTAAAGACTTTGGTAAAAAGCTGAGGAGCAGAAGTGACAAAGTGATCAGAAGTTCAGCCTATGCCACACATAAGACTGGGGAAATTAGATAGATAGATAGATAGATAGATAGATAGATAGATAGATAGATAGATAGATAGATAGATAGATAGATAGATAGATAGATAGATAGATAGATAGATAGATAGATAGATAGATAGATAGATAGATAGATAGATAGATAGATAGATAGATAGATAGATAGATAGATAGATAGATAGATAGATAGATAGATAGATAGAAAGAAAATGGCCCTCATAGAATCTTTATATAATTAAAGATTTATTCTTCATAAAGTTGTATTCCAAATACACAGACACTCTTTTGAGCCTAACAAGCCAATCCAAAACAAACAAAGTTTCCAAACAGAATCCAATGACAGTTTTTAAAAAACAAAGCACAGCCTTACAAATCCAGAAAATCACAAAAGCATAAGGTTCAGCTAAAAGAACACAAAAACTCATCAAACTCACAGAGCACATTCACAATTAAACTGTGGGAGACCCTCTGAGTTTATAGGGCCGAAGAGAAACTCGTGGTGAGCCACACACAAACCACATGAAACATAACAAAGGCAACTTATAGATAAAATGAAATACAATGATTAAATCAGATACTCGACCAAATCAACATTAACATTAATAAATAAACAATAAAGACATGAAACAAGACTATGAACAACATCTAGTAGAAGGAATCCTGGCTGAAAAATGTCACCGTCAACATGAGTGTAGAGAAGGGATTTCATGCATCAGTAATAAGCAGGAATTCTAGGAGGAAACAACAAAAGCAGACGAGCGTAGAAACATAAACCGAAGTGAAGGTCGGTCTGTGAGGTTGGCTCTCCTTCACTTCTACTTCTTCAGCTGTCACCACTGTGTCTGGATTGGACTACACAGTGTTGAGTGACAGATTGTTCTCCGCCTTCTTTCTTTGAACTAAAGACACACCCCACTAGTCTAGACCGGCTGTGTTTAGTACTTTAGTAAACTTGATGGTGTTGGTCAGTTTAATGTGAGTTTTTGTTAAATAAATTAGGTTGGATATGTTTGGTCTGTCTGGGCACAGAAATGTGTGTGAAGAGTTCTGTGTCTGCTAGATGAGAATTTTCACATAAATGAATCCTGGCAGAACTGGGCATCGGAGAGTGTGCTACCATGGACAGTCTGCCAAATCAATACAGGGTCAGAGCTGCACTAGTGATCACAATGGAAGCCAATTTGGGGTTTCTGCCAATTAACCAAACTGTAATGTGAGGATGTGGTGGAAGATCTGGAAAAACTGGAATAAACCCACTGAGATACTGGAAGAAGGTGCAAACTCCACATGGAAAGTGAATGGAGGACTGTGGATCTGAGATTCAGCAGATGCTACAACTGTACAACCTTACTGTCCTTTGTGATAAAATAATAAAGCTAAAGTAAAATGTTTGGAGGTGTACGTTATGTAAAGTCTGCACTCAATCAAATAGTGGAGACCCTTAATTTGTGGAGAATAATAAAACTGAGAAATACCAGAATGAACATGAGAAAAGCATTACAATCTCCAGAAAAAATCAAGAATATCCCATCTCTCCAAATGAGGCATTTTACAGGAAAGACAGGCTCTCCAATCAGAACTAAAGAACCTGAACAACTCATCTTTAAATCACAACATCATTACAGTGAACATGGAGAGAAGGCAAATAAGATCTTAGCTCAACAATCAACAAGCAAGAAGATTGCAACGCAATAACAGAAATTACCAGCACAACTGCAGATAAAGTAATGAAGCCTAAAAATATAACTCACACATTTAGCAAGTACTATAAGTCTTTATAGTCTACTCAGTTTAAAGAAGACGAGACACAATCTGAGGAGTTCTTTGATGTAATGCAAATACAACAACAACTTACTGACAAGGAACTGGACAAACCTCTGAAACTCTCAGAACTTCTGGATGCTGTAAACTCACTCCAAAGTGGTAATACAACAGGCCCTGATTGCAACCAGTGGAATTTTATAAAGACGTTTTCAATTAAGTTAGCTCCACAATTATTAGCAAAGTTTACAGAAGCTACAGACAACAAAAATCTACCCAAAAAACCTACCCAATTTTCCACACCTCCCATCCATTTCCTTTCCAGAAGAAATCCTGATTGGTCCTGAGGAGTCAGACAGCATCTCAGCAACATATAAAGACATTTCAAAGAATCTCCCCTTTAAGGGTCCAAGGAAACAGTGGGAAAAGGACTCTTTAATGAATATCTCAGAAAAGGAGTAGAAGTCAGTCATGCATAGAATACACTCCAGCTCCATATGTGTGAAGTATTCAACCATCTGACTTTGACTCTTTCATGGATCACATTTATCTCATTTAAAATTGGGCAAGAATTCAACCTGCGAGTGTGGCAATCGAGCTCCAGCCTCACTGGGCAACATGTTTTGGGAGGACAACAAAGTAACATCATTTAGGGCCAAAATGTTTGAATGTTTTATCTGACAGCCGTGGGGTCACAATCACTTCTAACTCATTAACAGCTGTGGTTGTTGAGCAACCAGAGGGGCCTAAAGTGGAAGAGCACACATTGACTGTAACTGCCTTGACCACATTGTGAGCTCGTGGACTTGTCCTGCTGAACTTGAACACCCCCAGCCCACCTGTGATAAGTCACTGGGTCACTGATGTTTGACATTAAAAAAAACAAATTCTCACATAAACGATCTGATCAAAACCTTTATAAAATATGGCAAGATCTAAATAATAAAACTTTAAAATAAACATCCATAGCAGGGGAAGCGGAAATTCTGTCTTTCTATTTATTTATTTATTTTTGTAAATTATCAGGAATTTAGTCCCAGTTCTCGGCCCTTCTCTTTTTTTCTGGGTTGCAGTGTGAATTCTGTTTGGTAGTTTTTTATTTTTTGCATTTTTTTTGTTTGTTTAGATTTCTGTTTTAACTTTCTAATTTTTTTATATTATTTTTTGTTTTGACTTTGAAAGTCATTTGTTGTATAAGTTGAACTTGATTGTATGCAATACTATTTTTCAAATACAAACAACTTAGACCATTAATGGACAATGTGCCAGCTGATCTAATTCAGAACATCAGCGTTGACCTTCATTGTGAGTTTCTGTTAGCAGAGTTAAGTCCCCTTTAAGCAGCTGATGGAATATCAGAGGACTTTATGGTGATGCTGTCTGAGTCTCCAATGAGTAACACCTGAGATTCTGTCAACAGTTAAAGGCCATGAAGGACACCAGACAACGTCTTCTCTAACTCTCCCTTCTTGTGTCCCTACTCATCATCACCAATGAAGCTCTGCTGCTCTTCAAGTTCTTATTTATTTCTGCACTCTTTGAAATGAAGTGTTGTCTTTCTATTCCACTCACCTTCATCTCGTCAATCGTCCTCCTTGTCTCCTTCAGTGTCTTCTCTCTCTCCTCAAGTCTCCTCTTGATGTCACTCAGTGTCGCCCCCAGCTGTCTCTGTTTGGACACACAAAAGGACACGCGTGGTCAGATCAGAATTTACATTCACTTTGTGATTTCTTCTTCTCTTTCTGACTCCTGATATTTTCACAAACCATTTGTTTGACATTTCATGACACAACGTAGATTTAATTTAACAAAGCAGAAATGACAATAAAGATTAAAAGAAAGTTTTAATTTAATTGATGTAAGATTGACTTTGGGTTTGAAGAGTGCGTCAAATACAGAAGATAGTTTGATGGCACACTGGTATGTGACTTAGTTCTTGATGTTTAGAAGACATCACATTGACAAACTGGGAAATGTGAAGTTCACACAACACCAAAAATAATAAAAACAAACTGGAGTGTAAAGTAAAGAAACTGGTGAAAGGGCAGGAGGACTTAAACACATCATGTCAGTAATTATAGGATCTACAAGGACATTTGATATCCTGAGTCAGACATGTGAGGACGTTGTCTGCCGTTGTTATCTTCTAGAGTCAAGTAACATACCGAAATACACAAACGATTCTGTTGAATTCAGTAAGATGGCAACTTAAAAGAATTCTAAAACTCATAAATTATATTTTTGTATGTTACTTACCTCAGGTGTTTTGTTTAGGTGACGGATTATTATTATTAATAAACTAGTGAGCTCCGCCCCCTGCTCACTTCGCTTGCCCACCCGCAGGTTTAGTTCGTGTGGTGCTTCAAACATTTGAAAGCCTGTACAGCACCTGTCCTTCGGTCTCACTGCCTTGTCTCTCTTCTCCCCCAGACATCCTCTGCTCCTGTGGGGGTCCCGCTCCTGAGGCGCACCCCTATGAACAGGAAGATTTTCTATTCGTCTAATTGAGAGACTGAACTATCCCCTCCGACTACACAAACAGCTCGATTCATTCCTGAAAGAGACTTATGTTTGTTTGAAGTGTCTGAATAACGTTTATCACTAAAATCTCCTGTGTGTCTGTGCCACTCTGTCACCCAAGTGTGACCGCGTATGTGGATTTCACTTTCACCAAACCACAAATCTTTTAATTCTTGAGGAGAGGCCTTTTTAATTTGAAGAAACAATACTTTTGAGTGACACCAATTAGACAATCTACAAGTCTAAAACTTAAAGTTTCAATCCAAACAATATATTCAATCTCTTTTCGCTGTTCTGTTATTTCAACGAGTAATAATTTCTGTTTGTTTGCGCGAATGCGATCTTTACTATCATTTTTGTAGACTTTCGAAATGGCCAAAGTCTCCATCTCGCGCATATTACTTCTGTGTCTCTGGACTTCCAAAAAGTCTCTTTAGAAAGATCAGGTCTCGTCTCTTATAATAGAGAGATGTTTATTATGTTTATGTGTTTTGGTTTCACCAGAGCCTTCAAGACCACCTAGCCATCCCTGTTAAAGGTTCAGCTCAGAGATGTGCAGGTGGGTGAGCCTGTGGTGTCCTGATGATGGACTATCTGTCAGGCAGACTCAAGGACTGTGTGAGCAACACTGGAGCAGCAACACTGTTCTCATCTCAGTTCTGCTTCAGTTCTTAGTTACTTATTAAGTTTCTAGAGTCAGCACTGTGATGGCAGTTTGGTTTTCCTCACAGGTTGCCTACACTCCCTTACAGCTCCTCTGTGTGTGTGAGACGCTGCTCTGAACTGAATCAAGTCCACTTTTGTTTTCTTACTGAATTTATGAAGAGACCCTCACAACAGCTACAGCCTTCTCCTTCACACAGTTATGGTGATGTCAACTCCCAGAATTCACCCCCTGGCTTTATCTTAACTACCGAGTCACAGTCAGAAGTTCTCAGACTCTGAGCAGGTGAACTCCTGACTTGGTTTATGGTCACTCAGGTGAGGTGATGCTTTGTCCAGATTGTTGTGTCCATGGAGATCTTCCTCTGTCACACATTTAAGAACATTCAGTTGGCTTTGTCTTTCTTCTATCAGATTATTTTCTCTCTCTTGTCCTTTTCTCCTGGTGACTGTGAGTTGTACTTCAGTTTAAAGTCTTTGAGGTTTCACACTTACTGGTTATCTTTTAGTGGCAACAAAATGTACAACTGCTGGTTGATGTCCTCCTTCAGTAATTCTACAGATTTTAGAGGTGGTCTCTCTTACTTGTGCACCTTGCTCTCCTTTTTCAAGTCAGGACTAAATGAGACCCCCACATTCAACTCCATTACTGGGGTCTTCAGCTCTTATCGTTTGGCACTGCGTTACCCTTTGGAACAGAAAAGATTATTGAGCCTTTGTGATGGCCACAATAAGGGTCTTACTACAGGGAAGAAGCTAATCCAGGGGCAGAGATCAGAGTTCTAGTGCTTACAAAGGGTTATAAAGGACAGAGTGGACTTGCTGCTGTGGGTGTCTTGGATGAACAGAAATCCAACCTTTTTACTGCTAATTCCTCCTAAGTGTTGTCCATCAAGTTGAGTTTTGGCTCCATCTTCAGTCACAAAGTGATAAAGAGTGACATACTGAGACATCGCTGGGTGACATTTGCTGTGGTTGATCAGACTGATCAGATGACACCCAAAACTGTCGAGGAGAGTCCTGGTGAAGTGAACTGAGCTGAAGGTACGAGTCAATAAAAGAGGGGCAGGCGGTGGCAGCTTAAGAAAAAGACTTCTGACCAAGCAGTGGCTGTCTGTCCTACAATTACATGTCTGCTATCAGGGACATCTGAAGAACTGATTTATGTAAATCAATCCAAATCAAGTGATAGCTAAACAACAGAAAACAGAAAGAGATCAAAAATTAGATGTTGATATTAGTGACCTGATTCATATTCAACTGACAAATATCAGGCCACATCATAGACTTCATTGTTGATTAACATGTTGGTTTCTAAACGTTGGTCCACCTGTGAGCCGAGCTCTTTTAATATTCCAGTGAGGACTCAGCCACATTTGTGTCACTGACTGAGACCTGGCAGAGCCGATGTGACACTAGTCCTTTATTTGAAGAAATACCAAATGGTGAACTGAAGTTAAGTGTCTTTATCTGAACTTACTGTTGTTTCCTTATAAGGCATTAGTTCTCTGGATAATGTGTTCTTTTGAAATTGTAGCATGTTAAGTAACCGAAAAATATAGAAATATGACATAAAAAGCGATATCCCTCCCATAGTGATTACGGCGGTACAAAAATCGCATGAGAGAAAAAGATATACTTTAGCTTACTTTACTGACGGATTTACGCGGTTACAGACAGGAAGCTTATGACAGACTCTATCAAGGTGTGGGAGTCTTGACCTACGCAGTCTGCCATCTTTCGTCACCACGCTGTAAGGATTTTCTGGATGGATGACATAATGTTCTGTCCATCAGCTTCAAAGTGTATTGGCAGTAGGATCATCCTTATATACTGGTTGCTCCACGTGCAGGCTCTCTTTCTAGTCTCCAAACAAGGACAGGAAAGGACTCAAACCCCACCTTCAAAAAATACAGGAATAGCACAATGTCTACATGCAGTTCTCATTCTCCCAACAAGGAAAGAAGATTTTGTGCTGACAGAGGACAGACATATACTATTCTGTCTTTAGGCTGACTATACAATCATCCAGTTGTCTTTGGCTATGTAGTCCTATGCTTGGCTCGGCAATTCAAAATGCTGAGCCCCTGCATACCATACTTGGTCTGCCTGTATGAATGAATCCATAACAGTGTGCTCAGAGACAGTGACATTAAACTTAATATTATAACAAACATATTATAACAACTGTACATTGAGGTTGTGTAGTAGTGATAGGGGATTTGAAACTGGCTTAGATGGTCAAACTTACACTTCTAATCAGTTCTTTACACTCCTGCTGGACTTGTTAGGGTTTTACCAAATATGAAAGCTCAGAGTCTTTGTCATAATCATACATTTGGTGGGATTATCACTCAGGGGTTTGACATTCAAAATGTCCGTACTGCTCCACTAAATAACATGATGTCTAATCACTAATGAAGAGCCTGATGAGTTATATCATTAAAAACAGAAAGTCTACACAGGAATAGTATATTGACATTTCTGAGCTGAGCTTATTGTAAGAATCGTAGACTTAACTCTGGAGTACAATACAGACTGACATGTGACAATAATGTGTCTCTTAAACAGCCCTGAGATCAGCCAAATGCAAACTCCGATTCTTTAAAAATGGACAAACACCACAAAGGAAGACAAGCAGCTAAGCACACTCAGCGTGTAAGTGTCAGCAGTACAGAGTGTGACTATCGATGTGTCAGACCTTCTATTGAATTACGTTCCCTTGGAGTCTTCGTTCCCTCACAAGCGGTGTCCTGTCTTACACTCCGTTATTTGGTTACAGAGCTCACCTCCTAAACAATCACAGAAAGCTTTCCCTACCGATCAGTTGATCTCCTGCCACTCTCGTTGTGTCTTTTTGATACCACAAACACTCCTGCTTATTGTCTCCTGACTCCCTGCTCCACACCTTCACTTCTCTCCTCACTTGTCCTGTCCGCCCCTCACAGAACAGAAGCCCCTCAGCCAGTGCCATCACTTACAGCTTTCTGCCCTTTCTGCCCCCACACAGAGCATCACAAGCTGCCTGCCTGAAGGTACGTAACGGACACTGGGATTTCTGTTGTTCCAATGTGCAGAACTCGCAGTAGTAATCGGGACACGCTGGCGTGCACAAGGTTGGGTTTTTGTTATTTAGTCCTGACAGTTAATCAAGTGACAGATAATCGAGTTTTACTGGAGATGAAGAGATTTCTCTGTCACATTAAATGTACAAATTCCTTAACTCAAAGTTATTCAAACAGTGTCCATTAAACACTAAACATCACTCACCTGCTTTTCTTCTCTTTCCGTCTCCAGCTCAACCATTTTATGCCCGTTATGTTCAGTCACTCCACACTTCATGCAAATACACATCTGATCAGTTTTGCAAAACATCTCCAGACTTTTCTGATGTTTCTCACAGAGTTTCTCCTTCAGATTTCTATCAGGATCAACCAACTTGTGGTGCTTCAGGGCGTCTCCTTCATAATGAGGCTGCAGGTGAGTCTGACAGTAGGAGGCTATGCAGGTGAGACAGGACTTCACAGCTCTGAACTTCTTACCAGTACAGAAGTCACACTCCACGTCTCCAGGGCCAGCATAATTCTCAGATGGAGGAGTAGGAGGAAGAGGAGGACTAATTGTTGAATTCTTTAATTTCTTGATGACTTCATTCAGCAGATTATTTCTTCGCAGAGCAGGCCTCGTGGTGAAGTTTTCTCTGCATTGAGGACAGCTGCACACTTGGCTCTGATCCCAGCAGTCCGTGAGGCACTTCAGACAGAAATTATGTCCACAGGGGATGGTGACGGGGTCAGTCAGGGTGTCCAGACACAACGAGCAGGTGATCTCGTCCTGTAATCCACACAGCGGGGCTTCAGCCATCGTCAGTCTGAGGAGAGGCAGGCAGAGAGAATCAGTCAGAGGAACAAGGAAGTGACTTGTGAAGAAATGAAAGTGAAAGTTTGTCTGAGCTCAGTGAGGAGGAGGAGGAGGAGGAGGAGGAGGAGGAGATTTAAAGAGAAAGCTGAGAGCTGACAGAGAGAACATCTGAGGAGACACTGAGGGTGAACAGTTAATGTGAGAGAGGAGCTCAGACAGTGAAGACCACCAAGTGAGAGAAGAGATGACCTGTCACAGGGGGTCTGCTAAAGTGTCACTCACGTCAGTATTTCTTATTCATTTATTACACACTGAAGTCCACATCAGACTCCACATTAGTCCTCTTTATTAAGCAAATTATCCATCCCATAATAAGTTCTCATCTCCTGCTTATCAATAATGAATGTTTGTGTTTTTCTTTGTCTATGCCAGGAATTTATCAGATTATCCAGTAAAGACCCCAACTGAATCCCACTCAGTTTAAGAAACAGAATAATATGATTCATTCATAAACACAAGGAAAGTAGAAATATGAAAACATCTTAAAAACTGATAACAGACAGACAGACAGACACACACACACGTAACACACACACACGTAACACACAGCAGGCGCTTGCCGTTCTCGGCTCCTTCACAGTTTTTTAGATTTTCTTGGTTATTCAAGTCGTTTTATCTCAGGATTTGTGAGACTTAATCAGGTCTGTTGAACAGGCTCGTCTACTCCTGCACCCTACGATTAACACACACAGATCTGAGTCACACAATTGGGTATAAGTGATGCCCTGATGCCAGTCCCTCTGTAATAGCTCACCTCAGACTCATTCCACTTAAGTACATAACAGTGACCCCTCCAGCCTGTCACTTCTCTGTGTCCCACACTGGGACTCGCTGTCACCAGGACTAACAAATGTACAGATGTCTCTGAGACACATGAAGTCTCATATAACATTTGGTTTCATGCCAGTTCCCAACCAAGGGAGTCTTACCTCTGCCACCTTTGCTCTTCTGTAGCCAGCAGACACACCACATGCACTTCAGATCAAGTCATCTACCTCAACCTAAGCATATTCAGGCCTGGTCAGTACTTGGACTGGAGACCATCTAGGAAACGCTTGGGTGTCTGCTGTAAGAGGTGTTGGTGAGGCCAATAGGGGGCTTACCCAGTGGTCTGAATGTGGATCCCAATGGCCCTGTGCAGTGACGAGGACACTGTTCTGTATAAATGGTGTTGTCCTTCAGATGAGAAGTAAAACTGAAGTCCTGACTCTCTGTGGTTATTAAAGATCTCTGTGTGTCCTCCATAAAGATGTCTTTGCTAAATTGCCCTCCAAGGCCTTGTCATTGTGCCCCCTAATCGTCCCCTGTCTCTCATTAGCTAACTTTTTCTCTCACCACTTCACCATCTAATAGCTCATGTGTGGTGAGCATACTGGCACAAAAATGGCTGTCATGACATCATCAGGTGGATGCTGCACATTAGTGGTGGTTGAAGTGGCTCCCCACTCACTGTGTAGAAGAGCTCTGAGTAGTGAGAAAAGCACAATAAAAATATAAAGAATTATTATTATTATTATTCAAGTGATACCTCTCAGCGTTGATAACACCATGGGCAAGAAAGCAGTCATTTCCAACATCTGTTGCCCTAATATTTACTTCAGTCTCTAAAGAAATAAAGACAAAGTATAGAAATGTCAAAGGAATGTGGCATTTAATAATCTTAGATGAAATATAAGTGATCAGCGTGGGCCTCAGTGTTATCATATGCAGAGCACCACCTATTGGAATGTAAGTCATGTATTAATAAACAGATTGCACATTACAAACATTTGTAGTAATATAATGTATAGAATGTTTGAATGACAAATAAATGTGTATGTTTCTGTTATATACAATTTAGTATGGGATTTGTAAAAGCCATGTTAATGTTTGAGATGTGCCATCTGTTGGAATGACAAATTTAACATGATGTCTCTGTTACACACCATTTGGTATTGGATTCGTAAAAGCAGTGTTAGTATTTGTGATGTACCATTTGCTGGAGTGACAAATGCCATTAATTTTATTACTATAAATGTTTGTGATGTGCCACCTGTTGGAATGAGAGAGACAAACGAACCAAATTGACACGCAGAGACACAGACACAGAGACACTTTTCCATTTATTAAGGTGGAGAATGCCGCGAATTTTGATTAGGGATCAATATGCTTTATTATTAGTTTTAGTGCTATTAGCTCTGAAAAGTGTAGGCCTGAGGTAACTTTAAAAGGACACCATTTATTTCTGCAGAAGGGCCCTGTCCTGTCAGCCTTTTCACAGGCAGATCTTGTTTTGTGAACGCCGGTGCTGAGCCGCTCACTGACAGAAGACAAACAAACTGCAGGCAGGGCCTTTGGCTGTGTGAGTACTGGGCAGGCTCTTAGGCTGGCACATCAAACATATAAGCACTTAATGGCATTTACTTTTATTAGGGCTCAGTAATACTTTGGGCAATAACATTAAAATAAAACGCATTCTGATATCTACCTAGTCTGAGCCACTGTATATAGGGGTTAAGAGCTGATTATTGAAGGTTACGGACCTTTCACTGCACATCGATGTCCGTGAAGTTAGCAGCAGCTTAGCCCTGACAGACGAGTGAGCAGCCGAGCGCCAAGAATGAACAGCAGCGCTGTGTGCGTTTGCAGGCTTTTATATGAGACACACAGATATGTGTGAGATTAGCATTTAGGTTTATATGCCAGTGCTTCTTTGTATGTCCTAACGATAATAAATAAAGTAACAGCAGAACATATTAGTTAGCTTATTTAATCAGTTGTTAAAGGCTTGTCTTTTTTCCTTCTTTCAAGCATGAAGCTCCGTGTCGAGGCTGTCCGCAGTTTGGCCCTCATCAGTGAAGGTGCGCGCTGCCTCTTACCGGAACAGTTGCCATTTATTTTATCCTTACAGCAGTGTGGCTGAACCTGTGGGGCACTATATCTACAAGGGGGTCGCAAAGAAAAAACGGAAATCGAAGAAGAAGCTATTGTGACGTACTGTAATTAATGTTTTCTGTTTACTCTCTTTAGAGCAGGCTCTTCGTTTTTACAACTACATAGAAAGACAGAAGGTGCGTCAGCGGCGGGAGGGAGGAGAGAGGAAGGAAGGAGGTGTTGGGACGTGAGGAGAGAGAAAGAAAGTCTAAAGAGTCAACAGTGAATGAAAAACGAGTAAAGACAAAACACATAGTGACATTTTGTTGTTTTATAAGTGTGCCTAGCGACCCTAAACAGCAGGCTGGGGAAGTTGTATTGCTGTTCTGTTCACTTCTTGTTTAAGGCTGTAAAGCAAATAAAATGGGAATATTTCGAAGGGAGGATTCTTTTCTATACCCACTGTACAAGTGGTTTTAATGCACCATCTCTTGAAATGAGAAATGCAATGCATTATTATTTTACATACGTTGAAATGACAAATGCAATGCATTTTCTTACCACTAATGTTTGTGATGTGCCATCTGCTGGAATGAAAAATGGAATGAATTTTACTACTAGAAATGTCTTTGGCTTGTGGTGAGAAATGCAAAGCATTTTATTACCACAATTGCTTGTGATATGCCAACTGTTGCAATGAAAAATTGAATGCATTTTATTACCGCAAATGTTTTTGATGTACCATCTGTTAAAATGACAAAAGCGATGCATTTTAGTAACAAAGATGTCTGTAATCCACCACCTGTTAGAATGACAAAGGCAATGCATTTTATTACCACAAATATGTGTGATGAGCCATCTGTTGGAATGACAAATGCAATGCAAAATACAAAATACATTCCACTAGATGGTGCACTGCAAATGTTAACACTGCGGTCTAAGTTGATTATTTAGATTTCAACCAATCTTATACTGGTAGCAAAACTAACAGAGATTGCTGTTGAACCACCTGCAGCTGTTAACCCTTCGTACAGCACTGGCGCCGTCAAGCAGCACACTTTGGGCTGTCAGAAAAAGGGGAGTGAATAGAGGACGCTGTATCACTCACAACAATATTTGCAATTTTACCACACATCTATGGGGCAAAACATTACAAACATGTAGTTTAAGAAATGCTGTCTTTGAGACTTAAATCCTTTCACATATCGATCCATTATATAGTGCCTTTCATGCCTATCTATATATCTATCTGCAGTTTGTATGCAAGTAACTTTGTGATCCTTTCGACTATAATAAAATTAATATCTATCTATCTATCTATCTATCTATCTATCTATCTATCTATCTATCTATCTATCTATCTATCTATCTATCTATCTATCTATCTATCTATCTATCTATAATATAGTGCCTATCATATCTGTCTACCTGCAGTATGCATGTAACTAATTTTGTGATCCTACCTACTAAAATTAATATCTATTTATATCTATTATAGAGTGCCTTTCACATCTCTATATCAATCAATCAATCAATCAATCATATGTTTGTAGGGTCCCTACTGTCACATTGTACAGACTCCAGTGTAATTGTATTTTATTTGCATGTGCCAATCGCTACCCCTACGGCATTGTGGCTACTGAGTCTAGTTAACCTCACCTTAAATGTCAGTCTTCCTTACCTGGAAATCTTCAGCAGTATAGTGCCTTTCATATGCATCTGTTGTAGGTTTATCGTGTCATCACTGCCTTGTGTACAGTGTCCAGTGAAGTTCTTCCTTGCCCATATTAATCTCTCCTCTCCAGCTCCATCATTAGTGAGTAGAAGTACCTGACCCTGAGAATATTGCGCACGCACAGCACACAATCAAGTGACAAGAGAAGACATCATAGGCATCCATCACTTATCCTTCTCTGAGATACAGCAATACAGCCACTGTGCTGTCCAATCATAAAAATAATAATAATAATAATAATAATAATAATAATAATAATAATAATTGTCTGTCCTTAGTATCTTCTATCCTTTGATCTAACCCCTCATTGTATGTTAAACATGCCCACACACACACACACACACACACACACTCTCCCTATGTGTCCACTTCAGCAATGCCAGTTCCCCCAAGTTGAATTATTCCGGAGTTTCAGAAGTTGATTGCAGACGTTTCAACACTGGGCCGATGGGCAGCGCTGAGCTGGCACTCCTGTCGTTGCAGCACCAGGGTCTGCGTGGAGTCTCCTTATTTGCATGAAGCGATTGAGAAATGAGCTGCTCTGCCTAACTTTGAGAAAGCTTAGCATGCGGAAGTCCTTGTGCTTGAGTACAAACTATTGGTTACCAATGTGCCTGAGTGATAGTTGAAATAGAAAAGCCATGCCATGCCAGATGTGGCCGTCAATCTCCCACGGAGAGGAGCCATGTGTTTAAGCAGCTTTGTTTTGTCCTTTCACAGGTCATCATCATCATCATCATCAGAAGTGAACTGCAGTGACAGCTTGTCCAAACTGGACACCGCAATGGAGAGGACGACACTAAACTGGTAACGGAAGATAGACATGTGGCCATTAAATAGGAGGAGTATGAGGAGGTGACCGCACCAGTAAACGAGGACTCCAGTGATGCGGTGTCACTGTGCGTTCAGCAGGAGAAAAACACGGGCGACAAACAAGAGGCCCGTGACAAGGATGAGAAGACCGTTTTTAAGGGAGAGGACCTCGAGCTCGAGGATTCACATGCAGAGCCCCATCCGGCTTATTTTGGTTCCCTTCAGGGGAGATAAGAGGAAGAGCCGCCTTGATCTGCTAGTAAGTTTAACTCACTGAATTTGATGATGGGCTTTGTTGGTTAGTGAGTACAACTTGGAATTGAGGGCATGCTGGGCTGAATGGTCCAACCTGTTCTCTGTCATATGGGGTGGGGTTGTGCAGGAGGTGACAATGACAGATTATTAATGCAGTTCCCATACAAGGGTGCTGGAACGGCAGGGCTGATTCATTCATTTCTGCCATATGCTGACGATACTTGGGGTTTGAGGGCGAAGTGAGACTATGACACGAAGAGTCCAGCTGGCACTGACATCTCAACATGTTAAACGGTACCCCATTTATTTGTTAGGTGAGCAAAAGTATAGGAGCAGATAGTCTTCTAGAAAATTAAATGTCATGTTGCACATCCCTTGTTTGTAGTAACTTCATCAAACCTGTGGCTCCTCAACATCATCGGATGGTTGCTTTCTTCTGATGTTCTGCTTACAGACGGTACTTTCTTGAAGCGTTTGTAATTTCATGCTGATCCCTCACACTTCTTATTGTTCTACTTTTGCAGGTCTTTGTTCCTCCATTTAAATCAGTCCTTTCAGCTATAGCGGTCACCTGAGGGGACTATAAAAGACAAATCACCTGCTTGACAGCCAAATATTTCTTACGATTTCTAGAAAAGGTGTTGATCATTTACAATTTGCAATTTTTAGGTGAAGCAAAATGAGGTTGTGTCATTTAATTTTCATCTTTTTATTAAATTATTCCACTACAAATGAAAGAAATACATCTGTGAAGAGCAGAACATTGTTAAATCCTGCGGTTTTATGAGTGCAAAGAGAAGTCGAGCAAAATGACCCCTTCAATTGGCTAGAAAGAAAGATTACAATATGAAAGCTTCCAAAGGCAACTCAGATCCCCTTCTTCAGGCATGATGTAAGTAATATAATCTTATATATAAACGTCTACATGTGGAAGTCTGTCTGGCCCGGAAGTACGAGGCTACAGCATGAAGTTCAAAGAAAGCGACTCTGTCGCCAAAGTGAAACTGCTGAGAAAAGAGAAACTCATTTAGCCGCTAATACACAAGTGAGGCGAGCACATCGACAAAATGAAACCACAGAGAAGAGAGAAACTCACATAGCCGCTGATAGACAATGGAGGAAAAACAAAACCGCCAAGAAAAGAGAACCTCGCTTAACTGTTAATGCACAAGCAAGGTGAGCACATTGGCAAAATGAAACCTCCAAGGAGAGAGAAACTCGCTTAGCTGCTAATACACAAAGAAGGCGAGCACATTAGCAAAATGAAACCGCCAAGGATAAAGAAACTCACTTGGCCGCTGACAGACAATGGAGGTGAGCACATCGACAAAATGAAACTGCTGAGGAAAGAGAACCCTGCTTAGCCGCTAATGCACAACTGATGTGACTGATTGATTTAAGTGCCAGAATCCATGGTTTCTAGGAGCCACAACCTTTTACAGCACAGGCTTACACAGCTATTGATTTTATAACGTAAGATCTAACGATTTCGTCTTGACTAAAGAAGGGGCCTGAGTTGTCTTTGAAAGCTTGTATAGTTTAATCTTTGTAGTTCGCCAATGAAAGGTGTTACTTTGCTCGACTTCTCTTTGTATCCATAACGGCTAACACGGTATAACACCCTACTACTACTGCGGTTTTATGAAGAAAATTAACCCAATTTCTGTGCAGAGGTGCTAATATTTCCAATCACGATTATATTTAGTAGCTTTTCCTTTTGTGCCTGGGAGGTCACAGTGTCAGGCCTTTTCTAATGATAATGTGGATGGGGGGTTTTGAGATGGAGGTTAACCTGCTTCTGAACATTCAAGTCAAAGGAGAAGGAGCTCAGATTTTCACATTATGACACTGAAGTCTGAGACACCAACAAACCTACAGTGTATTAAAATAACAAAACAAAAAATGAATAAATAAAATGGACCTAAAATGTAGAATTTGGCCATGAGTTTAAACAGCAAAGCAACACCATGGGATGAGATGCCCAAGCAGTAAAAGATGGCTGTTCAACAGCACCCTTTATGGTCACGTTTTTCACGTGGGTAGGATTTTAAAATGTTTAACATGATCTAACACAGCTGGAGTTACAGGGTCTATGGTGAAGAAAGAAAAAATAAATAAAAAACACCTAAACACGCCAAAGAGGAACATAAGGTTGTCAGAAGCACCTGAGGCTCATCGCTGGCATCACAGGGTAGCATCGCTCAAAATAAAACTATGACACAAATTAGGATTATTGTGCGTCACTTTAGATTAGGAGTCCCTAATTACACTGTACTTACCATGTAATTACCTGTATAATTACAGAATAACTTGGTGTTATTACCTTGTAATTACTGGGTAACACAATGTAATCAGCCAGTCAGTCATTCTCCAACCCGCTATATCCTAACACAGGGTCACGGGGGTCTGCTGGAGCCAATCCCAGCCAACACAGGGCACAAGGCAGGAAACAAACCCCAGGCAGAGCACCAGCCCACCGCAGGGCATGCGCACACACACACCCCCACACACCAAGCACACACACTAGGGACAATTTAGAATTGCCAATGCACCTAACCTGCATGTCTTTGGACTGTGGAAGGAAACCGGAGCACCCGGAGGAAACGGGGAGAACATGCAAACTCCACGTAGGGATGACCTGGGACGTGAACCTGAGTCTCCTTACTGAGATGCAGCAGCACTACCACTGTGCCACCACGCTGTCCACACAATGCAATGCTGTAGGTAATTGTTATCCCTACAGTTTATATGCATACTTTTAAAAATTGTAGAATAACAATTACAATTGAGTAATTAATTATAGAGTTACACTGTATTACACCAAAAGTACAAGGTAATAACACCAAGTTATTCTGTAATTGTATAAGTCATTACATGGTAAGTACAGCGTATTAGACACACCTAATCTAAAGTGATACCGATTATTGTCACACAGGTATGGGACCGGCGGGTGGTAAAGGAAAAGAGTGATGCACTGTCATTGACGCAATTTCCGTTTTCTCCTTAGAATGTTCCAGAAGCTCCCAGAGGACGAGTGACGTCATTTCCGGTAGAATTGCTGCAAACCCCACCTCTTCCAGTACACTGCATAGTTAATTGTTGGACCAGTGAGTTCCCTGAGCCCAGAACGAGGACTTTACTACGATCAATGAGCAGACTTGCTTACTTAATATTTTTGCTTCGTCGTTTTTCTACATGAAATATTAAACTGGTTGTCCAGCTGGTGCTCCATATTCAGCCTGGTACCTTTTTTTTTAGACAATCAGACAAATTAAAAGTAACAACATCGGCTAAGTCAGTGCGGAAAGATCTCATTTGGAGAAAGCATTGACCGTCCATGACTGCTCTGCTTTGAATAGGACCACCAGGAGAACATAAAGCACCCGATGACTGAAAAACACCATTTCGGGGTTTACTGTGCCTTTCGGTCCGACCACTTGTTTTGTGGACTCCAACCGGCGACTTTTGGGCTACAGAGAGCCAGACAGGCTCAGATCAAGTGTGGCGTAGGTAGCACTGAAGATCGATAATATTCAGAGTGTCACTGTGGTGGGCGTATTCCGTAAGCTTGCTTATTAAATATTATTTTATAAACAGTGAGATATAAAATTCCTGAGACAATGAGGTAATGTGGGTTGTTTTTATTATGTGTGCATAAAATATGGCACTGACCATAAACAGGAGACAGAGCTGGAGGTGGCAGAGTTAAAGATGCTAAGATTTGCATTGGGTGTGATGAGGATGGGCAGGATTAGAAATTAGGACATTAGAGGGTCAGCTCAAGTGGGACAGTTTGGAGACAAAGTCAGAGAGATGAGATTGCGTTGGTCTGGACATGTGCAGAGGAGAGATGCTGGGTATACTGGGAGAAGGGTACTAAGGATAGAGCTGCCAGGGAAGAGGAAAAGAGGAAGGCCTGATATGGTAAAGTGAAGTCTGCGGCTGACCGCCATTTTAAATAAATAATCGGTGCACTCACGGCTATAAGGAGGACCGAGGGTGTGGTAGCATGGCAAGAGTGGTTCCAGAGGCATGATGTGGGCGGTCCTGCACTTAGTAGAATTGCCAGTGGCCGTAATTGATGCAGAGAGCTGCTAATCGCCACACCTGTGCCACGTCCCCAATTCATAAGGGGAATCGCAAGTGGGAGAAGGACAGCAGGAGACTGACCTGGGGGTGGTAGAGTTACAGATGCTAAGATTTGCATTGGGTGTGACGAGGATGGAAAGGATTAGAAATGAGGACATTAGAGGGTCAGCTCAAGTGGGATGAATGGGAGAATCTGGCTGACGTCCTCCAGGACAGCAATGTCTGTGTCCTTGAGCATTAGATGCCATGCATTCTTGTCCGTGGCAAGAACAGCACAGACGGCTTGCTGCTGCTCCAGAAACCGGGAAATCATCTCAGCCGTTGACCCCCATGTGGTTGCCTCATCCTGGATCAGCGCCTGCTCAGGGACGTTCAGCTCTTCTTGTTTCTTTTTCAGTTCCCGCCTCTTTTTCCAGCTCTACGCAAACGCATGGACCAAACATCGGCATGCTTTGACTGCACCGTCAACCTGCGGCATCTTCAGGACTTTTGAGATGGCCAGGTTTAAGTTATCCCCGAAACATCCGATCCACACGCAAGGGAATTTACCAAAGGCTTTAATCAAGTTTGCAGTGTTGCCCGTGGTGATTCCCGACAGATTTTCGCTTTTGATTTTCCACTCGTGCAACATGTTTTCAAAAACTTCCAAAATTTTTTCTGGCGTGTGTTCCTCAGGGAATTAAAGGGTCTCAAGGCAATGGGAATGAAGCTGCCAGTCCAAAGTAACATAGTGGACTGTGAAGCTTATGAACGTCTCACACCCACCGCCGCGGCGATCGGCGCTGCTGGTCGTCCACTGGTCAGCGGTCACCAAAAACCATACACCCATAGCCACTTTCTCTTCAATGCTGGCGCACAGTTTTTCGTACATCTTTGGAATTTCGCCGGTCGCAAAGAAATGCCTATTTGGTACCGTGTAGAAGGGGGCCGTCTCCCTCATCAGATGTAGAAAGCCGGGACTCTCGACAATCTCGAAAGGTATCTTGTCCTTGGCGAGGAAATAAGCCACCGCGCTGTTCATGCCTTTGCCATGCTTGGAGGTAGCGTCATGCTTCATCGACTTCAAAGATCCTGAATGGGTGGACTGGGTTGCAGTTGATTTTGGAGTCGGCGTGCATAAAATTTCCTGATACGAGACAAAATAAAATATATTTATATATATTTGAAAAGTGCGATGTTTAGAAGGCGTTTTACAACAAAGAAGCCACGCACATTATGAGTGAGACGCTGATGGCGCTTCTGAAAAAACTTCCATTAAGGTTTCTGGAATAAAATAGCCAGACAAACGAAAAATATTACCTTTTATGAGTTTATATGGTCATTCTTGTCACATGTATGGAGAACTTCAGAATTCTTACTTGCCACGCGCTAATACAGTGCAACCTTGGGTTACGACCGTAATTCGTTCTAAAACTCTGGTCGCAACCGATTTGGTCGTGACCCGAAGTAACTTCCCCCATAGGATTGTATGTAAATACAATTAATCCATTCCGGACCGTACGAGCTGTATGTCAATATATATTTTTTAAAGATTTTTAAGCACAAAAATAGTTAATTATACCATAGAATGCACAGTGTAATAGTAAACTAAATGTAAAAACATTGAATAACACTTGAACATAGAAAACTAACATTGCAAGAGTTCACGCTACAGCCTTACGAACCGCTCGCTGTAAACACATTTTTTAATGACTTTTAAGCACAGGGAAAAAAATGAAAATTTGAAAAATCTGTAATTAATACAAAAACTAACGATAAACCACCATGAGTCGAGTTCTGGCATGAAGGAAGTGAGCAGGAAGGTGGGTGGAGAGGAGATTAGAGTTTTGAGGTAAAGTCCCTCTGCGCGATGCACATCTGACCGAGAACAATGTACTGTACAGGGAGGGACTGAAGACGTGCGGAAATCACCGGCGCGTATGAACCGGAAGGAAAACTGACTTGTTCGTCACCTGAGTGTGTGGTCGTGAACAGATGTAAAAGTTTGGCAAACTATTTGGGCCGTAACCCGATTTGTATGTGGTCCGAGGTTCAACTGTACTACTCTCCGGTGCCAGGATCAGTGAGGAGAACGTCACGATCTCAAAATGTCTGTCGTCTTAACAGGTACAGTGGCTTCAGTAAGCGTTTCCCCTCTTCAAGCAACACTCAATACCCCAGAGTGACAAAGCAAAAGCAGGATTTTAGAAATGTTTTGCAAATTTACTAAAAAATACCCTATACTGCCCAATGTATTGGGACGCCCCCCGTCCCCTGATAAATCACTTCCATGGCCACAGGTTTATAACATCGAGCCCCTCGGCATACAGACTGCTGGCTTCTACAGACATTTGTGACAGAATGGGTCGCTCTCAGGAGCTCAGTGAAGTCAAGTTGGTACTGTGATAGGATGCCACCTGTGCAAGAAGTCCATTCGTGAAATGTCCTCGCTACTAAATATTCAGCTGTTAGTGGTGTGAGAAAGAAAAAAAAACATTATTAACTGTAATGATTATAAGTATTTACCTCACAATACCAATGACTGTATTTTGTATTAATATATGATTTATTACTTCTATATGATTTGTTCTTCATTTAGGTAGAAAAAGAATTAAGCTTGTGCACAGAATTATTAGAACACTTGCATTCTTTTATGAGAAAATGTTGATCTTTTGATACTTACAGAACACTCTGTGATTTTATAAATTAATGTAATAGTTTCTGAATTCTTGCTTAAAACCATAAGAAACATGTCCCTTATGGATTAATAAATAAGGATTTATTAATCTAACCAAATAAAATCTAATGAAGATATTAAAACTATAAGAATGTAATTTCTTTATAACTAATGTACTATAAGAAATTGCTTTAAACTGGTCTTGTGTGTGCTGATAAGAGCGTATTTCTTAGGAACGTGAGCTCCCTAATAGCTCTTTATTAAGATAAGAAATTCTGTGCACTTGCACATGTAATAATCAGGATGTAAACATAATTTACAGTAATTTATGTATGACCTTAAAATGAACTGTCATGTGGTTTTCTCTTTGACTAATGGATAGGCTAGATAATAAAAAGAAAAGAATTTTTCTTTCAGAAGGCTGTTTGATCTGACCAGGCAGTGGCACTGAGCTGGGGGTTCTGCAGTCTCTTTAAACTCACCAAGAATAAAGAAATTGCTTTTAATTTAAATTGATGTTTTTGTCTCCCATCGTTTTTTGACTTCAGCGTCCACAGGTGTTAAAACAAAATGGAGGCAATTGAGAAGTAATTTTACAAAAATACCAGCTAAACGTAACTGAGATTTGGAGACAGCGACTCAGCCACGGAGTGGTAGGCCACAGAGCGAGGACAGCGCATACTGAGGTGGGCAGAGTCAATAGCTACAGACCTCCAAAAGCTCAAGAACAGTACAGTAGAGAGAAAGAGCTTCATGGAATGGGTCTCCATGGCCGAGCAGCTTCTGCCAAGCCTGACATCACCAAGTGCAATGCAAAGCGTCGGATGTGCTGCAGTGCTGTAAAGCCCACCAAACACAACTGGACTCTCGAGAGCAGTGTAGACGAGGAGTGACGAATCACGCAATCCGATGGACGAGTCTGGCCAGGAGAACGGGACTCACCTGACTGCATTGTGCCAAGTGGAAAGTTGGATTATGGTGTGGGGTTGGGCATGGCCCCCTTAGTTCCAGTGAAAGGAACTCTTAATGCTTCAGCATACGAAGCCATTTTGGACAACAACGTTTATTTAATAATACATTTTATTTATATAAATATATTTTATTTATATATATAGCTCCTTTCCCATGCTCAAGGCACATTTTCATACAAATGATGGAACTCAAAGTGCTTTACATGACAAAGAAAGAGAAAAAATTAAAATAAGGGAACACTAATTCACATAGAATAAAAGTAACGTCTGAAGGCCAGGGAGGAAAGAAAAAACAAAAAAACTCCAGACGGCTGGAGAAAAAAATAAAATCTGCAGGGGGTCCGAGGCCACGAGACCACCCAGACCCCTCTAGGCATTCTACCTGACATAAATGACCTCACAATCAGTCCTCACTGTAGGGCAACATGACTGGGCACACACCAGTGCACAAAGCGAGGTCTGTAAAGACATGGAGGAGCGAGTCTGGTGATGCCGCACAGAGCCCTGACCTCAACCAGACTTACCACCTTTGGGAGACTGCGAGCGAGCCGGGCCTTCTCGTTCAACATCAGTGCCTGACCTCCTGGATCACAAAATCCCCATCGACACACTCCTAGACTTTGTGGAAAGCCTTCCCAGAAGAGTGGAAGCTGTTAGAGCTGCAAAGGGTGGGCCAACTCCAAAGGAAGAATGGGATGTCACTAAAGTTCACGTGTGTGTAAAGGCAGGCGTCCCAATAGTTTTGGCAATAAGAGAGTAAAAATCTGAACGATCGTATCGACACAAGTGCTCACACCCTTTAGTTTGACTCAGGCGTTTCTGATTCTATTGATCATCTTTCAGACAGAGGTGTGACCACGGGGGGGCAGTGGTGGGCACTGCCCCCCCCAGAGACAAGCCGTGCCCCCCATGCGAAATGCTCTGTCTGTCCAATGAAAACTCTGGAGAAGAATAACATTTGATTTTCAAAACTGAGTTGCTTTCCAATCGGCCCGTTTAAATTTGTGGCGTATCCGTCAGTGTCTCCTCCACTAGACAGGCACCATGCTGCTCACAGTTCACTTCGCCGCACATTTTGCAGCACATTTTGAACCTGTTGACCACATTCTTTAATTAAAACAGCGTATACGTTCCATTCTTCTTTTATTTTCTGGTTGGTAACACCAAAGGCTATGCATAGGTGGCTTATTAAAAAGCAGACATCTTCAACCTCTGTCCCTCTGCAAGCTGCTGGCTCCATGGTGGAGCCAGCTCCATGGTTGCACCGCTGCTACCAACACAGAGCACAGCACCCACATCAGGAACTGAAACTTCACTTCACGGGAAACAGAAACTCCAAAAGATGTAGATAAGCCTTCACAATCCTCCAGCTCTGCACCCGTGTCGGGTATCCAAACCTTTGCCTTCAACAAAATATACAGTCCTGTCTGCCTGACTTAAATATGGATAGCCCATCCCAGCCCATTTTAATTAATTATCCCAAGCGCGCATTCGGAAAGACACTCAGATGTTTTAGTGCAAGCTGCTATCAGTCTCGACCATGACTTGAATATTCTGTTGTCCGTGATGACAGCTTTTGCTTTGCCTGTCACAAATTTAGTGTTTCCAATTCGGACCGCGAGGACATATTCATCAAACACGGCTACACTAATTGGAAAAAAGCTCTAGAAAAAGACGGTGGCGGCTTCCACAAACACGCGTCTAGTATCCCGCACGTCAGAGCCATGTCTGCATCACAGCACTCATCACTGGTGTGTCTACAGCTGCATGTGAAGCTCTTTCTCTACTATGAACCTCATTCTCAGTCCACTCCGCCAAACAATGCTGCATTCAAGGAAGAGAAATTAAGTCATTCTGGCACATGAGAAAAACATCTCAGAAAATCCAGACATGAATGAATGTATTTCAGAATTTACCAAGAGTAACCGCAGACTGGTCCTGTAGATAATATAAAGGTTAAACACTGGAAACTGATGTCCTATAGCCTCCCTAATGACTACCATGAGCCACGTTTCTGTTCTTGCTCTCATATGTTGTATACATTTGACTTTATTGATATTTATCTTGTAGATGTAGTTCTATATTTGTTCACAAAAAATAATAATACAAGTTCCATTGCCTCTGTTAATTTTATTGAACAATAGGTTATGATTTATGCCACAATTTTTGCTTTTATAAGTTATATAAAACTATGTTGTTATTATTATTTGACCCCCCCTACAAAAATGGGGATGGATGGATGGATATATTTTGCCCCCCCAGACAAGCCAAATGCCCACCCTCACATTATGTTCTGGTCACACCTCTGGCACACACACACTGAACGCACACTCACATAAATGATGTGTTGATGACAGATATAAACACGTGTGTATAAATACATGTGTGGATATCTAGAGTGTTGACTCTTGCAGCCCATATCGATATTAACAGACATGGGGGGTATTTTTCGTACGTGGATTACTCGCTTAGCCGGATGTAATTGTTGACGATTTGGCCTGATCCTGGATCTGTCGGTTTTTCGAAACTCTTGCTGGAAGTGTTGTCATAGCAACACATCCAAATCCTCAAAGCTGCTCGGAGCAGGTTTGTTCTACGTAAACAAGGATTAGTTTACACACGTGATCAGTGACGGTGCGTGGAAGTCATCCAGTCAGGGCTTCACCGTTCATGAATGAGCGACCAGTTGATATCGGTGAGCAAATTATAAGAAGAGAATTTCATATAAAGAGGGTTTTGCGCGATCGGCATGATCCTTTATTGCTCCAGGAGGAAATTCTTTTCGAAAGATACCGCTTTAGCCGAGGGGGAATATTGTAGCTCAAAGATTTATTAGCTCCTTATATTCAAAGTCAAACTCGGCGAAGTCGGGCTCTCACAACCACACAGACAGTAGGCATTGCTTTGAGGTTTCTTGCAAGCTGCACTTTTTTATATACTGTAGGTGATGCGGAACATTTATCTAAAAGTGCAGTTTGCCAGGCAATTCGTAAAGTCTGTTTGGCTCTGAAATATTCCCTTCGGGTTTTCATTGTGTTTCCTGGACACCTGCGTGTGCAGACAATAAAAGAGGTGTTTCATGCCATTGCAGGTAGGTAATACACAGGCTAAAACACACACAGTTCAATAAAGAATCTCACAATTAGCCTAACATTCTCATTACCAGGATTTCCAAATGTGATTGAGGCACTGGATTGTATGCAGATCCGAATAAGCAGTGTCTTCATCAAATATTTGACCTTCGTTAATATCTCGTTGGTCAGACACAGGTTCAAGGGATATGACATTCCCTGCAACTGACCCGACAAAAAAGAGGGCTATATGGAACATACCTATAGCACACATGGAGGACAAATATATGCAGTGACCATCCTTTACCTGAAATGAAGTGACCACTGCATCCTGCCACTGGTTCTGAGGAGGAGCTTCCCCCTGGAATGCCCTCACAAACAGGGCGATGGGCATTTTGCTGGAGAGCCAACTCTTCTGCAGGGGTTAGGTCTGGACCGCGTGGACCTCCACCTGTTATTTGCTTGTCTGCCTCCTTATTAGCTTTAAAATTAATGTTTTTTATATTATATATGATATGATTCTTTATGTCAACAATTCTTTAAATAGTTATATACCAATATTTACCAGTTTGAAGTATATTCTTGTACTTCACTTTAACCTGTTCCCATGTTCTCCTCGTGCTCACGTTTGATCTGGAATTATAACGTATTAAATAATAATTAATCTGACACATAGGAAATGAAACGCTGCATTCAGTAAGTACAATGCACACTACTTAGCGTTTAATTTGTCTGCCACTTTTTGCCAGCTGTCTTTTCTGGTTTGGGCTGCTTTTGCATTGTTACCCCTTGTGTATATTAAATCTTGAAATTCTTCATGTCCTTCAAATAAAAGGTCTTGCGCCGTGCGTGTGAAAAAAAAAATGCACCCGTTCTTTCGTCATTTTGTTACAGCCAATCAAAGACTTGCTGTTTTCTAGACTCAATATATATGGGCTTTTCACTCAGCACGGGCGCGCGCATTCATCTCGGATGATTAGATACAGCTAAACTAATCTAATACACAGCTGCGTTTGAAAAACCGACTTATCTGGATGAGTGTCACTGGCATTAACTCATTCAAGATGAGGCATCTGATCTCGGATGGTTTAAACGACGTACGGAAAATACCTCCCTGAAGTGCAGTGCGCCAAAATAAAAAATAAAACAGAAATAAAACAATCAAATGGCATCATGTAAATGATGGCGGCGCAGTTACACTGTTTTTGATGCGTGTTTGTATTTCTGTCTTTCAAACTGAAGTCAAAGTCACCTGCGATCTCATAACCTGCCCGGTCAATTGTAATAACCTGAAGGTGCCGTTCAACGTGCGGACCAAACCTGCGCTCCGCCTTCACCCCCCACCTCCCTGCAGTGCGCGCTCCCGCTGATCTCAAAGCGCAGCACCGGACTAAACCAGTCGGGCATTCCGTGAAGCGCGCGTGTCACACTGAGACTTAGCGGAGTGAGCCTCACGGGAATAGCCGTCTGCTTACAGTCGAGGCTCAGTCGGTGCTGCGATCTCAAAGTGTCCGCCATTAACACAAGACGGGCTGAGACAGTCCACGGTTATGTGCGCACACTCGGGAGATTTAAGGAGCGCCAGGAAACGATAAAGGAGAACATCAGTGATGAAGACACCAAGCAGAGAGCGACATCTACAGAGGGAATGTCTGTGACTATTATGGGATGGCTTGGGAAGAGAAAGTCGGCTAAGCAAGAAGGAGCACTTGAGCTGGACGAGTGGCGCAAATCTGAAAGAACCTGACCTGCTGCGTAATCGCCGATAACGCGTTAAAATATCTGCGATCAAATTTTTTTTGATTACATCTCGCCTGAGTTGCCTCGAAAGCTTACATATTGTAATATTTTTAGTTATACAATAAAGGTGTCATTTTACTTGACTTCTCACTACTTAACACAACCCCCAAAATTTGTTAATTGAATCCAGTTAATCTGACTGCTACTCTCACGTTGCTAAAGAAGAAGAACCAAATTAAATGCAAGTCTGTTAATAGTAATAGCAGGTCACTGGCACTTGATCGTTATTATTATATTATTATGACTTATCATCACATAAGTATATGACTTGCTACCTCATTATTACGACCGAGTTTGACTAATACGGTACACCCCCATCTAGTGGGCATAGTGGAGAATTGCAGGCCTATTAGTGTTTTGAACTCCGAGTTCCTCCAAGTTGTCGCCCAGTGGAGTCAACGTCACCTCCTTGGAGCTCCAGGGTGGAGGCTCCGGGCTGCAGAGATGCACACTTGGTGTCGATTGAAGCAAGTCTGAATATCAGCTGCTGCCCTTCGAGAGGTGACTGAAGTAGCCGTCTCTTCTTATTGCTAATCCACATCTTAGCAGAACTACAGCAGCTTTGACTCCTCATATAATATCAGCAGTGTGTACAGAATGCAAGCAGCCGTCACTTGAATATTATGGTGGGATAAAACTAAAAGTGTTTAAGAAGCGTACTTAATAAAGTTTAATGTCAGGATTTATTAGCAGCTGATATTGAAAGTGTGGGGTCAAACTGCAGTCACAGGGACCACTCACCTCGTCACAGCAGACTATCATGT
Source organism: Erpetoichthys calabaricus (assembly GCF_900747795.2). Lineage (NCBI taxonomy): Eukaryota > Metazoa > Chordata > Cladistia > Polypteriformes > Polypteridae > Erpetoichthys > Erpetoichthys calabaricus. The sequence goes on from NC_041398.2 coordinate 11,125,193, forward strand.
GTCACATGGACACACACGGGGACAAACACACACAGCAGGACACAAACACTCAGACTGGAGAGCAATGCTCATCTGCCTCAATAATTAGCTTCATTGCTGCGAATGGAAGAATAAAACATTCATATGGCATCACCAGATTTTTGCTGTATTCTCTATTTTCTTTAAAATTATATATTATTTGTAACTTTTTGCTTTTTATTACAAAACTAGCTGTGCTGCGTGTCTAAGATGGGTTGAATTCTAAGTAATCAACGTAGATCTCAGTGTTAATGTTTGCAGTGCACCATCTGTGGGAATGCATTTTGAAATTCACGCAGTAATAAAATGAATTGCAATTATCATTCCAACAGATGGTGTATCATAAATGTTTGTAGTAGTACAGTGCATTATTACAAATGTTTGTGATGTGCCATCTGTTGGAATGACAAATCCAATGATTATTTCTCTGTTATATGCCATTCTATTTGCAGAGCTGAAGCACAACAAACTGCCGCAGGTCAGGACCAGCAGTTGTGTGCCAGCAGGAAGGTTTACAGGCTGGTATGGTGCCCACTAATCACACTCACACTAACACACATTCTGTCATTAAACTGCTGGCCGATATCAGTGGTGATGTCTGGTGCTGCGGTTCTGTAACTGGATGATATTGATTAGCATGGGAGTCTTAAAAGCAGAGCTAATGTTTGTGAGGCGCCATCTGTTGGAAAGACAGAGACAAAGTGACTGGACAGATACAAAGATGATTAATCATAAACAAGAAGTCTTAATATCATCAGAACATTCAAAATATGAGATATGATCAGAGGAATTTACAAATGAAAAATTACCGAATGAACAGGTTGGACAAATATCAGTCGTCCATATCATTTTTTTTTTGTTTTGATCTTTTTAGATTAATAATCAAATTAAATTTTACAAACTGTGAAGCATTAACAGGCCATTTATCTCTGTGAATGTAACACCTAATCATAATTAACTAAAGATTAATCTAAAATAAGTATACTTTTACAAATTAATTATTATAAAACCAAACTGTCCTTCAAGGTGATGTCAATATTTTGAATATCTATATATATAATTCACTAAGCCGCCGACAAGTAAGTCACCCATGGCGCATGCAGGAAGGAGCCACGCCCACCAACTCTAAGACCATTGGATACGACGACAACTCGCAGAGCCACGCCCACCAACTCGGACACGACGCCTGTCATTTCTGTTTGTCTGTGCCACACTCCACATGCAGCTCTGAGCCAAGTTGACATTTTATTAGTCAACCTCAGTGGAACTTTGGTTCACACAGTGGCACACACAGGCAGAGCGAGAGAGAGAGCTGCGCAATCCTTTAAAACTGAGGTTAAAACAAAATTAAGGAAGCAGTCTTTAAAAACCAATAAGCCCTGTGCCTCTTTTTCATTAGCCTCTCACCTGCTTCACCGCCCTGCAACAGTCGAGACGCTTTCTCAGCAGCTGACCTTCTCTGTGCCTGACTCCACTACTGTCAGTCGCCTGATTAAAAATGGTGAACTCCTGCAATGTTACTTATAGAGGGTCAGACAATGTCTGCTCAGAGTCCAGCACTCCTGTCACTTCTGTCACTCTGTGCTCCTAAATAGTCACTGGAATAAGGCTCTGGATACTGAGACAGGCATGTGGTCCTGCTGGAGCAGCACTACTGAAAGGCGCTATACAGACTGACTTAACAGGTGACATTCAGTGACACTCAGAGGACACAGCAGTTGGGGTGTCTGACTGAAGGACATGTGGCTGTGACTCAACAGTGACCCCTGCTGGTCAGACTGCTATTTGTAGGTCTGAGGTGTCACCGCCCCTCATTATGACACACACACCTGATTGGCTACTCAGACCCAATAATAATGGAGACCCTGACAGCCGCACTCACCCCTCATTATCATCCAGAAATTCACTCATAGAGGTGCTGCCCCCCACCTATAGTGTAAAGTTAATTTTGACCCCAAACTGCAAACACAAAGACACCTGAGTTTGTGGGGACATCAAGTGACCGGTGGAGGGTACTGGTCAGTGGTCTCATGGTGTCAGATGGCTGATTGTTACACTGCAGTTTAAATGAAGCCAAAACCCTGGATAGAGGGGCTCAGTGAAGGAGGTGTTGAACCTGTGCAGGAGGGTCATTGTGTGTGAGACGCTATAAAATGACAGAGAGCCAGCAGGCCAGTCCAGATACACACCTATTCTGGGGCTGTAGGGGGCGCTGATTACAGTCTCCTTGTCATTGTGCCACACAGAGTACTGGGAATGAAACCACAGCAAACTCCAGGACTTGTCGTTGTATCCAAGGACGCACTCCCTGCCTCCTTTCCTGCTCAGTCCTTTATATGCGACTCCAATCATCAAGTTGTCTCCACTGCACTCCACCTCCCAGTAACAGCGAGTCCCAGTCACAGCCTCTCTGCACAGAATTTGAGACCAGCACTTAAATCTGTGAGGATGATCAGGATATTCAGTCTTTGTCTCCTCACGTGTCACCTTCTTGTTCCCTTCAGACAGACGGAGGTCTCTGTTTGCCGTGTTGATGTCCAGTGTGAGGGGACAGAAGTCTGAAAGGAGAGAAAAGAAAACGAGTGAAGAAATCTGGGAGTGTGTAACGGGACTGGGGGCGGAGCACAACACAGACAATTAACAAGAGCCAATCAGGAGCTGCGCTGACAAGACACTAATAGTAAAGAGCTCATCTGATTGGACAGAATCTGTGGGGATTAAAAATTAAATCATAAAAAGACAACAACAGACAAGAAGATATTGACAAGAGTTTAGACAAATAGATTGAAAACAAATATTGAGAAGGTAATAAAAGAAGAGCAGACATGTGTGGTACAGCGGAGAAGTGCAGCAGATAACCGGTGTGTCTTAAGAGACTGTATTAATGTCAGGAGAGAGTAACCTGCATGTCGCAATATTACATTTAGATTTGGAGAAAGCATTTGATAGACTTGCACAGAAATATATGTGGAAGATACTCCAAAAAATGGGAGTTCATGAAGGTTTTCTGGACTGGATAAAAGTAGTCGATAAAGATATACGAAGTCAGATAAAAGTAAATAACAAACTAACAGAGGAGATACAGGAGAAATGTGGAGTAAGACAAGGGTGTCCATTGTCAGCAGTGCTGTGTATTCTGTGTATAGAGCCCTTATTAAATAAAATTAGGAGGGACACAAATATAAGAGGAGTTGATGTACCATGAAGGGGGGGACAACAAATAAAAGTGTTTCATATATGGATGACATAACAATAATAGTCAGAGATACATGGAGTATAAATAAAGTAACAGAACATACAGAAGTGTTTGTGGAGGGGGTCAGGTTCAACTTTACACCTCAATAAGAGGGAATGCGTCCTTTGGGGGAAATGGAAAGAAAAACCACAAGGAAGAATAAGGTTATGAAATGTGGAGAAAGTATTAGGGATAAGATTTGGAGACGAGAGTACGGAGAGGATGGAGTGGAAAGAAATGGAAAAAAGATCAACAAACAAACAGAGTTTGGAGGTTAAGGAACTTGTCAATGGAAGGGAAGATATTCGTGATGAAGGCAGTTATAATCCAAAACTATCATACTTAGCAAAGGGTTTATACACCAAAGAAAATATTAAAAAGAATTATAAGAACGTGTTTTGTGTTTCTATGGGAGTCAAAATGTGAAAAACTGGCAAAGAGGAAGGTAAAGAAAAGGAGAGAAAATGGAGGGAAAGAGGATCTGAATATAGAAAGGGAGTTGGCTTTAAGACACACAGCAACTGTTGTTAATATGGCGTTAAATAAAACGGGGAAATTAGCGGACATGATCAGATATCTGCTAGGCACAGAACTGAGAAAAGCAAAATTATTAAAAATGACAAATAGCAGACCTATTGCCTTTAATATGACAAAAAATTATAAAACAATAGTAACATTTGTTAAAAGATATTCATGGGAGGAAGGAGATCCCAAAATTTGCGAAAAGAAAAAAGATCTAAAAAAATATAAAGGAAAAGACAAAACGGTACTAAAAATCCAAAATCTCACTGAAGAGCAAGCAAGAAAAGTGTGGCAGCAAAATGAGACAAAGAATTAACAAATAAACAAAAAGACCTCAGGTGGGTGACATTACATGAAATCCTACCGACGCAGGTGGCCATGTACAAAAGGAGAGTCACGAAAAGTTCAATATGTCTGAGGGAGAACTGCTGAGAGGTGGAAACACCAGAGCATGTGTTTAGGAACTGCAAAAAGACACAAGATGTGTGGAATGAGGGGTTAAGGGAATGGAAAGGGAGGACAGGAAAAGAGGGGATGACAAAAGAAGGAGTGTTGTATGATTAGTAGGGAAGGAGTTAAATGTAAAAATGACAATAAGGGAATGGAAAATGATCAAAATAATAAAAGAAAATATGTGGTGGTGGAGGAATGAACTGGTGATTCCATCCATCCATCCATCCATTGTCTTCCGCTTATCCGAGGTCGGGTCGCGGGGGCAGCAGCTTGAGCAGAGATGCCCAGACTTTCCTCTCCCCGGCCACTTCTTCTAGCTCTTCCGGGAGAATCCCGAGGCGTTCCCAGGCCAGCCTGGAGACATAGTCCCTCCAGCGTGTCCTGGGTCTTCCCCGGGGCCTCCTCCCGGTTGGACGTGCCCGAAACACCTCACCAGGGTGGCGTCCAGGAGGCATCCTGATCAGATGCCCGAGCCACCTCATCTGAGTCCTCTCGATGCGGAGGAGCAGCGGCTCTACTCTGAGTCCCTCCCAGGTGATTGAACTTCTCATCCTATCTTTAAGGAAAAGCCCAGACACCCTGCGGAGGAAACTCATTTCAGCCGCTTGTATTCGCGATCTCGTTCTTTCGGTCACTACCCATAGCTCATGACCATAGGTGAGGGTAGGAACATAGATTGACTGGTATATTGAGAGCTTCGCCTTGCGGCTCAGCTCCTTTTTCACCACGACAGACCGATGCAGAGCCCACATTACTGCGGATGCCGCACCGATCCTCCTGTCGATCTCACGCTCCATTCTTCCCTCACTCGTGAACAAGACCCCGAGATACTTCAACCTCTCCACTTGGGGCAGGATCTCGTTACCAACCCTAAGAGGGCACTCCACCCTTTTCCGGCTGAGGACCATGGTCTCAGATTTGGAGGTGCTTTTTCCCATCCCAGCTGCTTCACACTCAGCTGCGAACTGATCCAGAGAGAGCTGAAAATCATGGCCTGATGAAGCAAAAAGGACAACATCATCTGCAAAAAGCAGTGACCCAATCCTGAGTCTACCAAACCGGACCCCCTCAACACCCTTGCTGCGCCTAGAAATTCTGTCCATAAAAGTTATGAACAGAATCGGTGACAAAGGGCAGCCCTGGCAGAGACCAACTCTCACTGGAAACGGGTTCGACTTACTGCCGGCAGTGCGAACCAAGCTCTGGCACCGATCGTACAGGGACTGAACAGCCCTTATCAAGGGGGCCGGTACCCCATACTCTCGGAGCACCCCCCACAAGATTCTCCGAGGGACACGGTCGAATACCTTTTCCAAGTCCACAAAACACATGTAGACTGGTTGGGCAAACTCCCATGCACCCTCCAGGACCCTACTAAGGGTATAGAGCTGGTCCACTGTTCCGCGACCAGGATGAAAACCACACTGTTCCTCCTGAATCCAAGGCTCAACTATCCGACGGACCCTCCTCTCCCCCGAATAGACTTTTCCAGGGAGGCTGAGGAGTGTGATCCCTCTGTAGTTGGAACACACCCTCCTGTCCCCCTTCTTAAAGAGGGGGACCACCACCCCGGTCTGCCAATCCAGAGGCACTGTCCCTGATGTCCATGCGATGTTGCAGAGGCGTGTCAACCAAGACAGTCCTACAACATCCAGAGCCTTGAGGAACTCTGGGCGTATCTCATCCACCCCCGGGGCCCTGCCACCAAGGAGTTTTTTGAACACCTCGGTGACCTCAGTCCCAGAGATGGGAGAGCCCACCTCTGAGTCCCCAGGCTCTGCTTCCTCATTGGAAGGCATGTTAATGGGATTGAGGAGGTCTTCGAAGTACTCCCCCCACCGACCCACAATGTCCCGAGTCGAGGTCAGAAGCGCACCATCCCCACCATATACAGTGTTGACACTGCACTGCTTCCCCTTCCTGAGACGTCAGATGGTGGACCAGAATCTCCTCGAAGCCGTCCGAAAGTCGTTCTCCATGGCCTCCCCAAACTCCTCCCACGCCCGAGTTTTTGCCTCAGCAACCACCAAAGCCACATTCCGCTTGGCCTGCCGGTACCTATCAGCTGCCTCCAGGGTCCCACAGGACAAAAGGGACCGGTAGGACTCCTTCTTCAGCTTGATGGCATCCTTCACCACTGGTGTCCACCAATGGGTTCAGGGATTGCCGCCACGACAGGCACCGACCACCTTACGGCCACAGCTCCGGTCAGCTGCCTCAACAATAGAGGCACGGAACATGGCCCATTCGGACTCAATGTCCCCCACCTCCCTCAGGATGTGGTCGAAGTTCTGCCGGTGGTGGGAATTGAAGCTACTTCTGAAAGGGGGCTCTGCCAGACATTTCCAGCAGACCCTCGCAACACGTTTGGGCCTACCAGGCCTGACCGGCATCCTCCCCCACCATCGAAGCCAACTCACCACCAGGTGGTGATCAGTTGATAGCTCTGCCCCTCTCTTCACCCGAGTGTCCAAGACATGTGGCCGCAAGTCCGACGACACGACCACAAAGTCGATCATCGAACTGAGGCCTAGGGTGTCCTGGTGCCAAGTGCACATATGAACACCCCTATGCTTGAACATGGTGTTCGTTATGGACAATCCGTGATGAGCACAGAAGTCCAATAACAAAACACCACTCAGGTTCAGATCGGGGAGCCATTCCTTCCAATCATGCCCTTCCAGGTCTCACTGTCATTGCCCACGTGAGCATTGAAGTCTCCCAGCAGAACGAGGGAGTCCCCAGAAGGTATGCCCTCTAGCACCCACTCCAGGGACTCCAAAAAGGGTGGGTACTCCGAACTGCTGTTCGGTGCATACGCACAAACAACAGTTAGGACCCGTCCCCCCACCTGAAGGCGGAGGGAGGCTACCCTCTCATCCACGAGGGTAAACCCCAATGTACAGGCTCCAAGTCAGGGGGCAATAAGTATACCCACACCCGCTTGGCGCCTCTCACCGGGGGCAACTCCAGAGTGGTAGAGAGTCCAGCCCCTCTCAAGGAGATTGGTTCCAGAGTCCAAGCTGTGCGTCGAGGTGAGTCCGACTATATCTAGCCGGAACCTCTCAACTTCGCGCACTAGCTCAGGCTCCTTCCCCTTCAGAGAGGTGACATTCCACGTCCCAAGAGCCAGCTTCTGTAGCTGAGGATTGGACCTCCAAGGTCCACCACCCAACTCACACTGCACCCGACCTCCTTGGCCCCTCCCATAGGTGGTGAGCCCATGGGAAGGGGGACCCACGTTGCCTCTTCGGGCTGTGCCCGGCCGAGCCCCATGGGTGCAAGTCCGGCCACCAGGCGCTCGCCATCGAGCCCCACCTCCAGGCCTGGCTCCAGAGGGGGGCCCCGGTGACCCGCGTCCGGGCGAGGGAAAACGCCGTCCAAAATTGTTTTTCATCATAGCAGGTTTGTTTAATCGCTGTTTGTCTACATCCCTCACCTAGGACCAGTTTGCCTTGGGTGGCCCTACCAGGGGCATAAAGCCCCGGACAACAGAGCTCTTAGGATCACTGGGACACGCAAACCCCTCCACCACGATAAGGTGGCGGTTAAAGGAGGGGATCTGGTGATTCATAACAGGAAAATAACAATACAGAAATTGTACAGAAATGTGAAAAGAAAGGAGTGGAAGAAAGGAGGATTAAAGAAGGACAAGGAAACAAATGGCCTTAAAAAAGGTAAAGACCTCAAAAATAGAATTAAAGGTGGGGATAAAAAGGGAAAAAAAAAAATGTGTCACGGTGGTGAAATGGTGACGGGTGACAGTGAATTAGCAATGTGACAGACTGTGTGTGTGTGCTCAAAGCTAAGAGACTGAAAAGAAAAAGGAAATGAAGTGAAAGGGGACAAGAAAATAGTGTTAGTGGTAAGTAATGGAATTTAGACAACGTAAAAAACAAAATAACAACAGACAACAAAGAGAAAGGCAGGCAAGTCAGTCATCTGAAAGTCATCTGAGTCGTCAGAAATGATAAGAAACAACATAAGGTCACCACTGAGGTCAAAGTTATAATGGACTGTCCACACTGACCGCTGGCTTTATTAAATGACATGTTTTATTGTCACAGTCCACCTCTTAAATTTAAAATCAATCCACTGTCACACTTCACAACCACATCAATTATTTGTATAAAAGCTGCAATCAGTATTTGCTATTTATAATCTATCTATCTATCTATCTATCTATCTATCTATCTATCTATCTATCTATCTATCTATCTATCTATCTATCTATCTATCTATCTATCTATCTATCTATCTATCTATCTATCTATCTATCTATTATATAGTGCCTTTCCCATCTGTCATTGTCTCTCTCTTTCTTTCTTTCCTGTGTTTCCCATCATCTATTTTTATTATTTGACTGTCATTCTTATCCAAGGTGACTCCCATCATCTCAGATTCCATTGTTTCCTTTAATTTTCTTTGTCCAATCAGAGCCCAGGCAGGTGAAGTGACTTGCTGAGGTCACACAGTGGTGTCAGTAGTGGGATTTGAACCCACTACCTCAGGGTTTGAACTCCAAAGTCTTCACCACCACACCACACTGCATTTTCACCTCCATTTAAACTCTCCTTCTGTTCAATCGGAGGTCAGCTTTACTCTGGTGGTCTCATCAGGGAGGTGGGCTACAGTTCTATGGACCCCAAAACATCTTGAGAATATTAGCAGCTGTATTCACTGGAACATAAAGCTCTGTGGAGATGGTCTTGTAGTCTTCACCTTGACCTCCCTTGGCTGTGACCTTCTTCATCTCCTCCTCTTTACTTGTCCTCGTTCAGTGTGAGGCACACAAGGACACAACACAGCAGAGTGAGGACTTGACTGAGTGACTGAAGACCCTGGTGACACTCATTAGAGGAATCAATCAGCTTGAGATGTTACCACAGTCCAGTGAGGTCTTTGAACTTCTAAAGACCCCCAATAATTTTCTGTCTGCCATTTTCATTTGTTTTAATGTTTAAAATTTGTGAAAGGGCGTCATGGTGGTGCAGTGGGTAGTGCTGCTGCCTCGCAGTTGGGAGACCCGGATTCTTCCTACGTGGAGTTTGCATGTTCGTCCCATGTCTGCGTGGGTTTCCTCCCACAGTCCAAAGACATGCAGGTTAGGTAGATTGGCGATTCTAAATTGTCCCTAGTGTGTGTGTGTGTGTGTGTGTGTAGTGTGTGTGTGTGTGTGTGTGTTTGTTTGCGAGTGCGTGCCCTGCGGTGGTCTGGTGCCCTGCCCGGGGTTTGTTTCCTGCCTTGCACCCTGTGTTGGCTGGGATTGGCTCCAGCAGAGTCCCTTGACAGTGTAGATAGGATATAGTGGGATGGATAATGGATGGTTAAAATTTGTGAAGTCGAGAAGCAAAGTGTCTGCTCTGTGGAGTAAAGAATGGAGAATGACGAGGACTTTTGTCAGCTTTAACTTATTTCTCATACAGTTGTGCTTCATTTTTAAACTAATACTGTGTCTGTTTATACAGTCGTGTGATAAAGTAAGTGCACCCCATGACGTGGATTTTACTTTTTTCTTTTCCATTTTGAACATTTCTGACACATCAAGACTCGGGTTCAACAAATGGCTTTGGTGATTCAGTGTCTGAGTCTCTCTATCCCATAATGCACCAGTCACAGGACCCCCATCACTCTCAGCCCCTCAGTCACACAACACTCAGACTTTCATATCCTAAGCCTCTCCTGCTCTATCAAAACTTCAATGATTTTTATTGTGATGATCCATTCAGTCAAAGCACAAACTCACATTTTAAAAAGTCATCTCTGCTCTGAGGTTCAGGAGGCTGGAGGGCGAAAACTGGAGCTTCATGAGCTGAAAATAAAAAGAGAAGAGAAGAAGAATGGAAACTGTGAAGATGGCATTGTGAGATCTTAGTTTAATTCTTAAACACGTACTACAAATGCAGAGAAGTTCAAATAAAACATTTATAAAATATACAAGGGCTGGCAAATTAGACCAAATGTCAATTTGAATATTCATATTAATAATAAATATACAGGGAGTCAGAGAGTATTGAGACCCCTCACTTTCTGCACACTTTACCGTGTTGTTGATTTAATTTTAAATGGATTAATGTGCCTTTGTGCTCATCAGTCTACACTCAGTAACCATAATGACAAAGTGAGCGCAGGTCTTCAGAAAGGTCTGCACATTTATTACAAATCAAAACTGAAACGTCTCCTTCCTAGAAGTATTCAGACTCTTAATTCAGGTCTTTGTGGAAGCCCCTTTGGTGGTCTTCATAACTAAATGTCACTTCAAGTTTTGTACTCCAGTAATTGGCCAGTTGATCCCATTCTTCCTGGCAGATCCTCTCAAACTCCATTAGATTTCAAGGTAAGCGTCTCTGAACTGCCATCTTCAGGTCTCTCCTGTTCTGTGGGGTCTCAGTCTGGTCACTGAAGGACACTCAGACTTGTCAAAAAGCCACTCCAGAGTTGTCTTGGCTGTAGTCTTCAGGTCGTTGATCCATCGCCCAGTCTGAGGTCACAGGTTTTCTTTAAGGTCCTCTCTGTATTTGACTGCACTTCTCCTCCCCTCAATTCTGACCTGTCACTTTGTCCCCATAGCCTGATGCTGTCACCACCATCTTCACTGTAGAGATGGCATTAGGCAGGTGGTGAGCAGTGCCTGGTCCTCTCCAGACCTCCTGCTCGGTCTTCTGTCTAAAGAGTTCAATGTTTGTCTCATCAGATCATTGAATCTTTCCCTTGATGTTCTCAGGCAGCCATTTGTCTTTTACTCGAGAGTATCTTCTGCCTGGCCACTCCACCATAAACACTTGATTTGTGGAGCGCTGCTGAGATGGCCGTTCCTCCTACAGTTTGTCTCATCACAGCAGAGGACTTCTGAAGTTCTGTTGTAGTGACTTTTAGGTTTTTGGTCTCCTCCCTGGCCAAGGCCTTTCCTTCCCAGTTACTCGGACTGGCCCTCTCTAGAAAGTGTCCTGGTGGCTCCAAACTTCTTCCATTTCCCAATTCTTGAGGCCACTGTGATGCTGGGAACACTCAGAGCTTTACAAACAGCTTTATCTCTTTGTGCTGCTCTATTCCTCACCATAATTTGATCAAGGAGGTCTACAGAGGGTCCCATCAACGTCATGGCTTGGTTTTTGTCCTGACATACAATGTCATAAATATACTGTATTTTACACATAATAACAAGCAGGTACAGTTGGGGACATCTTCAGATCTCCATCTAGTTAAGAAATCCCATCCTGAGTCGAGAGGGTGCTGCTCCTGTTAATGTCATCACTTCAATAAGTTCATAGGCCACAAGATGACTGACGTCACTTCCACAGCCCACTACTTAAGCTCCGCCTCTTCTGTGACACCCCTATAAAATGTCACCAGAAGTGGGTGTTCATCACAGATCTGTGACCGAGGAAGACGGAGCTCCGACTCACAAGTGACTTTAACTTGATAGCCTTTGATTGCAGCAGACGTCATCATTGTGCTCCGTCTTTGTGCTTTTTATTTCATCTTCATCATTAAACGGGGTATTTCAGGGTGGTACCCCAACTCTTTGTGCCCACTCTCTCTGCTTATTTTCACAACACACACATACAGTATATGTCTAATGTGGTGGACGGCTGGGATGGACCCTGTGCCCTTGGCTGCTTGACCGTAGTTTGTGTTTTAACAAATCGCTGTCTTTATGTGTAAACGTACGTAATTCATAATTTATAAAGTGTGTTTTACTCTGAGGCTGCACTCACTGAAATGTTCAGGTGGTCCTCAAGTAGTCAGAGTTCTGACACAGTCCTCCAATTTGCTTATCTTCACCATCATAATTTATCAAATAAAATGCTTTTGGTCTGTAAAATCCTTTTAAATGTCAGTAGGAGACATGACTTCTCTGCAAACAACAGTAGGAATATAAAACACGAGAGCCCAGGGGGAGCACAGCTGAAAATGGATGAACGTGAACTTTTAACGTGGACTCCATCCAGCAGAATGTAATGGACACCGAAGACAACAGGAGCAGATTGAGATGTTCTGATATTATAAAGCACTGACGCTGAGCTGAATTTGATTCCATTAACGTCTTCTCTGTCCTCAAATAAACAATTCATTTGTGCTCTGAGCCGGCTTAGCTATTTAAAACACATTTCTGTTCATTAATGTTAAGGGGCCTCATGTATAACGCCGTGCGTAGAACTCACACTATAACATGGCGTAAGCACAAAAGTGGGATTGTGCGTACGCACAGAAAAATCCAGATGCAGGAATCTGTGCGCACGCAAACTTTCACGTTCTTCTACTACATAAATCCCGATCAGCGTGAAAAGTAACGCACGTGCACGCGCCTTCTGTCTCGCCCCAACTCCTCCCAGAATTACGCCTCTTTGAATATGCAAATCAATATAAATAACCTTCTGAGAAAAGACAATGGGAAAAGCACGGGGGGAAATATAAGAATTTCAGCGAATACCAAGTGGAGGCAAAGGAAAAACGAACTATTTGTTGGTTTAAACAGTGATATAATCAACAAAAGGAAGTTGATCGAGTGACAGAGTGTCGGAGAAACTCGAAAGATCAAGTTCACAAAGTCGCACAGTGCCCAAAATAAAACAGAAATCACATATCAAAGTCGCCGTGAAAAGGCAAGTCATAGCGGATGGTCTGAGTGTCATATGAAAGCTTATTAGGGTACAGACAAAAAAAAAGGCAAAAAGTGGGAAAAAAGCACGAAATGTCAACTTTAATCTCGAAATTTCCACTTTAATCACGTAGTTTAGTTTGCCATTAAAGTAGAACATCATAAACTTCATCTTAAAATCGTTTATTTTACTAGTTTCTCAAGTAGCACGTTAAATGTCTTGTTCTGTATTTGATCTTCTATGTGCTCTATGTGCCTGAATCACTACGTGCTTCCGTTCTTTCTCTTTCTCTGACAGGACACAGAATCCATTACATTCGTGATATTTCAGTTCTCTGAATAATTAAAATACAGAGATGTATACGTGATATTATTTTCATGATGATAGGAATGAAAGCATGTTATTAAACATGGGAACACGGTGGCACAGTGATTGTTCATATCTCACGCAAGAGGCTTGCTGCGCCATGCACGATCTTCGATGGAATAATTTATTACAGAAGTACTGTCTCTTTCAAACGTACTAACCTCCAATTCCTGTCCCTACTGTTCTTTCTCCAAATACCCAATCACCACACAATCAGCTCTGTAATAGACGTTAAGCCATCTGTAAGCTTAGAACGCCGATTCTTCAAAACTTTTAAGGAACATTGAAATATCTTCGTAGTACATGTTTAATTATTCTATCTGTCTATCCTCCCAGTGTCGCGTCAGCACCAGCATCAACACAGCGCAAGGAAGGAGCTATCCGTGAACTAGCTATACGCTGCGGCACCGTGTCCTCACACGTTTAATTATTAACAATACAAATTATTTAAATGAAATTAAAGTTTTATCTGTATACTCTAAGCAATATATTTTGCTGCATTTCATCTTAAAAATGATATTGTCATCATACATGCTTTATAAAGTGGCGCAGGTTGTGCAATATTATAACTGTAGTGTAAGTTTACAGTGAGGTAATTGTACTTATAAGTCCAAACAGTTCTACAAGGAGCACTTGATGGACTGATTGAGTGTGTTTATAGTTCTTGGGATGAAACTGTTTGTGAAACGCGAGGTCCGTACAGGAAAGGCTTTGACGCTTTTTGCTGTGGCTGAGGTAGTGTGTACTTGAAACTGTATACCGATAATTTTCTTTCCGATCAGCTGCTGCTGTGATTCCCCACTCAGATACAGTGATATAAATACTCCGAGTGGTGCAGTGAGAGTAATATGGAAAAAGATGATCCGCAGTGGTAACCCTTAACGGGAGCAGCTGAAAGAAGAAGAAGATGCAGTGAGCGTAACAACGCTAAAGCAGTTATGGTATTTGGAATACTATGGCTATTCCCTGGCCCATTATATTGCTACAGGTTAATTACAATCAGATGCATTACACTAATAAACAATATGCAGTTAATTTCAGTGTATTTATAAAGCCGCGTCAGGAACGTGGGTCTAAGAAAGAAAGAGTGACCACACAGGAAGAGTAGCACTGCTTTGACGCTGGGTGCCGCAAGTCTGCAAAACCGAGCAGAGAAATTGCGTACGCCAAGGTATGAGGTACTGTGGAAATGTGTGTGGCTTTACGCCAAATTTAGGTTTTATACATCACGATTTGAGAGTGGAAACATTCGTACGCAACATTTCTGTGTGTACGCACCGTTTATACATGAGGCCCAAGGTGAGGAAAGCAAAGGAAATAAAAAGAATCTCAAAGTTAAGTGAAAAAGGACTTTCTATGAGAGTACTTGGAATAAGTATAAGGAGTATAACATTTTAAGTTACAATTCTAAAACATCTGATTAAGAACAGCTGATTATTTAGAGAGTTTGTTATCACTCAGCTAATGACTGTGAAAGGCACTATATAGTAAAAAATAATAAACAGAAAAAGAATGGCAGATAAATGTTAAAGAGCAGGCCTTCATCAGTGTCCTCTTATTGTCACTCTGGTCCTCCTAATGGACTTCAATAACAAACACAATGTCACCAGACGCCATACCTGATGGTGTCCTTGTCATGATGACCCACTGGCTGATCTTCTCCAGACACTTTGTCAGACGTGACAGCTCCTTTCTCAGGTCCTCAGATGAGAAATCAGCAGTGACAGTGAAGATCAGCGAGTCTCCATCAGCAGGAAGGACACAGCGAGAGGAGAAAGTCTGCATCAGAAGAGAAGAGGGACGAGATTTCAGAAAGGAGACATTAAAAAGCACACAGGACTCCATGAGTGGACAATCAAGATAAAGGGTTTGAGGGGGCAGGTGGGTCCAGAATTGCCTTGGCACACAAAACAAGACGTTCGACTTTTTATGGTTCTGAGACAAACTTATTTAAATTAAATTAAATTAAATTAAATGTAAAGACTACCACATCTAAGGAGAAAGCTCTTCAATATGATTATACAACTTAATGTCTGCATCTCAGAAGTTTGACTTGTGAGGAAATCCTGGGAGCCTTTGTGTCATCATCATCATCATCAACCATACAAAAGAGAGAAAGCTACGGCAAGCTGAGTTATATAGCGACCAACAGTGGAGTGTAAATCAAGAACAGAATCTCCATAATGTCTGTGAAACAAAGTCGACATCAGGAATATTGTGTGGAGTGTGAGAGAAAAACACACGAGAAAGATGAGAGATGAGAGACGAGACTGGACTGTGGGGTCTGAGCTGTGAGGAAATGCTGAAGGATTTGAATCTCATTAGTTTAAGGATGGAGACATCAGGAGGTAGCCTGGCAGAAGAGTTGTCACCATCCTTTATTAAATGTCATCTTTTACACATTATAAAAAATTCACTTTTTCACACAGACAGTAAATAACTTTGAGATATTTGTAAAAGGAATTTTTGAAATGTTAAGGAAATTTGAAAAGATGATCCATGTTGGGCTGAATGGCCTGTTCTTGTCATGCTGTACAAACTCCTTAGATCTTTTAAATTTCTCACTAAATGTTTTCACATCCCACACACCCCATTCTGATCAGACACCCTGTGATGTGTCACTGTCACCTGCAGGAAGTGGAAATGGTCCTTGGTCTCTGAAAGCTCCTTTAGCTCAGCTTCTCTCCTCTTCAGCTCTTCAATCTCCTTCTCCAGTAACTCCATGACTCCTTCAGCCTTCTCCATTTCTCTCTTTTCTTGTGTATATATATATATGTTTACATAACCTCTTTAACACACTACTTCTCCGCTGCGAAGTGCGGGTATTTTGCTAATAATAAATATGCCTCATTTGGAAGCAATGTCAGGAGAAGAGAAAATAGCAACAAACACATCACTGGTCGTCAGAAAATCATCACGAACATCGATTACTAAATCAAACACCTCCCTGGGACATTCATCCTTGTCATCTGTAACTTTTTTGTAAGCTTTTTCTAAAGACTTTATATATTCAGACTTTCCTATCAGTACCTATTTTCTAGTATTTTTTGTTCCAGTGGTATTATTATTATTCTTGTAATAAATAGTATGCTGCTTATAACTTTCTATGCTTTGTCTTAATGTCTAGAGTGATTGAAGTAATAAGTTAGATTTCTTTGAGCACCTGGAGCAGCCACGGACATTTGCCATTATATCTGATCTGCGAGGTTTATAAGGCTGAGAGTGAGGAGCTCCACTCAACAGTAGAGACAGTATGAGAAGAAGTTATTTTTGGCTGATAAATGGCCAGTAGTCAAGAGTGCCGAATCTTTGTATGTTTAAATGTATTCTTGTAGACCAAAAGTAATATTTAGGTCTGAGAAATCACTAAAACATCGTATGTTGTTCGTGCCGATAATAAGTAAGTCTCTTGAAGTGCTGAGTGACAGGCTGAGTTATACCTAAAGTACTTCTGTGGTTTAAAGTGTTAGAGGTTAATCAGTGTGTGTGTGTCCTTCATGGGGCACTGTTGTGATTAGGGTCTGTGTGTATGTGTATTGCTATGTATGTGTGTGTTCATCTTAAAGTGCAACAGTAGACCAACCAGATAACGAACTTGACGAGAACACTTATCCTTGAGAAAACAGGTAAAGGGCAAGTAGGGGGAAATACCACAATAATACATTAATGAATTTGCTATTGTAACTATGGCTCATACTTGTATGATAACACCAGGTGGGGTGTTCTACATGGGATGTAAATGTGAGGTAAAAGGTGCCTGCTGTTGAGGATCACCAACCCCAATGCTGGAGGTGTTCTGCTGGTTTTAGAACTTTGCACATTTGGACAGTGAGTCACAAAACTCTGTAATAGAAAGTGAGGATGAGAAGTACTAAAAGGTCACCTCCTAACCAGCTACTAGAATGAGCAAGAAATGATAATGTGGGATTTATTATTAGGTAATTTAGATGAAGCTTTACACCAAATACAGAGAGTCTCATATGGTGTTTTGCCTTTTGGTACACATGTGGAAAACCTCAATGGTTGGGTGGATAGGCTCCTGGCTGGAGTAGGGAAGAAAGGATCCAGTTGTCATTGTCACATGTGTCCAGTTCTAAGTGAACAGTTATGAGAGTTAGGATCAGACCACCAGTACTGTAGGACAATTTAAAGACTTTGGTATAAAGCTGAGGAGCAGTAGTGACAAAGTGATTAGAAGTTCAGCCTATGCCACATATAAAATAAATAGTAAATAAAATGATTAAAGCAGATACGCGACCAAATCAACATTAACAATAATAAATAAACAAAAAAGACATGAAACAAGACTATGAACAACATCTATTGGAAGGAATCCTGGCTGAAAATGTCACAGTCATCATGGGTGTAGAGAGGGGATTTCATGCATCAGTAATAAGCAGGAATGCTAGCAGGAAACAACAAAAGCAGACGAGCGTAGAACCATAAACCGAAGTGAAGGTCGGTCTGTGAGGTTGGCTCTACTTCATTTGTACTTCTTCAGCTGTCACCTCTGCGTCTGGATTGGACTACACAGTGTTGAGTGACACATTGTGCCCACCTACTTTCTTTGAAGTAATGACACACCCCACTGGTTTGGACCGGCTGTGTTTAGTACTTTATACACTCGATGGTGTTGGTCTGTTTAATGTGCAGCCTGAGTTAAATAAATTAGGTTGGATATGTTTGGTCTGTCTGGGCAAAGAAATGTGTGTGATGAGTTCTGTGTCTGCTGGATGAGAACTTTCACATAAATGAATCCTGGCAGAACTGGGCATCGGAGAGTGTGCTACCTTAGACTGTCTGCCAACTGACTACAGGGTCAGAGCTACACTAGTGATCATAATGGAAGCCAATGTGGGGTTTCTGATAATTAACCAAACAGAAATGTGAGGATGTGGTGGAAGATATGGAATAACTGGAAGATACCCACTGAGATACTGGAAGAAGGGGTAAACTCCACATGGAAAGTGAATGGAGGACAGTGGATCTGAGATTCAGCAGATGCCACAACTGGACAACCTTACTGTCCTTTGTGATAAAATATTAAAGCTAAAGTATAATGTTTGGAGGTGTACATTATGTAAAGTCTGCACTCACTCAGACAGTGGAGACCCTTAATTTGTGGAGACTAATAAAACTGAGAAATACCAGAATGAAGAAGAGAAGACCATTACAATCTCCAGAAAAAATCAAGAATATCCCATCTCTCCAAATTAGGCTTTTTACAGGAAACACAGGCTCTCCAATCAGTACGTAACCTCTTGATAACAAAAGAACCTGAACAACTCATCTTTAAATCACAACATCATTACAGTGAACATGGAGAGAAGGCAAATAAGATCTTAGCTCAGCAATCGACAAGCAAGAAGTTGGCACCGCAATTACAGAAATTACCAGCACAACTGGAGATAAAGTAATGAAGCCTAAAAATATAAGTCACACATTTAGCAAGTACTATAAGTCTTTATATTCTACTCAGTTTAAAGAAGACGAGACACAATCTGAGGAGTTCTTTGATGTAATGCAAATACAACAACAACTTACTGACAAGGAACTGGACAAACCTCTGAAACTCTCAGAACTTCTGGATGCTGTAAACTCACTCCAAAGTGGGAAAACAACAGGCCCTGATGGCAACCAGTGGAATTTTATAAAGACGTTTTCAACTAAGTTAGCTCCACCATTATTAGCAAAGTTTACAGAAGCTACAGACAACAAAAATCTACCCAAAAAACCTACTCAATTTTCCACACCTCCCACCCATTTCCTTTTCAGACGAAATCCTGATCAGTTCTGAGGAGTCAAACAGCATCTCAGCCACATATAAAAATATTTCAAACCTCCCATCCATTTCCTTTCCAGATGAAATCCTGATGAGTCCTGAGGAGTCAGACAGCATCTCAGAAACATATAAAAACATTTCAAAGAATCTCCCCTTTAAGGGTCCTAGGATACAGCGGGAAAAGGACTTTTTAATGAATATCTCAGAAAAGGAGTGGAAGTCAGTCATGCATAGAATACACTCCAGCTCCATATGTGTGAAGTATTCAACCATCTGACTTCGACTCTTTCATGGATCACATTTATCTCATTTAAAATTGGGCAAGAATCCAACCTGCGAGTATGGCAATTGAGCTCCAGCCTCACTGGGCAGCATGTTTTGGGAGGACAACAAGGTAACATCATTTAGGGCCAAAATGTTTGAATGTTTTATCAGACAGCCGTGGGGTCACAATCACTCCTAACTCACTAACAGCTGTGGTTGGTGGCCTGCCAGAGTGGACTAAAGTGGAGGAGGACACATTGACTGTAACTGCCTTGACCACATTGTGAGCTCGTGGACTTGTCCTGCTGAACTTAAAGACCCCCAGCCCACCTGTGATAAGTCACTGGGTCACTGATGTTTGACATTAAATAAACAAATTCTCACTTAAAAGATCTGTTCAAAACCTTTATAAAATATGTCAAAATCTAATTAATAAAACTTTAAAATAAGCAATCATAGCAGGGGAAGAGAAAATTCTGCCTTTCTATTTATTTATTTATTTATTTATTTATTTATTTATTTATTTTTGGAAATTATCAGGAATTTTGTCCCAGTTCTCAGCTCTTCTCTTTTTTTTTGGGTTGCAGTGTGAATCCTGTTTGGTAGTTTTTTTATTTTTTGCATTTTTTTTTGTTTGTTTAGATTTCTGTTTTAACTATCTAATTTTTTTTTATTATTTTTTATTTTGACTTTGAAAGTCATTTGTTGTATAAGTTGAACTTGATTGTATGCAATGCTATTTTTAAAATAAAAACAACTTAGACCAGTGGTTCCCAAAGTTGACTGGGCTCCGACCCACCTAACAAAAACTGCCAAATTCGGGACCCATCTCTTAGCCGTCTTAAAAAGGGGGCATAAAATATTGGTAACGCTCAGATTCCCTAGTAGCGAGTCGCGGAACTACTTAATGGTGTCTTATTTGTTCGGGCTGTTTATTTTGTTTAAAGTATTTTTTTCATTTGACATTAATTTGTTATCATCACAGACAACATATATTGTACTTTAGCTCACAAACAGTCACTATGGAAATTTAAGCGTCACCAATATGAATGAAGGACTTTTCAAATAAGAAAAAAAACAACTTTAAGTTACAATTTTTTATTACTTAAATACCTACAAGGACTGTTATTTCAATGAGAAGGGTGTATTTGTTTCCTATTTTTTGTCATTACAGCTTTAGCATCAACTTCAATTTTAGTTACTTTTAATCGCAGTGAGTTTGATAGGTCCAATTTATTTCGGTATTTAGTTTTAATGCTGATCATAGCCGAAAATCCGGCCTCACATAGATATGAGGTACTGAAGGGGAGGAGGACTTTTATAGCTTCATCAAACAGGCAAGGATAGTTCCCAGCAACTGAGAGCCAGAATTTCGTTAACTGCTTGCGATTGAAACTATTTTTCAGTGACGTATCTTCTGATAAATCAATGAGTTCTTCACTTGCTTTTGTTGACATACTACTTGGTAGGCGGTCTTGAAATGGGTTACAAATCCAATTCAACGAGTCGAGCTTTTTCATCTCTTCCCCGAAATAGGCATCAAAGTTATTTTTTAACAATGATAAATGAGTGGAAATTGCAGACAGTATGTTCGTCTTTGGCTGCAGTTGGTTTTCTATAATAAAAGTTTCAAGAGTTTCAAAACAATCATACTTGCCATCCTCAATACAACTTTTCCACAACATAAGCTTTTTCATAAACGCTCGAATTCTATCGTGAACTGCAAAAATGTCTGATTCGTTTGAACCTTGCAAATACAAATTGAGTTCGTTTAATTTCGAAAAAATATCCGCCAAGTATGTGAGCTTGAGAATGAATTCTTTGTCCAGTAGAGATTCAATATATTCAGTTTTTCCTTCCAAGTAAATTGTAACTTCATTGCGTAATTCCACTAATCGTGTCAGTACTTTCCCCCTGGATAACCAACGTACCTCCGTATGCAGAAGAAGAGATGTATGAAGACTACCCGTTTCTTCACACAGCTTTTGAAATAAACGTGCTTGTAAGGGTTTTGTTTTAATATAATTTACAATTTTCACAGCTGTATTTAGTACTGTTTTGAAATCATTAGGTAATGCTTTTGAAACCAGTGCTTCTCTGTGAAGGCTACAGTGTGTCCACAAAGCACAGGGGCTTTGTTTAAGAACTCTTGTAACGACACTGCTATTTTTCCCGCACATAGCCCGCGCACCGTCAGTGCATATACCGAAACAGTTCTTCCACTGTAAACCTTTCTCTTTTATATAGGAATCAATTGCATTGAAAATTTCCTCGGCCGTTCCACGACTAATTGGCTTGCAGAACAAGATATCTTCATGCACGTCGTTTTGCCATATATAACGCACAAAAACAAGTAGTTGAGATAGGCCTTGCACGTCAGTAGACTCATCTAGTTGTAGCGTATAATATTTACTACAAACTACCCTCCGGATTAATTCGTCCTCTGCCCATTCAGCCATTTCGTCGATTCGTCGTGCAACAGTATTATTGGACAGTGGTATGCGCTCGATTTCCTTTACTTCTTTTTCCCCAAACATCGCTCCAACAGCATCTTTAATCGATGGTAACACTAAATCTTCGCCAATGGTATGAGGCTTTCCTGCTCTGGCGATCCTTAAGCTAATGAGGTATGAGGCATATACAGCATTTTCATTAATATTAATGAAATGTGAAACAATATTTTTTGAAGATTTCATATCCAACAATTTTCTTTGAAAAAAATCTACTGGCTTATTCGTAAAATGGGAATGCTTCGTTTCTATATGACGCGTCAACTTACTTGGGCGCATACTTTCGTTCGCTAATATTTCGTAGCAAATCACGCATTGAGGACGCGGATCTATCGTATCATGATTCCAAGTGAATCCTAGCTTTAGATATTCAGGGTCATATTTTCTTACAACTTTCCGTCGTTTCGATTCATGCGAACTCGTTGAGGGAGCTTGGAAGTCAGCCTCAGTGCCACTTTTGTCATTTATAAGAACATCTTCTGTCTTTTCATCACAATCAACCGGCGGCGGCGACGTAGTTTTTGCTATCCGTTTCAACCACTTTTCCATTATTATATTCAAACGTTAATAATTGTTTTTAAAAAGATTATAAGGGCGTACGCTAACGAACACAACACAACGCGAGAAAGAATGTCACAAAAACAAAAGACGTCCGGCTGTTAGCCCGATCGGTCGGAATATAGTCTTATGTTTCAGGGCCCACTCAATATTCGCTCGCGACCCATAGTTTGGGAAATGCTGACTTAGACCATTAGTGGACATTGTGCCCGCTGATCTAATTCAGAACATCAGCGTCGACCTTCAGTGTGAGTTTTTGACTGTAGAGTTAAGTCTCCTTTCAGCAGCTGATGGAATATCAGAGGACTTTATGGTGATGCTGTCTGAGTCTCCAATGAGTAACACCTGGGATTCTGTCAACAGTGAAAGGCCATGAAGGACACCACACAACGTTTTCTCTAACAATACCTTTTCATGTCCCTACTCATCATCACCAGTGAAGCTCTACTGCTCTTCAAGTTCTAATTTATTTCTCCTCTGTTTCATATTAAGTGTTGTCTTCCTATTCCACTCACCTTCATCTCCTCCATCGCCCTCCTCATCTCCTTCAGTGTCTTCTCTCTCTTCAGAAGTCTCCTCTTGATGTTACTCAGTGTCGCCCCCAGCTGTTTCTGTTTGGACACACAAGAGGACACGCGTGGTCAGATCAGAATTCACGTTCACTTTGTGATTTCTTCTTCTCTTTCTGACTCCTGATATTTTCACAACACATTTGTTAGACATTTCATGACACAACTTAGATTTAATTTAACAAACAGGAATATCAATAAAGATGAAAAGAAAGGTTTAATTTAATTGATGTAAGATTGACTTTGGGTTTGAAGAGTGCGTCAAATACAGGAGACAGTTTGATGGCACACTGGTGTGTGAGTTAGTTCTTGACGTTTAGAAGACATCACATCGACAAACTGGGAAATGTGAAGTTCACACAACACCAAAAATAATAAAACAAACTGGAGTGTGTCAGTAAAGAAACTGGTGAAAGGCCAGGAGGACTTAAACACGTCATGTCAGTAATTATGGGATCTACAAGGCCATTTGATATCCTGAGTCAGACATGTGAGGACGTTGTCTGCTGTTGTCATTTTCTGGAGTCAAAGTAAGATACCGAAATACTCAAACGATTCTGTTGAATTCAGGAAGATGGCAACTTAAAAGAATTCTAAAACTCATAAATTATATTTTTGTATGTTTCTTACCTCAGGTGTTTTCTTTAGGTGACTGATTATTATTTTTAATTAAACTAGTGACCTCCACCCCCTGCTCACTTCGCTCGCCCACCCGCAGGTTTGGTTCGTGTGGCACTTCAAACATTTAAAAGCCTGTACAGCACCTGTCCTTTTGTCTCACTGCCTTGTCTTTCTTCTCCCTCAGACATCCTCTGCTCCTGTGGGGGGCCCCGCTTCCGAGGCGCACCCCTATGGACATGAAGATTTTCTATTCTTGTAATTGAGAGACAGAACTGTCCCCTCTGACTACCCACGGAGTTCAATTCACTCCTGAAAGACAGTTATGTTTGTTTGAAGTGTCTGAATAACGTTTGTCTCTAAAATCTCCTGTGTTTCTGTGCCACTCTGTGACCCAAGTGTGACCGCGTACGTGGACTTCACATTCACCAAACCACAAATCTTTTAATTCTCGTGGAGAGGCCTGTTTAATTTGAAGAAACACTACTTTTCCCTGATGGCAACACCAATTAGGCAATCTACAAGTCTCTGACTTAAAGTTTCAGTCAAAACAATATATTCAATCTGTTTTCACTGTTATGTTATTTCACCGAGTAATAATTTCCGTTTGTTTGCATGAATGCAATCTTTACTATCATTTTTGTAGACTTTCGAAATGGCCTTAGTCTCCATCTAGCGGATATTACTTCTGTCTCTGTGGAATTCCAAAAAGTCTCTTTAGAAAGATCACGTCTCGTCTCTTATAATAGAGAGATGTTTATTATGTTTATGTGTTTTGGTTTCACCAGAGCCTTCAAGACCACCCAGCCATCCCTGTTAAGGGGTCAGCTGAGAGATATGCAGGTGGGTGAGCCTGTGGTGTCTTGATGATGGACTATCTGTCAGGCAGACTCAAGGACTGTGTGAGCAACACTGGAGCAGCACAAGGAACAGGCCTGTCTGCTTTACTCTTCACTCTGTGCACCTCACACTGGAATGAACACAATTTATCTTTTCTTGGATATCCAAAACTCACCCAAGGAGTGTCTCAGTGGGCTTTAACAGGCCATGTTTATGAGAGCCCCCTATTTCTGATTCACTAAGAAGAGAGGAAAAACAAGAAGATCGAGGTTGAATACACACACAATAGAGCTAATGTGCCAAAGCCACAGTCCACCTAAACTTCATGTCTGTTATTGTAGGAGGAAACCCACATGAAGACAATGAGAACATGAAAACTGTACCAGGGACAAGTTACAGTCGAAAAATAAAATGTATTTCTAATATAAGGACAACTGAAGATGTATGTATTCAAGTGTATACAGACAGACGACATCAACAGACAACACCAAACATGAGTCTGTGTTACCTTAGTTGGTTCTTTCTCTTGCTCTTATAGGAAAGGCACATAACTTGTGATTTTATTCATCATAATTTTTATCCAAAAACTTTCCCAGTAAACATCATTCATTCAGAAGCAGCTTTTAAATGTTCTCGTCTCAGTTCTGCTTCAGTTCTTAGTTACTTATTAAGTTTCTAGAGTCAGCACTATGATGGCAGTTTGGTTTTCCTCACAGGTTGTCTGCACTCCCTTACAGCTCCTCTGTGTGTGTGAGACACTGCTCTCAACTGATTCAAGTCCACTTTAGTTTTCTTAATGAATTTATGAAGAGACCCTCACAACAGCTACAGCCTTCTCCTTCACACAGTTATGGTGATGTCAACTCCCAGAATTCACCCCCTGGCTTTATCTTAACTACCGAGTCCCAGTCAGAAGTTCTCAGACTCCGAGCAGGTGAACTCCTGACTTGGTTTATGGTCACTCAGGTGGAGGTGATGCTTTGTCCAGATTGTTGTGTCCATGGAGAGCTTCCTCTGTCACACATTTAACAACATTCAGTTGGCTTTGACTTTCTTCTAACAGATTCTTTTCTCTCTCTTGGCCTTTTCTCGTTGTGACTGTGAGTTGTACTTCAGTTTAAAGTCTTTGAGGTTTCACATTACTGGTTATCTTTTAGTGGCAACAAAATGTACAACTGCTGGTTGATGTCCTCCTACAGTATGTTTAAAGATTTTATAGGTGGTCTCTCTTACTTGTGCACCTTGCTTTCCTTTATTCTGTCAGGACTGAATGAGACCCCCACGTTCAACTCCATTACAGGGGTCTTCAGCTCGTACCGTCTGGCACTACGTTACCCTTTGGAGCAGAAAAGATCATTGAGCCTTTGTGATTGCCACAATAAGGGTCTTACTACAGGGCAGAAGATAATCCAGGGGCAGAGATCAGAGTTCTAGTGCTTACAAAGGGTTATAAAGGACGGAGTGGACTTGCTGCTGTGGGTGTCTTGGATGAACAGAAATCCAACCTTTTTACTGCTAATTCCTGCTAAGTGTTTGGTCATCAAGTTGAGTTTTGGCTCCTTCTTCAGTCACAAAGTGATAAAGAGTGACACACTGAGACATCGCTGGGTGACATTTGCTGTGGTTGATCAGACTGATCAGATGACACCCAAAACTGTCAGGAGAGTCCTGGTGAAGTGAACTGACATCTGAGCTGAAGGTACGAGTCAATAAAAGAGGGGCAGGCGGTGGCAGCTTAAGAAAAAGACTTGTGACCAAGCAGTGCCAGTCTGTCCTACAATTACATGTCTGCTTTCAGGGACATCTGAAGAACTGATTTATGTAAATCAATCCAAATCAAGTGATAGCCAAACAACAGAAAACAGAAAGAGATCAAAAATTAGATGTTGATATTAGTGACGTGATTCATATTAAACTGACAAATATCAGGCAACGTCATAGACTTCATTGTTGTTTAAGATGTTGGTTTCTAAACGTGTGTTCACCTGTGAGCCGAGCTCTTTAATATTCCAGCGAGGACTCAGCCACATTTGTGTCACTGACTGAGACCTGGCAGAGCCGATGTGACACAAGTCCTTTATTTGAAGAAATACCAAATGGTGGACTGAAGTTAAGTGTCTTTATCTGAACTTACTGTTGTTTCCTTATACGGCATTAGTTCTCCGGAAATTGTTCTTTTGAAATTGTGGCATGTTAAGTAACCGAAAAATATAGAAATATGACATAAAAAGCGATATCCCTCCCATAGTGATTACGGCGGTACAAAAATCACATGAGAGAAAAGATATACTTTAGCTTACTTTACTGACGGATTTACACGGTTACAGACGGGAAGCTTATGACAGACTCTATCAAGGTGTGGGAGTCTTGACCTACGCAGTCTGCCATCTTTCGTCACCATGCTGTAAGGATTTTTCAGATGGATGACATAATCTTCCGTCCATCAGCTTCAAAGTGTATTGGCAGTAGGACCATCCTTATATTCTGGTTGCTCCACGTGCAGGTTCTCTTTCTGGTCTCCAAACAAGGACAGGAAAGGACTCAAACCCCACCTTCAAAAAATACAGGAATAGCACAATGGCTACATGCAGTTCTCATTCTCCCAACAAGGAAAGAGGATTTTGTGCTGACAGAGGACAGAAGTATAGTATTCTGTCTTTAGGCTGACTATACAATCCTCCAGTTGTCTTTGGCTATGTAGTCCTATGCTTGGCTCGGCAATTCAAAATGCTGAGCCCCTGCGTACCATACTTGGTCTGCCTGTATGAATGAATCCATAACAGTGTGCTCAGAGACAGTGACATTAAACTTAATATTATAACAAACATATTATAACAACTGTACATTGAGGTTGTGTAGTAGTGATGGGGGATTTGAAATTGGCTTATATGGTCAAACTTACACTTCTAGTAAGTTCTTTACACTCCTGCTGGACTTGTTAGGGTTTTACCAAATATGAAAGCTCAGAGTCTTTGTCATAATCATACATTAGGTGGGATTATCACTCAGGGGTTTGACATTCAAAATGTCCTTATTGCTCCACTAAATAACATGATGTCTAATCACTAATGAAGATTCTGATGAGTTATATCATTAAAAACAGAAAATCTACACAGGAATAGTATATTGACATTTCTGAGCTGAGCTTATTGTAAGAATCGTAGACTTTACTCTGGAGTACAATACAGACTGACATGTGACAATAATGTGTCTCTTAAACAGCCCTGAGATCAGCCAAATGCAAACTCTGATTCTTTAAAAATGGACAAACACCACAAAGGCAGACAAGCAGCTAAGCACACTCAGCGTGTAAGTGTCAGCAGTACAGAGTGTGTCTATCGATGTGTCAGACCTTCGATTGAATTACGTTTAGGATGACATTGTGTGCTCACTTACTACGCTGACATCAGCCAACTGTAACATCATCTTGTTAAGAACACCTCAGGAGGGTCCGAATGTCAGACATTTCTACGTGTAGCCCACATGACGCTCGCACCCCTGCCAGTGGACATTTCTAGACAGCAGGCTATAGTTGGCCTCCCACTGCCTTAGAAACTCAAAAGAGAAACTGATCAGAGCAGAAAGAAACTCAGCTGGCTGTGAGGAGAGAACTCAGTTGTTTGTGGGCCATCTTGGGAATCTCATCCTGAGCTGCTTCATGACTTGCACCAGTCTCACCAGGATGGACTCCAGCAGCCAATGCTCTGGACTTGAAACATCAGGTTTATAAGGTCCAGTAAAACCTTGATTATCAGTCAGGGGTCAGGACTGAGGCTGTGACGGATAAGAGAAAAGACGGATAACAGAGCAGCTACTTTAGAAATGACATACAGTAGATTAGTGTAGCGAACAGTCGTAAAAAACTATATTAACAAAATGAATTAATTTATATAATATTGTAATGACTAGTGTAATAAGCAAATACATCTCAGAGGTCCTGGAGTTTTCAATGTTTTACGTGGAGTCTTCGTTCCCTCACAAGCGGTGTCCTGTCTTACACTCTGTTATTTGGTTACTGAGCTCACCTCCTAAACAATCACAGAAAGCTTTCCCTACCGATCAGTTGATCTCCTGCCACTCTCGTTGTGTCTTTTTGATACACAAACACTCCTGCTTATTGTCTCCTGACTCCCTGCTCCACACCTTCTCTTCTCTCCTCACTTCTCCTGTCTGCCCCTCACAGAACAGAAGCCCCTCAGCCAGTCCCATCACTTACAGCTTTCCGCCCTTTCTGCCCCCATACAGAGCATCACAAGCTGCCTGCACACCACAATATATTAACACAACCTGATATAACAGAATATAGAAAGAAAATGACAATGCAGAAGACCATTAACATTAATACAGAATAACGTTACCGTCACTGGTTTTCATTTTCAACACATTTATCAATTATTTCAGCATCCCGCTTTCTATCGTTCACTTCGTTGCCTTCCTACTCCGTCACTGAAGCAATACTTGAAGAGCTGTTGCTGTTTCGTAAACGTTTAATAAGTTCAAACACCACACACATATGTTGATAGGCCATAACAATGTATAGTAGTTTAGTTTAATTATAACAAAAGAGAAAAGCTACAAACCGCCATTAAAGCTGAAGGTACGTAACGGACACTGGGATTTCTGTTGTTCCAATGTGCAGAACTCGCAGTAGTAATCAGGAGACGCTGGCGTACACAACTTTGGGTTTTTGTTATTTAGTCCTGACAGTTAATCAAGTGACAGATAATCGAGTTTTACTGGAGATGAAGAGAATTCTCTGTCACATTAAATGTACAAATTCCTTAACTCAAAGTTATTCAAACAGTTTCCATTAAACACTAAACATCACTCACCTGCTTTTCTTCTCTTTCCGTCTCCAGCTCGACCATTTCATGATGTTTATGTCCAGTCACCACACACATCATGCAGATACAGGAATCATCAGTTTTACAGAATATCTCCAGACTTTTCTGATGTTTCTCACAGAGTTTCTCCTTCAGATTTCTATCAGGATCAACCAGATTGTGGTGCTTCAGTGTCACTACTTCATAGTGAGGCTGCAGGTGAGTCTGACAGTAGGAGGCCATGCAGGTGAGACAGGACTTCACCGCTCTGAACTTCTTACCAGTACAGAAGTCACACTCCACGTCTCCAGGGCCGGCATAATTCTGAGGAGGAGGAGAACTGAGAGTCGTCTTCTTTAACTTCTTGGTGACTTCATTCAGCAGAGTGTTTCTGTTCAGCTCAGGCCTTGTGGTGAAGGTGTGTCTGCACTGAGGACAGCTACACACTTGGTTCTGATCCCAGCAGTTTGAGAGGCACTTCAGACAGAAATTATGTCCACAGGGGATGGTGACGGGGTCAGTCAGGGTGTCCAGACACAACGAGCAGGTGAACTCGTCCTGTGACACAAACAGCTGGGCTTCAGCCATCGTCAGTCTGAGGAGAGGCAGGCAGAGAGAATCAGTCATAGGAACAAGGAAGTGACTTGTGAAGAAATGAAAGTGAAAGTTAGTCTGAGCTCAGTGAGGAGGAGGAGGAGGAGGAGGAGGAGATTTAAAGAGAAAGCTGAGAGCTGACAGAGAGAACATCTGAGGAGACACTGAGGGTGAACAGTTAATGTGAGACAGGAGCTCAGAGAGTGAAGACCACCAAGTGAGAGAAGAGATGGCCTGTCACAGGGGGTCTGCTAAAGTGTCATTCTCATCATTATTTCTTATTCATTTATTACACACTGAAGTGCAAATCAGACTATATATTAGTCATCTTTATTAAACAAATTATCCATCCCATAATAACTTCTCATCTCCTGCTTATCATTAATGAATGTTTGTGTTTTTCTTTGTCCATGCCAGGAATTTATCAGATAATCCAGTAAAGACCCCAACTGAAGCCCACTCAGTTTAATAAACAGAATAATATGATACATTAATAAACGTAAGGACAGTAGAAATATGAAAACATCTTAAAAACTGAAAACAGACAGACAGACAGACACACACACACACACACACACACACACACACACACACACAGACACACACACACACACAGTTTTTTAGATTTTCTTGGTTATTCAAGTCGTTTTATCTCAGGATTTGTGAGACTTAATCAGGTCTGTTGAACAGGCTCGTCTACTCCTGCACCCTACGATTAACACACACAGATCCGAGTCACACACAATTGGGTATAAGTGATGCCCTGATGCCAGTCCCTCTGTAATAGCCCACCTCAGACTCATTCCACTTAAGTACATATGAGTGACCCCTCCAGCCTGTCACTTCTCAGTGCCCCACACTGGGACTCGCTGTCACCAACACTAACAAATGTACAGATGTCTCTCAGACACATGACGGCTCGTATAACATTTGATTTTCTGCCAGTTCCCAGCCAAGGTGGTCTTTCTTCTGCCCCCTTTGCTCTTCTGTAGCCAGAAGACACACCACATGCACTTCAGATCAGGTCATCTACATCAAACCTAAGCATATTCAGGCTTGGCAAGTACTGGGATTGGAGACCATCTAGGAAACGCTTGGGTGTCTGCTGGACAAGGTGTTGGTGAGGCCAATAGGGGGCTTACCCAGTGGTCTGAATGTGGATCCCAATGCCCCAGTGCAGTGACGAGGACACTGTGCTGTATAAATGGTGCTGATCTTCAGATGAGAAGTAAAACTGAAGTCCTGACTCTCTGTGGTTATTAAAGATCCCTGTGTGTCCTCCATAAAGATGTCTTTGCTAAATTGCCCTCCAAGGCCTTGTCATTGTGCCCCCCTAATCATTCCCTGTCTCTCATTAGCTAACTGTTTCTCTCCCCACTTCACCATCTAATAGCTCATGTGTGGTGAGCATACTGGCACAGAAATGTCTGCCGTCACATCATCAGGTGGATGCTGCACATTAGTGGTGGTTGAAGTGGCTCCCCACTCACTGTGTAGAAGAGCTTTGAGTAGTGAGAAGAACAATATAAAAATATAAAGAATTATTATTATTATTCAAGTGCCACCTCTCAGTGTTGATAACACCCTCGGCAAGAAAGCAGTCATTTCCAACATCCGTTGCTCTAATATTTACTTCAGTCACTCAAGAAATAAAGAAAAAGTATAGAAATGTCAAAGGAATGTGTCATTTAATAATCTGGGATGAAATATAAGTGATCAGCATGGACCTCAGTGTTATCATATGCAGAGCACCACCTGTTGGAATGTACTTCATGTATTAATAAACAGATGGCACATTACAAACATTTGTAGTAATGGAATGTATAGAATGTTGGAATGACAAATGCAATGTGTGTGTCTCTGTTATATACATTAGACCCCTGCAACGTCGCAGTTCATTCACAGGTGTTTCCTTAGACCCTATCTAATGATTGTTAGTGGAAACCACAAATATCCACCACAATTTTTATGGCTTTTTTCGTGGAAATCCTGTGCTGTAGAGAAAAGAGGAAGCAACTGTAGAAGAAAACGCAGCTTGGGATGTTGAAAGTAGCCAATAGAATTTGAAACCGTGACTCCCAGCAGTCCCTGCAGTGTCTCTGATTGGTCTTCTGCTGTGGCTGCTGGGGCTGTTGGGCTCAAAGGATGTCAGCGTGGCTTTTAAAAAGGGGGCCGGTGACCAAAAGCAAAATAAAGTTTTTGTAATTTGTGTTTCAAGTTCCTGTCTGTCTGCCTGCCTTCTGTTGGTTACCTGTACTTATTGGTTTTGTCTTTGATCGTTTTGTACGTCTGGATTGTCTGCTGTCTGCCTGTGTACATGAGGACTGTAAGTGGATTCATGGCCATCCTGTGAAGAAATGAGCGCTCCTGAACCTGTCCACCCATCCTCACCATTTCATGAACTAGCGGTAGGACTATCTTTACATTCCCATTCAACGTGCAGATCTCTGGACTTTCTATTTTCATCATTACATTTCATCTGTTGTCGTTTTTTATGATTTACTGTGTGTGTTTTGTTTTTGTTTTGTTGTATTTAATGTGTAATCACCGTAAGGTGAACAGGGGTGGTATCGCTGTTTTCATTTGTTTTCATTACATTCTTTATTTGCTGTTTGATTACCGCTTTGATTTGTTTTTGTCTGTTTGTGAGTGCGTGAGGGTCTGCCCAATGCTGGCTGCGTCACTGGAATCTCCACCATAAAAATAAATCGCTGTCTTCTCGACGGTGTGAATCTTAGTGGCACCGGACCGATATACTGTTATTCATTTCTCCTTGCTGCTGGTTGGCTGTGATGCATCTCCAGCTGAGTGTTCTCGTGTTTTTGGTTTTGTTCCTCTTAACCCTTAAACCACCACAACCGGCTATAGTCGTTTCAAAGTGCCATTTGTGAACACACAGGAGCTGATCAGTCAGTGCTGTACATTCATTGAGCAGCCAGTTCATGACCACTGCCAGCCCCTTGTGAGCAGGGGGGCTGAACGCACCCCTAGAAGACACGGACACTCCTCTAAAAAACCCTCTTAAAAAACGCTGATAGACTACCTTCACATTGCTCTCTTACTTGCTGGGCTTACTTGTGCCTGCTCTGTCACGTGATATGCTTCTCGTGTGACTCTACGCTTACTTAAAAGCCTGAACAGCACCTGTCCTATTGGGCTGATTGCTTTGTTTCTCTCTCCTCCCTCAGACATCCTCTGCTCCCGTTGTGCTCCCCTATGATGTTTGTCTATTCTTTAATCGATAACTAACTGTATACTGAGCTCGTTTTACTTCTGAAAGAGACCTGTTTGTTTGAAGTGTTTGAATAAAGTTCCTGTCTCTACAATCTCCTGTGTTTCTGTGCAGTTCTGTGACCCAAGTGTGACACCCTGCAGCACTGCAGCCTCGCTGTCCCTGTCATTGAGCCGCTGCACTAGACTGGCCTGCCAGCGTCAGCGCTTACCTCTGTGTGCTCGAGTGCAGCACTTCAAGAGCCGTTGGCTCGGTGACTTCATCCATGGCATCACTTGCACTTTGTACATATTGTTCAAGTAGTTTATTAAATAGTTTTTACAGTTCATTAGCAGAGTGTATAATGATCAGTGGTGCAGTAATTGTGATGCTCTTTGCATGAAAAAAAATGTGTTCCATTAAAATTTAACTTTTCTTTGTAAATTGTGACGTTTACTTAAAGTGCAGCAAAAAAGTACTTGGCGTCCAGGGAGGCATTAACCCCCAAGTATGTGGCAGTTTAAGAGTTAAAACCCCAAAATGCTGTTGAAACGCCCGGCACCTTCTAAGGCTTCTGGCAACGAAAACGCACTTGTGTGAATTATAGTACATATAGCAGTAACATCGGGATTTTACATTCTAGCACTGCGGGAGACATAGCAGTACAGTACTGTGCAGTATGCAGGTTTACCTTTACATTCTTTATTTTTAGGTAATGTATTAAGATGAGTATGAAATTAAATTAAAGTCATCTGAGGGCATATTTAGGGTTTAAACTATAAAAATAGGCATTTTGTTAACCACTTCCAAAATTTCGTGGTTTTTCAATATTTGCAGGTGCTCTAGGAACGTAACCCCCATGAAATTTGGGGATGTACTGTACAATTTAGTATGAGATTTGTAAAAGCCATTTTAATGTTTGAGATGTGCCATCTGTTGGAATGACAAACTTAACATGATGTCTCTGTTACACACCATTTGGTGTTGGATTCCTAAAAGCAGTGTTAGTATTTGTGATGTACCATTTGCTGGAGTGACAAATGCCATTAATTTTATTACTTCAAATGTTTGTGTTGTGCCATCTGTTGGAATGAGAGAGACATAGGAAAACAATTGACACGCAGATACACAGACACAGAGACACTTTTCCTTTTATTAAGGTGGATAATGTTGAGAATTTTGATTAGGGATCAATATGCTTTATTATTAGTTTTATTGCTATTAGCTCTGTAAAGTGTAGGCCTGAGGTAACTTTTAAAGGACACCATTTATTTCAGCAGAAGGGCCCTGGCCTGCCAGCCTTTTCACAGGCAGATCTTGTTTTGTGAACGCCGGTGCTGAGCCGCTCACTGACAGAAGACAAACAAACTGCAGGCAGGGCCTTTGGCTGTGTGAGTACTGGGCAGGCTCTTAGGCTGGCACATCAAACATATAAGCACTTAATGGCATTTACATTTATTAGGGCTCAGTAATACTTTGGGCAATAACAGTAAAATAAAACGCATTCTGATATCTACCTAGTCTGAGCCACTGTATATTGGGGTTAAGAGCTGATTATTGAAGGTTACGGACCTTTCACTGCACATCGATGTCCGTGAAGTTAGCAGCAGCTTAGCCCTGACAGACGAGTGAGCCTTTTATACGAGCACACCCAGATATATGTCAGATTAGCATGTAGGTTTTTATGCCAGTGCTTCTTTGTATGTCCTAATGATAATAAATAAAGTTAATGCAGATCATATTTGTTAGCATATTTAGTCAGTTGTTAAAGGCTTGTCTTTTTTACTTCTTTCAAGCATGAAGCTCCGTGTCAATGTTGTCCGCAGTTTGGCCCTCATCAGTGAAGCTGCGCGCTGCCGCTTACTGGCACAGTTGCCTCTTATTTTAGCCTTACAGCAGTGTGGCTCAACCTGTGGAGCGAGATATCTAAAAGGGATTCGCCAAGAAAAATGGAAATCGAAGATGAAGCCATTTATTAAAAAAAAAACCTCGTTTATTGCAACTGTTGTTGTGATTTTTCTACCATTAAGTATGTGGAATTCGTGTAAATGACCGCGTGTCGTGATGTGTCGTTCGCCTCTAAGAGCCGATTCTTTGCAGTGAACGAGTAGAGCCGACTCCGGTCGGGAGAGCCCAAACTTCAGCAGCAGAGAATCCAAGCAGGCAGAGGCGAGACTTTATTTTGATGGGCACACCACGAGGCCAATCACAAGTAAAGAAAGTCTTGGATCATACCATTATGTGAAAGAAGGAAGGGGGCAGACGCTCGAAGACAGCGAGTTTAGTGGTACAGTCCAGGTACACAAAGCGACGAAGAGAAATGCAGTAGGATTGAAATGCAAGTGCGTCGGGAAAAAGGGAAGAAATGAGCGAACATTGAAAAAGAAACAGCATCTGGCCACTTTCATTGATATTGGAGACTGCAAAGCTGAGTGCAGAATTTGTAAAATGAAAATATCCGTCAGAGCAACAAACCTGCACAGACATCTAAGAAGCGCTCAGCCGTCCGTCCAGCTCGTCCTCTCTCCTCAGGCTGCCATCCACTGACCCTTGTAAAGTGTCCTGCTTTGAGCCAAGAACTTCTACTGCACCATCCTCAGTCTTATCAAAAACTGCAGGTATATCACAGCCTTTTGCCACTCAAACTTAAATAAGCACATTTATTCCTAAACAATTGACCGCAGCCAGACAGATAAGTGTCGATGTGGAGCTGCTAAAATGACAGCCCGTGACTTTCAGCCATTTTCATTGTGGTGGACAAAGGATTTAAAACTTTAGTTCAGCCTTAAACCCCATGTATGTTCTCCCCAGTATATAAACCTCATCCCAAACAATTACTCCACGACTATATAACACGGAGCGTGCATTGTGGCGACACAGGGTCAAAAAAGCTCCAGCAGTTTGCCTGACAACTGACTGCCGGACATCCAGAGCGACCTGCTCATACGTGTCTGTCACTTGTCACTTTATTGGAAACTTTAAGATGACATCCTGGCTTCTGGGCTGTTGTGAGTTTACTGAGAGACGTACTGCAGAAAACCTGACAGAGGAGCTGCTGAGAGTGACAACAGAGTGACAAGTAGACGACCCGGTGGCGTGCTGTGTTACTGTATATATACTGTATGTCACGTGGAGAGGCCTGTCCGCCGTCAGCAGACATCAGAATTCAAGTGCAGTCCTCTCTCTTACCGTTAGACGGCACTTCTGGAATCGATTAATTGCTTAAATTTAATGAAAACCAAAGAAATGTTTGAATTTGACGTATATTTTATCTCACGGTGTAGTGTTTTCTAGATTGAAGTAGCGACACACTCAGAATAACGTTTCCAATGCTGTTTATTGTTAACCCTGTTTAACCAACTCTCCATACAGCACACCTCTAGATCACACCCCTCCCTCTGGCCGTCATACGTCTCAAAAGACGCAGACCATAGCAATCAACACCCAAACATAAAGCAATGGACAAAAGCACCATTAAACAATCATATACAACATTCCCCCCCACCCCTCTCCCACCAATTGAATTAGGTGTGAAAAGAGGTTAGAAAGTCTTGGAAGCGGGCAGGCCTTGAACGCAGTCTTGCTGCTCGAGATATTGGGGTTCCACTGCTAGCAGTGAGTTGAGGATCCGTATTCAGGGGAAGAAGAAGGGGGGCCTGGGACATCCAAGTTGTGTCATCTGAGGTAGGGTTGCCCTTGATGAAGTTATCAGATCCTGAAGGGGCTGGCACCTTGCACAGCCTGCTGGCATGCCACCGAGACCCATCCACTAACTGAAAGGTTGCAGGCCCAAGCTGGCTCTTAATCTGAAGGGGTGATGACCAGAAGGAGTGAAGCTTGCTAGAGCGACATGGGTGGCAGACCCTAACCCAGTTCATCACCTTGAAATTGGGAATCCGTATTCTCCTCTTCCTGTTGAAATCATGCTGGGACTTTGCTTGTCGTTTTTGCACATTTGACTCGGCTGACTTGGTGGGTGACAAAGTTGTAAGGGGACGAAGTCTATGCCAGGGTAGTTCAAGCTCACGGCCTAGCATACGTTTGGCTGGGGACACCCCAGTCGTAACATGCTGAGCAGCTCTATAATGCAGCAGGGTCGGTGACAGTGCTTCATTAAAAGAGAAACCCTGCGACAGGTGAGCCCTGAGGCTTTGATTAAAGCGTTCAACCCCTCCATTAGCCTGGGGGTGATAAAAGGATGTTTTAATATGGCGTACACCCCGGTTTTGGACAACATCAGTGAACACAGCAGATGTGAACTGCGGACCATTATCTGTTGTAATGCATTTTGGTAAACCCCAGCGAGCAAACAGTGTGTCCAGTAAACCAATGAGGACTCCGCTGTGACTGAGCCCATGGGAGTGACCTCTGGCCACTTTGTGTGGAGGTCGTCTGCTACTGCCAAGAAGCGTTGGTGATGTGGCACACCTTTTAATTTGCCACAGATGTCTACTTGAATGTGTTGCCAAGGCTGATCAGGCCAGGCCAAGGGTTGGAGAGGAGGCATTGGTGGGGGTGCCAGTCTTACCACTTGTTAAACATGGTGCACAGTTGTGCATCAGCTCCTCTAAGTCACGGTCAATGCCAATCCACCAGACTAGGTCCCTGCAGCATTGCATTAGTTTCACAATTCCGAGGTGGCCCTGATGAGCCATGGCAGGACCCGACCCCTGAGGCTGCTGGGCACAACCATGCGATGTCCACAAGCTAGACAAGTCTCATTCCAACAGGAAAGCTCATCTTTAAATCAGATGTAAGACTGGAGGTTAGGGGGCACTTCCAATGGCCAGCCATTAGCAACATACTGTCGTAGGGCTGTGAAAACTGGATCCAATGCAGATTCTTTTGTAAGTTCCTGGAGTGACACCATATCTTGGAGTGGAGAGTGCAGCAAGTGAATCAGATCCTCCTCATGATCAATTCACATAGTGGTAGGGGGATGACAAACAGAAGGTGACAACAAATCAGCCACTACATTGTCTCGTCCTGAGGTGAACTGTAACTTAAAATTGTACCTCTGGAGACGCTCACCCCAGCGGTGCATGCGCAGCAGCCTGTGACCTGAACCAGCAGAGGACATCAAAGATGTTAGGGCCTGGTGGTCAGTTCTTAAAGTAAATGGACGCCCGTACAGGTAGGTATGCCACTCTTCACAGGCCCATACACATGCGAGTGCCTCCCTCTCCCCTACTGAGTATTTCTGTTCAGCAGGGCTCAATGCACGGGAAGCAAAAGCCACAGGCGTCTCCACTCCATCTTGTATCTGTGAGAGAACTGCACCTACTGCTGAAGCAGATGCATCACAAGTTACAATAGTTGGACTGTCCACATTAAAATGTGCCAAGACTGGTGAAGTAGTAAGCAACTCTTTAAGTTTGTAAAAGGCTTCTGCACAGTCCGCTGACCAACTCCAGGATGGCTCTTTTTTAAGCAGCTGCCAAAGGGGCGAGTGAGTGCAGAGTATTGTGACCTGAATCTCATGTAGTACCCTGTCATCTCCAGAAATGAGGCCAACTGTGAAGCTGAAGTAGGTGCTGGAACACGCTGAATGGCCTCCACATTCGACTGAAGGGGTGATAAACCTGGAGTTGACAAGCGGAACCCAATAAAGTCCACTTCATGTGCAGCAAACAGGCACTTATCTGCATTTAAGGTAAGGTTGTGGTGGCTAAGAGCTTCAAAGGTTGCTTGCAGACGTTCGTCATGGACAGCATTATCTGGCCCATGGACTACAATGTCATCCAAGTAAACAACCACCCCTGGAATTCCTGCCAGGATAGTGGACATTATTTTTTGGAAACAACTGGGAGCGGAGCACAGGCCAAATGGCATTCTGGTATAACGAAAAATTCCAACGTGGGAGGTGAATGAAGTCAAATCACTGCTGTCCTCGTGCAGAGGAACTTGAAGATAACCTTGATGAAGGTCGAGCTTTATAAAAACCTTAGAGCCATGGAAGTGAGTGGTGAGCTCTTCGATGGTCGGTAAGGGGTGACGATCAGGGATGACAGCCTGATTTACTGCCCTTAAATCCACACATAACCGCAGCTCTCCTGACTTTTCTTCTGCTGTGACCAAATTCGATATCCAGGGGGAGGCGTGGATTGGCTCTCTAATGCCATCTGTCAGGAGGTGTTGTAGTTCTGTGGTGACAGCATCCCGCAGGGCGAGGGGCACACGCCGCAGAGGCTGAATAACAGGAGTGACACTTGTATTAAGCAGGGGCTTGTGTGTAAATGTGTTAAGATGTCCTAAGCCAGTGAACAGGGTAGGCCATTTCTGATGCCACCGTGATGTCACATTCAGAATAGTTAATCCATCATTGTCCAGTAGTGTGAACCCTAGACTGGTGAACAAGTCCAGGCCCAAAATATTGTTACCTTGTCTTGTGATATGGAAAGGAGAATCAGACACAGTGTTTGTGCCATACGTTACAGTGCAGCGCACAACACCCACCACATCAATTCTGGAGCTGCCATATCTGTAGAGGGAAAGGTTAGGTGTCTGAAGTGGTAAGTGTGATAAGAATGTTGTATAGGTGGCCATGTTTAGAAGTGACACTTTAGCTCCTGTGTCAAGCAGAAGAGGAATGCAAACATCATCCAGGTACACGGCACAGGAACGAAACCCGGGTAGAGAGGAACAGACTGTGTGAATAACTGCAGGGAGGACTCAGCAGAGCGTTGTTTTTGCTGTGTACAGTTACTGTTTCCAGGCTCTGCTGCTGACCTACACCATTTTGTGAAATGATTGGGTTTTCGACACCACCTACGTATTTGTCCTCGTGCTGGACAGTCCACGGCACGAGACACATGTCTAGTAGAACCACAATGTCCACAGCGCTGGCGAGACTGAGCTGTATGAGGTCTCATCTGCTGTACTGATGCTTGAGACTGACAGTCAGACACACAGTTACACTCCGCGCCCTGTGGCTCATCACTGTCTGAACAGCAGGTAAGGGATTCGCAGAAGACATCTGTGTTTCACTTATTTTATGTGACATTGAGAAGATGATTCTATTTGACACGCAACAGTCAACGCTTTACTGAGCGTCAAGTCATCATCCTCCAAAAGAAGCCTCTCACGCACCAGAGGAAGAGGAGTTTTGTCAATCAGTGGTCTCTAATCATTTCATCACGAAGAAGGTCACATTTACAAGACTCGGCTAAACCTTTAAGTCAGCCACGTACTGCGAAAGAGACTCACCAGCACGTTGTGTCCACTGACGGCACTGTAGCCGTTTCAAAAGGACGATCTGCTTTTATGTAAAGTGACCGTCAAGGAGCCCAATAGCGACTTCGTATGTGTCACCATCACCGAGAGTCTGGAAGACATGGAGTCCTTCTGAGCCGAGGCAATGCAGGAGAATGGCTCTGTGTCTACACTAGATAGATAGATAGATAGATAGATAGATAGATAGATAGATAGATAGATAGATAGATAGATAGATAGATAGATAGATAGATAGATAGATAGATAGATAGATAGATAGATAGATAGATAGATAGATAGATAGATAGATAGATAGATAGATAGATAGATAGATACTTTAGCAACTGCGTCCAAAGTCACCGCAAGAAGGTACGTTTGACATGAAGACTTCCATCTGTCCCACGGAACAGGCGCTTTGCCCGGCTGAGGCAAGAAAGGCTCGGAGGGTGACAGTGAAACAAACGGAACATTTTCAGCCATCCTCGTTCGCCAATTGTAGTGTTTTCTAGATTGAAGTAGCGACACACTCAGAATAACGTTACGAATGCT
The DNA here is from genome assembly GCF_900747795.2 of Erpetoichthys calabaricus. NCBI lineage: Eukaryota > Metazoa > Chordata > Cladistia > Polypteriformes > Polypteridae > Erpetoichthys > Erpetoichthys calabaricus. Next base: position 11,165,920 of record NC_041398.2, read on the forward strand.
GTTTATTGTTAACCCTGTTTAACCAACAACTCCATACAGCGAGCTTTTAATACCACAGCCTCCCTCCGGCCATCATACGTCTCAAAAGACGCAGACCATAGTAATCAACACCAGAACATAAAGCAATGGACAAAAGCATCATGAAACAATCATATACAACAAGGTCTACAGAGAGTTCATTGGACCTCACGCAGTGTGATTTGTAGGACCTTCTAGACACAGAAACACGACTGACTTTCTAAACGACGGCCACTCAGTTCAGTGGTGGACTCCACTCAAGTTCTGGACACGTCTCAAGGTGACAGGATGGACCAGAGTGCAGTTCAGAGTGACACAAGAAAGGTCTAAATATGACTAAGAGGGAGAGATTTTAGTTTGTGATTTTTAATAAATTTATTAACCTTCCTGTTAACACGTCTTCACTTTATCATGATGAGTTATTAAATGTTGATTCAATGGGCAAAAATGGGAAATTCATCCATGAAAAATTAAATCCACAATAAAGTGTGTAGAAAGAGTCTGAAGACTTTGTCACTACTGTAAATTTTGAGATATGACACTTAAATTGTGAGGCGGCCTGGTGGCACAGCACAGCGCTGCTACATTCCAACAGTCCTCACCTCCACCCTGATTATTACAGACCTTCACATTGTGACAATCGCTCCTCGTTGGTGGGTTAAAAATCAGCCGCTGGTTACGTCCATAAACTCCTGTTCTTCTGCTGGACTGTTTGTCAGGTGAGCTCAGTTTATGATATTTATTATATACAGTAATCCCTCGCTATATCGCGCTTCGCCTTTCGCGGCTTCACTCTATCGCGGATTTTATATGTAAGCATATTTAAATATATATCGCAGATTTTTTGCTGGTCCGCGGATTTCTGCGGACGATGGGTCTTTTAATTTCTGGTACATGCTTCCTCAGTTGGTTTGCCCAGTTGATTTCATACAAGGGACGCTATTGGCAGATGGCTGAGAAGCTACCCAACATTTTTCTCTCTCTCTCTTGCGCTGACTTTCTCTGATCCTGACGTAGGGGGATTGAGCAGGGGGGCTGTTCGCACACCTAGACAATACGGACGCTCATCTAATAATGCTGAAAGATTATCTTCACGTTGCTACCTTCTGTGCAGCTGCTTCCTGAAGCGAAATGCTGCACGGTGCTTCGCATACTTAAAAGCTCGAAGGGCACGTATTGATTTTTCTCTCTCTCTCTCTCTCTCTCTGCTCTTGACGGAGGGGGTGTGAACTGCCGCCTTCAACAGCTTTGTGCCGCGGTGCTTCGCATACTTAAAAGCCAGACAGCCCTATTGATTTGTTTGCTTTCCTCTGTCTTTCTGACAGGCTCTGCTCCTGACGCGCACTACTTTGAAGAGGAAAATATGTTTGCATTCTTTTAATTGTGAGACGGAACTGTCATCTCTGTCTTGTCATGGAGCACAGTTTAAACTTTTGAAAAAGAGACAAATGTTTGTTTGCAGTGTTTAAATAACGTTCCTGTCTCTCTACAACCTCCTGTGTTTCTGCGCAAATCTGTGACCCAAGCATGACAATCTAAAAATAACCATATAAACATATGGTTTCTATTTCGCGGATTTTCTTATTTCTCGGGTGGCTCTGGAACGCAACCCCCGCGATGGAGGAGGGATTACTGTAGTGCCTTTGGTCACTACACATATTTGAAGCAAAATAAATTGCATTTTTCTTTCCAACAGATGGTGCATCATTTTAATACTACAAATATTTGTGATGCCCCTTTTGTGCCATCTGTTGGAATGACAGACACATAGCAGCTGGACAGACTCACAGACAGACACTTGTCCTTTTATTAAAGTGCATGAACTCTGTTCTTGTATTTTAGTTGCACGTCACATCACTCTCTGCTTATTGAATGTCTTTAAGTCTGACATTAACAAGTCAGTAAGTTTACAATCAAACTGGGAAATTCAAAAATGATGTTTTAAACCTGAATAAAGCCGATAACATCTCATGATGTGACTCAGAGCTACAGAGTTACTGAGCACCAGTCTTGATGTCCGGGCTGCCAGGAGAAGCTCCTCAAGACCCGCTATTTGATTGAGTGGGATTCTTTCTTTCTTTCTTTCTTTCTTTCTTTCTTTCTTTCTTTCTTTCTTTCTTTCTTTCTTTCTTTCTTTCTTTCTTTCTTTCTTTCTTTCTTTCTTTCTTTCTTTCTTTCTTTCTTTCTTGCTGTCATAATTGCTTTAGTCTCATGCTTATTTATTGTTCTGTTCCTGCCTTGCCTGTTTACATGTTTACCACTCAATCCTTATTGTACGTAGCGTCTTCAGTCAGTCAGTCATTCTCCAAACTGCTATATCCGAACACAGGGTGACGGGGGTCTGCTGGAGCCAATCTCAGCCAACGTCTTTCTTTTACTAATTTTGTGAATGACACTCATGATGTTAGACTACTCCAGGGGACATGCAGCCTTTCCTACTTTTCCCGTTTATTGAAATACTCTTGCAGAACTCGGCCTAGCCACAAGACGGCAGCAGCGCACCACTGCCATGTAACCGCAGGCGAGGCGGACACAAGAGAGCCGCTCGAGGGGTGTCAGGTTCAGCCGGCCGACTGGCCACGAGGAGCTCCGCCACAAGTAGGCGCTTCATTGCTCAGCTGTCAGACTGTCAGACCTGCACAGCAGGAGGCGGCGGTGAGCACAACGACATGAACTCGTGGGGGTCTGCGCAGATTCTCTGATCTTCGTCTCACTTTTCTTGTATAGCATGCCAAAGTACCCTTTACTGTGGGACGCTGTCGGGGTCGTGTCTGCACGTACAATGACATAAATGACGTGTGTTGATGACAGATATAAACACGTGTGTATAAATATATGTGTGAATATCTAGAGCAGGGGTAGGCAACGTCGGTCCTGGAGTGCCACAGTGGCTACAGGTTTTAATTCAACTCAATTGCTTAATTAGAAACCAATCATTGCCAATCTCAGACCTTATTTAATTTTATGGCTTGTTAGTCTGTGCAATGTAAGGCTTTTATATCGTAGATTTTTTTCCTTTCCAAGGATATGATCCAAATGATTTGAAGCCAAAAAAACAGATCATTTTCAGTCTGTCACATTTTTCTATTAAGTGTTTTATTAAATCAAACCATGTACGATGAACACACACAGATGTAATTGGAAAAAAGCTAGCTGGAGAACTGCTGGCTGTTTTGTCTTTTACATCTCATTGCTAATAAGGAGCAATTAAAACACTGAATGCAGCAGTTTAAGATTGAAATAAGCAATTAAGGTTGGAGAACCTTAACAAGCGAAACCACTACAATGAAGCATTAAAATGTCACTTAAGCAATATGTGCTTCATCAGCAATAATTGAGTTCTCATTAAGGAACTGGGTTGGAACAAAAACCTGCACATACTGTGGCACTCCAGGACCGACGTTGCCTACCCCTGATCTAGAGTGTTGATTCTCGCAGCCCATATCGATATTGACAGACCTGACTGGTTAAGGGCAGGGCTAAGGGGCGGGAGGAATATCAATCAAAGTCATCGTCAGCGAATCATCTTCTTGCTATCGCCACAGCCTACTCTGCTCCAGTCTGCGTCATTAGCCTTTTCTAATATTCCGCAGGTAATTTAGGCGCCGGAACGGCTCATTACCTCACAAGCTGTCATAACACACTCGAAGCCAACTTGTTCAGAAGTGCAGTGCTCAAAAATAAATAAATAAAACAGAAAATAAACAATCAAATGGAATCATGTAAATGTTGGCGGCGCTGTCACACTCTGAAGTTGATGACGCGTGTTTGTATTTGTGTCTTTTAAACTGAAATCAAAGTCACCTGCGATCTCATAACCTGCCCGGTCAATTGTAATAACCTGAAGGTGCCATTCAAACCTGCGCTCCGCCTTCACCCCCCACCTCCCCGCAGTGCGCGCTCCCGCTGATCTCAAAGCGCCGCACCGGACTAAACCAGTCGGGCATTCCGTGAAGCGCGCGTGTCACACTGAGACTTAGCGGAGTGAGCCTCACGTGAATAGCCGTCTGCTTACAGTCGAGGCTCAGTCGCTGCTGCGATCTCAAAGTGTCCGCCATTAACACAAGACGGGCTGAGACAGTCCACGGTTATGTGCGCACACTCGGGAGATTTAAGGAGCGCCGGGAAACGATCAAGGAGAACATCAGTGATGGAGACACCGAGGAGAGAACGACATCTACAGAGGGAGTGTCTGTGACTATTATGGGATGGCTTGGGAAGAGAAAGTCGGCTGAGCAAGAAGGAGAACTTGAGCTGGACGAGTGGCGCAAATCTGTAAGAATTTGAGCTGCTGAATAATCGACGATATCGCGTTTAAACATCTGCGATGATTTTTTTATTTAATTACATGTTGCCTGAAGAAGGGGCCTGAGTTGCCTCGAAAGCTTGCATATTGTAAATTTTTTTAGTTAGCCAATAAAGGGGTCATTTTTCTTGACTTCTCACTACTTAACACCATCCATCCATTGTCTCCCGCTTATCCGAGGTCGGGTCGCGGGGGCAGCAGCTTGAGCAGAGATGCCCAGACTTCCCTCTCCCCGGCCACTTCTTCTAGCTCTTCCGGGAGAATCCCAAGGAGTTCCCAGGCCAGTCGAGAGACATAGTCCCTTCAGCGTGTCCTGGGTCTTCCCTGGGGCCTCCTCCAGGTTGGAAGTGCCCGGAACACCTCACCAGGGAGGCGTCCAGGAGGCATCCTGATCAGATGCCCGAGCCACCTCATCTGACTCCTCTTGATGCAGAGGAGCAGCAGCTCTACTCTGAGCCCCTCCCAGATGACTGAGCTTCTCACCCTATCTTTAAGGGAAAGCCCAGAAACCCTGCGGAGGAAACTCATTTCAGCCGCTTGTATTCGCGATCTCGTTCTTTCGGTCACTACCCATAGTTCGTGACCATAGGTGAGGGTAGGAACATAGATCGACTGGTAAATTGAGAGCTTCGCCTTACGGCTCAGCTCCTTTTTCACCACGACAGACTGATGCAGAGCCCTCATTACTGCGGATGCCGCACCGATCAGCCTGTTGATCTCACGCTCCATTCTTCCCTCACTCGTGAACAAGACCCCGAGATACCTGAACTCCTCCACTTGAGGCAGGATCTCGCTCCCAACCCTGAGAGGGCACTCCACACTTTTCCAGCTGAGGACCATGGTCTCGGATTTGGAGGTGCTGATTCCCATCCCAGCCGCTACACACTCAGCTGCGAACCGATCCAGAGAGAGCTGAAGATCACGGCCTGATGAAGCAAACAGGACAACATCATCTGCAAAAAGCACTGACCCAATCCTGAGCCCACCAAACCGGACCCCCTCAACGCTCTGGCTGAGCCTAGAAATTCTGTCCATAAAAGTTATGAACAGAATGGGTGACAAAGGGCAGCCCTGGCGGAGTCCAACTCTCACTGGAAACGGGTTCAACTTACTGCTGGCAATGCGGACCAAACTCTGGCACCGATCATACAGGGACCGAACAGCCCTTATCAAGGGGGCCGGTACCCCATACTCTCGGAGTACCCCCCACAGGATTCCCCGAGGGACACGGTCGAACGCCTTTTCCAAGTCCATAAAACACATGTAGACTGGTTGGGCAAACTCCCATGCACCCTCCAGGACCCTGCTAAGGGTATAGAGCTGGTCCACTGTTCCGCGACCAGGACGAAAACCACACTGTTCCTCCTGAATCTGAGGCTCGACTATCCGACGGACCCTCCTCTCCAGGACCCCCAAATACTCTTTTTAGGGAGGCTGAGGAGTGTGATCCCTCTGTAGTTGGAACACACCCTCCGATCCCCCTTCTTAAAGAGGGGGACCACCACCCCGGTCTGCCAATCCAGAGGCACTGTCCCTGATGTCCATGCAATGTTGCAGAGACGTGTCAACCAAGACAGCCCTACAACATCCAGAGCCTTGAGGAACTCTGGGCGTATCTCATCCACTCCCGGGTCCCTGCCACCAAGGAGTTTTTTGACCACCTCCGTGACCTCAGTCCCAGAGATGGGGGAGCCCACCTCCGAGTTCCCAGGCTCTGCTTCCTCATTTGAAGGCATGTTATTGGGATTGAGGAGGTCTTCGAAGTACTCCCCCCACCGACCCACAACGTCCCGAGTCGCGGTCAGCAGCGCACCATCCCCACCATATACAGTGTTGACACTGCACTGCTTCCCCTTCCTGAGACGCCCGATGGTGGACCAGAATCTCCACGAAGACGTCCGAAAGTTGTTCTACATGGCCTCCCCAAACTCCTCCCATGCCTGAGTTTTTGCCTCAGAAACCACCGAAGCCGCTTTCCGCTTGGCCTGCCGGTACCTATTAGCTGCCTCCAGGGTCCCACAGGACAAAAGGGACCGTTAGGACTCCTTCTTCAGCTTGACAGCATCCCTCACCGCTGGTGTCCACCAGCGGGTTCGGGGATTGGCACCACGACAGGCACCGACCACCTTATGGCCACAGCTCCGGTCAGCTGCTTCAACAATAGAGGCACAGAACATGGCCCATTCGGACTCAATGTCCCCCACCTCCCTCGGGATGTGGTCGAAGTTCTGCTGGAGATGGGAGTTGAAGCTACTTCTGACAGGGGGCTCTGCCAGACGTTCCCAGCAGACCCTCACAACACGTTTGGGCCTACCAGGCCTGACCGGCATCCTCCCTCACCATCGAAGCCAACTCACCACCAGGTGGTGATCAGTTGATAGCTCCGCCCCTCTCTTCACCCGAGTGTCCAAGACATGTAGCCGCAAGTCCGGCGACACGACCACAAAGTCCATCATCGAACTGAGGCCTAGGGTGTCCTGGTGCCAAGTGCACATATGAACACCCCTATGCTTGAACATGGTGTTCGTTATGGACAATCCGTGATGAGCACAGAAGTCCAATAACAAAACACCGCTCGGGTTCAGATCAGGGGGGCCATTCCTCCCAATCACGCCCTTCCAGGTCTCACTGTCATTGCCCACGTGAGCATTGAAGTCTCCCAGCAGAACGAGGGAGTCCCCCGAAGGTATGCCCTCTAGCACCCCCTCCAGGGACTCCAAAAAGGGTGGGTACTCCGAACTGCTGTTCGGTGCATACGCACAAACAACAGTTAGGACCCGTCCCCCCACCCGAAGGCGAAGGGAGGCTACCCTCTCGCCCACCGGGGTAAACCCCAATGTACAGGCTCCAAGTCGGGGGGCAAAAAGTATACCCACACCCGCTCGGCACCTCTCACCGGGGGGCAACTCCAGAGTGGTAGAGAGTCCAGCCCCTCTGAAGGAGATTGGTTCCAGAGTCCAAGCTGTGCGTCGAGGTGAGCCCGACTATATCTAGCTGGTACCTCTCAACTTCGCGCACTAGCTCAGGCTCCTTCCCCTTCAGAGAGGTGACATTCCACGTCCCAAGAGCCAGCTTCTGTAGCCGAGGATCGGACCGCCAAGGTCCCCGCCTTCGGCCACCACCCAACTCACACTGCACCCGACCTCCTTGGCCCCTCCCATAGGTGGTGAGCCCATGGGAAGGGGGACCCACGTTGCCTCTTCGGGCTGTGCCCGGCCGAGCCCCATGGGTGCAAGCCCGGCCACCAGGCGCTCGCCATCGAGCCCCACCTCCAGGCCTGGCTGCAGAGGGGGGCCCTGGTGACCCGTGTCCGGGCGAGGGAAAACGCTGTCCAAAATTGTTTTCCATCATAGGAGGTTTGTATAACCGCACTTTGTCTCATCCCTCACCTAGGACCAGTTTGCCTTGGGTGGCACTACCAGGGGCATAAAGCCCCAGACAACAGAGCTCCTAGGATCATTGGGAAACGCAAACCACTCCACCACGATAAGGTGGCGGTTCGGTTAACATAACCCCCAAAATTTGTTAATTGAATCCAGTTAATCTGACTGCAAATCTCACGTTGCTAAATAAACAGAACCAAATTAAATACAAGTCTGTTAATAGTGATAGCAGGTCACTGTCACTTGATCGTTATTATTTTATTATTATGACTTATCATCTCATAATTATATGACTTGCTACCTCATTATTACGACTGTTTGACTAATATGACGGTACACCCCCCTCTAGTGGTCATAGTGGAGAATTGCAGCATCTTTGGTGTTTTGAACTCCAAGTTCCTCCCAGTTGGCGCCCAGTGGAGTCAACGTCACCTCCTTGGAGCTCTAGGGTGGAGGCTCCGGGCTGCAGAGATGCACACTTGGTGTCGATTGAAGCAAGTCTGAATATCAGCTGCTGCCCTTCAAGAGGTGACTGAAGTAGCCGTCTCTTCTTATTGCTAATCCACATCTGAGCACAACTACAGCAGCTTTGACTCCTCATATAATATCAGCAGTGTGTACAGAATGCAAGCAGACATCACTTGAATATTAGGGTGGGATAAAACTGAAAGTGTTTAAGAAGTGTACCTAATAAGTTTAATGTCAGGATTTATTAGCAGCTGATACTGAAAGTGTGGGGTCAGACTGGAGTCACAGGGACCACTCCCCTCATCACAGGCGCCATCTGTTGGAAAGACAGAGACAAAGTGACTGGACAGATACACAGACAGACACACAGACACTTGTCCTTTTATTAAAGAGGATTAATCATAAACAAAAAGTCCGAATTTCATCAGAAAATTCAAAATATGAGATATGATCAGCAGAATGTACAAATCAAAACTTACCAAATGGATAAATTTGACAAATAACAGTCATCCATATTTTTTTTTCTGTGTGTTTTGATCTTTTTAAATTAAAAACCAATTCAAATTTTACAAACTGTGATGCATTAACAGGCCATTTATCTCTGTGAATGTAACACCTAATCATAATTAACTAAAGATTAATCTAAAAGAAGTATTATTTAACACTTTAATTATTTTTAAACCAAACTGTCCTTCAAGGTGATGTCAATATTCTGAATATTTTTTAGATCTCACCAAACACTTCACATCCTAACTTCTCGTGTGTTTAATATGCAGAGAGGCCACAAGAGGGAGCAGTTTGGCACCAGAAGAATCAGCTGATGTCACAGCCCTGAAAGTCACAGGAATGTCACTAAGGTGCAAGTCACATGACCAGCGTCTGTGTTGACAGCACATGATGAGGGCGACAGGAGCTGACGTGGAGTCGATTATCAGTGACTGGCGATGTGTCCAGTGTGCTCATCGACTTTTAAGTGACATTTTTCCCTGAATGTGCCCACCTTCTCACCCTGCTGACTGACATTTCCATTTCATTAATCCCGAGCTCTAAAAGCCCCCAAGGTCAGCAGGAGACGACCTCAACCAACACAAACATCAGACAACAGGACAACATGGCTGTCAGCCTGTAGAGTTTGAACGACTGCCAGTGTGCAGCTGTGACGAGGACCTGAGTGACCAGACAGACCAGTGGCTTTATGAGGTGACACAGCGGGGACTGAAGCAATGGCCGAGGTGACAGGAGAGAGAAGAGGGCAGCAGGGTTTAGGTCAGCAGTGAAGAGCTCATCGGGTGACAACCTGTCTGATGAACGAGTGCTTAAAGAATCAGACGTCAGTCACACATCGAGATACGGATTTGATCAACGAGGAATACAATCTGTGATCAGAGGACGGCCATCAGCTGGGCCTTCATTGGCTTCTTCACACAGACTGATGTCAGGTGACACTCCGCTCCTTGAGGGGTCCTGAGGGAATTGTAAATTAATCCTCGGAATGTGTGTGTCATTGGAAAGATAAAAGTGTCCCCAAGCGTCACAGCTGACTGTCACTTTGAACACCGACACTGACAGTGAAGTCGGTCAGCTGACTCGTCTCCTTGAGGTTGGGTGACAGTGGGAACAACAAGGAGAAGGTGCAGTTTAATGTCTAACGTGACACCAAGTGACTCAGTAAAACACCAAACTCCATCAGTATGGCCGACATGTGACTGAGCGGTGAGTCCTCGTCTTTAGACATTCACAGTGAATTCATTCAGAGGTGACAGACCACCAGAGTAACTAATAGAGGGGCAGACAATGTCTGTTCAGAGGCCAGCACTCCTGTCACTTCTGTCACTCTGTGCTCCTAAATAGTCACTGGAATGAGGCTCTGGAAACTGAGACAGGCATGTGGTCCTGCTGGAGCAGCACTACTGAAAGGCGCTATATAGACTGACATAACAGGTGACATTCAGTGACACTCACAGGACACAGCAGATGGGGTGTCAGCCTGAAGGGCATGTGGCTGTCAATCAACAGTGACCCCTACTGGTCAGACTGGTATTTGTAGGTCTGAGGTGTCACTGCCCCTCATTATGACACACACACCTGATTGGCTACTCAGACCCAATAATAATGGAGACCCTGACAGCCGCACTCGCCCCTCATTCTCATCCACAAATTCACTCACAGAGGTGCTGCCCCCCCCACCTATAGTGTAAAATTAATTTTGACCCTAAACTGCAAATACAAAGACACCTGAGTTTGTGGGGACATCAAGTTACCGGTGGAAGGTACTGGTCAGTGGTCACATGGTGTCAGATGGCTGATTGTTACACTGCAGTGAAAATCAACATAAAACCCTGGATAGAGGGGCTCAGTGAAGGAGGTGTTGAACCTGTGCAGGAGGGTCATTGTGTGTGAGACGCTATAAAATGATAGAGAGCCAGCAGGCCAGTCCAGATACACACCTATTCTGGGGCAGTAGGGGGCGCTGATTACAGTCCTCTTCTTATTGTGTCCCACAGAGTACTGGGAATGAGAACACAGCAAACACCAGGACTTGTCGTTGCCTCCAAGGCTGCACTCCCTGCTCACTCCTTTCCTTCTCAGTCCTTTATATGTGACTCCAATCCTCATGAAGTCTCCACTGCACTCCACCTCCCAGTAACAGCGAGTCCCAGTCAGAGCTTCTCTGCACAGAACTTGAGACCAGCACTCAAATCTGTCAGGATGATCAGGATATTCAGTCTTTGTCCTCTCATATGTCACCTTCTTGTTCCCTTCAGACAGACGGAGGACTCTGTGTGCCGTGTTGATGTCCAGTGTGAGGGGACAGAAGTCTGAAAGGAGAAAAAAGAAAACGAGTGAAGAAATCTGGGAGTGTGTAATGGGACTGGGGGCGGAGCACAACACAGACAATTAACAAGAGCCAATCAGGAGCTGCGCTGACCAGACACTAATAGTAAAGAGCTCATCTGATTGGACAGAATCTGTGAGGATTAAAAATGAAATCATAAAAAGACAACAACAGACAAGAAGATATTGACAAGAGTTTAGACAAATAGATCGAAAACAAATATTGAGAATGTAATAAAAGAAGAGCAGACATGTGGTACAGCGGAGAAGTGCAGCAGATAACCGGTGTGTCTTAAGAGACTGTATTAATGTCAGGAGAGAGAAACCTGCATGTCGCAATATTACATTTAGATTTGGAGAAAGCATTTGATAGAATTGCACAGAAATATATGTGGAAGATACTCCAAGAAATGGGAGTTCATGAAGGTTTTCTGGACTGGATAAAAGTAGTCGATAAAGATATACGAAGTCAGATAAAAGTAAATATCAAACTAACAGAGGAGATACAGGAGAAATGTGGAGTAAGACAAGGGTGTCCATTGTCAGCAGTGCTGTTTATTCTGTGTATAGAGCCCTTGTTAAATAAAATTAGGAGGGACACAAATATAAGAGGAGTTGAAGTACCAGGAAGGGGGGGACAACAAATAAAAGTGTTTCCATATATGGATGACATAACAATAATAGTCAGAGATACATGGAGTATAAATAAAGTAACAGAACATACAGAAGTGTTTATGGAGGGGGTCAGGTTCAACTTTACACCTCAATAAGAGGGAATGCGTCCTTTGGGGGAAATGGAAAGAAAAACCACAAGGAAGAATAAGGTTATGAAATGTGGAGAAAGTATTAGGGATAAGATTTGGAGACGAGAGTACGGAGAGGATGGAGTGGAAAGAAATGGAAAAAAGATCAACAAACAAACAGAGTTTGGAGGATAAGGAACTTGTCAATGGAAGGGAAGATATTGGTGATGAAGGCAGTTATAATCCAAAACTATCATACTTAGCAAATGGTTTTATACACCAAAGAAAATATTAAGAAGAATTATAAGAACGTGTTTTGTGTTTCTATGGGGGTCAAAATGTGAAAAATTGGCAAAGAGGAAGGTAAAGAAAAGGAGCGAAAATGGAGGGAAAGAGGATCTGAATATAGAAAGGGAGTTGGCTTTAAGACACACAGCAACTGTTGTTAATATGGCGTTAAATAAAACGGGGAAATTAGCGGACATGATCAGATATCTACTAGGCACAGAATTGAGAAGAGCAAAATTATTAAAAATGACAAAGAGCAGACCCATTGCCTTTAATATGCCAAAAAATTATAAAACAATAGTAACATTTGTTAAAAGATATTCATGGGAGGAAGGAGATCCAAAATTTGGGAAAAGAAAAAAGATCTAAAAAAATATAAAGGAAAAGACGAAACGGAACTAAAAATCCAAAAGCTCACTGAAGAGCAAACAAGAAAAGTGTGGCAGCAAAATGAGACAAAGAATTAACAAATAAACAAAAAGACCTCAGTGGGTGACATTACATGAAATCCTACCGACGCAGGCGGCCATGTACAAAAGGAGAGTCACGAAAAGTTCAATATGTCTGAGGGAGAACTGCTGAGAGGTGGAAACACCAGAGCATGTGTTTAGGAACTGCAAAAAGACACAAGATGTGTGGAATGAGGGGTTAAAGGAATGGAAAGGGAGGACAGGAAAAGAGGGGATGACAAAAGAAGGAGTGTTGTATGGTTAGTAGGGAAGGAGTTAAATGTAAAAATGACAATAAGGGAATGGAAAATGAACAAAATAATAAAAGAAAATATGTGGTGGTGGAGGAATGAACTGGGGATTCATAACAGGAAAATAACAATAGAGAAATTATTACAGAAATGTGAAAAGGAAGGAGTGGAAGAAAGGAGGATTAAAGAAGGACAAGGAAACAAATGGCCTTAAAAAAGGTAAAGACCTGAAAAATAGAATTAAAGGTGGGGATAAAAAGGGGGAAAAAATAAAAAGTGTCACGGTGGTGAAATGGTGACGGGTGACAGTGAATTAGCAATGTGACAGACTGTGTGTGTGTGCTCAAAGCTAAGACACTGAAAAGAAAAAGGAAATGAAGTGAAAGGGGACAAGAAAATAGTGTTAGTGGTAAGTAATGGAATTTAGACAACGTAAAAAACAAAATAACAACAGACAACAAAGAGAAAGGCAGGCAAGTCAGTCATCTGAAAGTCATCTGAGTCGTCAGAAATGATAATAAACAACATAAGGTCACCACTGAGGTCAAAGGTCTAATGGACTGTCCACACTGACCGCTGGCTTTATTAAATGACATGTTTTATTGTCACAGTCCACCTCTTAAATTTAAAATCAATCCACTGTCACACTTCACAACCACATCAATAATTTGTGTAAAAGCTGCAATCAGTATTTACTATTTATAATCTATCTATCTATCTATCTATCTATCTATCTATCTATCTATCTATCTATCTATCTATCTATCTATCTATCTATCTATCTATCTATCTATCTATCTATCTATCTATCTATCTATTATATAGTGCCTTTCCCATCTGTCATTGTCTCTCTCTTTCTTTCTTTCGTGTGTTTCCTGTCATCTCTTTTTATTATTTGACTGTCATTCTTATCCAAGGTGACTCCCATCATCTCAGATTCCATTGTTTTCTTTTCTTTTCGTTGTCCAATCAGAGCCCAGGCAGGTAAAGTGACTTGCTGATGTCACACAGTGGTGTCAGTAGTGGGATTTGAACCCACAACCTCAGGGTTTGAACTCCAAAGTCTTCACCACCACACCACACTGCATTTTCTCCACCATTTAAATTCTCCTTCTGTTCAATCGGAGGTCAGCTTTACTCTGGTGGTCTCATCAGGGAGGTGGGCTACAGTTCTATGGACCCCAAAACATCTTGAGAATATTAGCAGCTGTATTCACTGGAACATGAAGCTCTGTGGAGGTGGTCTTGTAGTCTTCACCTTGACCACCTTTGGCTGTGACCTTCTTCATCTCCTCCTCTTCTCTTGTCCTCGTTCATTGTGAGGCACACAAGGACACAACACAGCAGAGTGAGGACTTGACTGAGTGACTTAAGACCCCGGTGACACTCATTAGAGGAATCAGTCAGCTTGAGATGTCACGACAGTCCAGTGGGGTCTTTGAACTTCTAAGGACCCCCAATAATTTTCTCTGCCATTTCATTTATTTTAACGTTTAAAATTTGTGAAGTCGAGAACTCAAAGCAAAGTGTCTGCTCTGTGGAGTAAAGAATGGAGGATGACTATGACTTTTCTCAGCTTTAACTTATTTCACATACAATTGTGTTTCATTTGTAAACTAATACTGTGTCTGTATATACAGTTGTGTGATAAAGTAAGTGCACCCCATGACGTGGATTTTATTTTTTACTTTTCCCTTTTTAAATATTTTTGGACACATCAAGATTCGGGTTCAACAGACGGCTTTGGTGATTCCCTGCCTGAGTCTCTCTATCCCATAATGCACCAGTCACAGGACCCCCATCACTCTCAGCCCCTCAGTCACACAACACTCAGACTTTCATATCCTAAGCCTGTCCTGCTCTATTAAAACTTCAATGATTTTTATTGTGATGATCCATTCAGTCAAAGCACAAACTCACATTTTAAAAAGTCGTCTCTGCTCTGAGGTTCAGGAGGCTGGAGGGCGAAAACTGGAGCTTCATGATCTGAAAATAAAAAGAACAGAGAAGAAGAATGGAAACTGTGAAGATGGCATTGTGGGATCTTAGTTTAGTTCTTAAACATGTATTACAAATGCAGAGGAGTTCAAATAAAACATTTATAAAATATACAAGGGCTGGCAAATTAGGCCATTTATTACAAATCAAAACTGAAATGTCTCCTTCCTAGAAGTATTCAGACACTTCATTCAGATCTTTGTGGAAGCCCATTAGGTGGTCTTCATGACTGTCACTACAAGCTTTGCTCTCCTGTATTTGGCCAGTTGATCCCATTCTTCCTGGCAGATCCTCTCAAACTACGTTAGATTTCAAGGTAAGCGTCTGTGAACTGCCATCTTCAGGTCTCTCCTGTTCTGTGGTGTCTCAGTCTGGTCACTCAAGGACACTCAGATTTGTCACAAAGCCACTCCAGAGTTGTCTTGGCTGTGGTCTTCAGGTCGTTGATCCATAGCCCAGTCTGAGGTCACAGGTTTTCTTTAAGGTCCTCTCTGTATTTGACTGCACTTCTCCTCCCCTCAATTCTGACTTGTCACTGACCTGTCCCCATAGCCTGATGCTGTCATCACCATCTTCACTGTAGAGATGGCATTAGGCAGGTAGTGAGCAGTGACTGGTCCACTCCAGACATCCTGCTTGGTCTTCTGTCTAAAGAGTTGAATGTTTGTCTCATCAGATCATTGAATCTTTCCCTTGATGCTCTCAGGATGCCATTTGTCTTTTACTCGAGAGTATCTTCTGCCTGGCCACTCTACCATAAACGCTTGATTTGTGGAGCACTGCTGAGATGGCCGTCCTACCTACAGTTTCTCTCATCTCAGCAGAGGACTTCTGAAGTTTTTTTGCAGTGACAAATTAGGTTTTTGGTCACCTCCCTGGCCAAGGCCCTTCCTTACCAGTTACTCAGACTGGCCATCTCTCGAAAGTGTCCTGTTGGTTCCAAACTTCTTTCATTTCCCAATGCTTCAGGCTGCTGTGCTGCTGGGACCACTCAGGGCTTTACAAATGGCTTTATCTCTTTGCTCTGCTCTGCTCATAACCACAATTTGATCACAGAGGTCTACAGAGGGTCCCTTGAACCCCATGGCTTGGTTTTTCTCCTGACATACAATGTCATAAATATACTGTATTTTATACATATTGATAAGCAGGTACAGTTGGGGACATCTTCAGATCTCCATCTAGTTAAGAAATCCCTCCCTGAGTCGAGAGGGTACTGCTCCTGCTAATGTCATCACGTCAATGAGTTCACAGGCCACAAGACGAGTGACGTCACTTCCATAGCCTTCTAATTAAGCTCCTCCTCTTCTGTGACACCACTATAAAATGTCACCAGAAGTGGGTGTTCATTACAGATCTGTGACTGAGGAAGACGGAGCTCCGACTCACAAGTGACTTTAACTTGACAGCCTTTGATTGCAGCAGACGTCATCATTGTGCTCCGTCTTTGTGCTTTTTATTTCATCTTCATCATTAAACGGGGTATTTCAGGGTGGTACCCCAACTCTTTGTGCCCACTCTCTCTGCTTATTTTCACAATACACACATACAGTATATGTCTAATGTGGTGGACGGCCGGGATGGACCCTGTGCTCTTGGCTACTTGACTTTAGTTTGTGTTTAAACAAATCGCTGTCTTTATGTGTAAACGTACGTAATTCATAATTTATAAAGTGTGTTTTACTCTGAGGCTGCACTCACTGAAATGTTCAGGTGGTCCTCAAGTAGTCAGAGTTCTGATGCAGTCCTCCAATTTGCTTATCATTACCACCAAAATAAATCAAATAAAAAGCTTTTGGTGTGTAAAATCCTTTTAAATGTCGGTGGGAGACACGACTTCTGAGCAAACAACAGCAGGCATATAAAACACGAGAGCCCAGGGGGAGCACAGCTGAAAATGGATGAACGTGAACTTTTAACGTGGACTCCATCCAGCAGAATGTAATGGACACTGAAGACAGCAGGAGCAGATTGAGATGTTCTGATATTATAAAGCACTGACGCTGAGCTCAATTTGATTCCATTAACGTCTTCTCTGTTCTCAAATAAACAATTCATTTGTGTACTGAGCCGGCTTAGCCATTTAAAACACATTTCTGTTCATTAATCTTAAGGTGAGCAAAGCAAAAGAAATAAAAAGAATATCAAAGTTAAGTGAAAAAATGACTTTTTTAGAGAAAACATGGAATAAGTATAAGGAGTAAACCATTTCAAGTTAAAATTCCAAAACATCTGATTAAGAACAACTGATTATTTAGAGAGTTTGTTATCACTCAGCTAATGACAGTGAAAGGCACTATATAGTAAAAAATAATAAACAGCAAAGGATGGCTGATAAATGTTAAAGAGCAGGCCTACTTCAGTGTCCTCTTATTGTCACTCTGGTCCTCCTAATGGACTTCAATAACAAACACAATGTCACCAGACGCTGTACCTGATGGAGTCCTTGTCATGATGTTCCCCTGGCTGATATTCTCCAGACTCTTTGTCAGACCTGACAGCTCCTTTCTCAGGTGTTTAGATGAGAAATCAGCGGTGACAGTGAAGTTCAGCGAGTCTCCATCAGCAGGAAGGACACAGCGAGATGAGAAAGTCTGAATCAGAAGAGAAGAGGGGACGAGATATCAGAAAGGAGACATTAAAAAGTAAGTAATGCTGATAAGAGGGGGCTCTTCTGAATTAAGGATCAGTGTGGTGGGCAGTCAGCGTGGGTTTAGATGGTGAGAACGCCTGTCATTGACTTGTTGGTTATTTATGAGAGAATATTTGGTGGAGTGTAGTGGAGCATCAGAGATTATCAACCTTAACTATCAATGAGCTTTTCACACAGGACTCCATGAGAGGAGAGTCACGATAAAAGGATTGAGGGGCAGGTGGGTCCAGAATTGACTTTGCAAACAAAACAAGGCTTTGGGCTTTTTATGGTTCTGATACAAAATTAAATTAAATTAAATTAAATTAAATTAAATGTAAAGACTAACACATGTAGGGAGAAAGCTCTTCAATATGATTATACAATTGAAGGTCTGCAGCTCAGAAGTGTGACTTGTGAGGAAATCCTGGGAGCCTTTGTGTCTTCATCATCATCATCATCATCATCATCATCATCATCATCATCATCAACCATACAAAAGAGACAAGCTGAATTATTTAGAAACCACTATGTTTGGAGTGTAAATCAAGAAGTGATTCTCCCTAATGTCTGTGAAGCACAGTTGACATCAGGACAATTGTGGGGAGTGTGAGGGAAAAACACACGAGAAAGATGAGACATGAGAGACAAGACTGGACTGTGGGGTCTGAGCTGTGAGGAAATGTTGAAGGATTTGAATCTCATCAGTTTAAGGATGGAGACATCAGAAGGTGGCCTGGCAGAAGAGTTGGCACCATCCTTTATTAGATGTCATCTTTTACACTTCATAAAAATTTCACTTTTTCACACAGACAGCTGTAGATTCATCTGTCTGTCATGTACATGAAGTAAAAAACTTTGAGATATTTGTAAAAAGAATATTTGAAATGTTAAGGAAATATGAAAAGATTATCTGTGTTGGGCTGAATGGCCTGTTATTGTCATGTTGTACAAACTCCTCAGATCTTTTCAGTTTCTCTCTAAATGTTCTGAGGTCCCACACACCCCAGTCTGATCAGACTCCCTGTGAAGTGTCGCTCTCACCTGTAGGAAGTGGAGATGGTCCTTGGTCTCTGAAAGCTCCTTCAGCTCAGCTTCTCTCCTCTTCAGCTCCTCGATCTCCTTCTCCAGCTGCTCCAGGACTCCTTCAGCCTTCTCCATTTCTCTCTTTTCTTGTTCTCTGATCCTCTCAGTCAGTTTCCTGTGGGCTTCCTCAATGCACCGTATCAGAGCAGTGTAGCTCTTCTCATTTTCTTCCACCTCTCTTACCACAGACATCTAAATAAATAGGATAAAGATTTAGAATTGCATCACCTGATAAGAATAACCAATCATGAGGCACGTTTGTTGTTATTTTGATGTTGTGATGGACAGTTTGAATTGGCTTGAGTGGCTGGTGGTACTTTATTTGCCAAAGGAAGGTCAGTTACAGACTGACTCCCAGACAATATGTTCCCTCCATTATGCCAAGTAACATCATCACTCTGCTGATGCTGCTAATGGGTTTTTGTATTTATTCCATATTTATTAATTTATCTTTTTCAGTTCATATTCACAACACAAAATACCTGATATTGTGAAAGTAATACATTAGCAGAATTATAAAATATTTTAAAATATTTGTCTCCCTTTTTTCAATGTTTTTCTCTCTCTCTCAAAATAGATAGTTGAAATATCATATTCTTTTTGTTCTTAACATCAGACATATCATATGTATTGCATACCAGGGATTTTTCCTGCCTTATATCCAAACCTGCTGAGGTAGACTCCAGATTTCCTGCAATCCTACTCTGGATAAACATGTTTAGATAATGTTTAGATGTTGTTGTTAATCTCAGACTCTCTGAGATCTCTGTTGTTTTATGTCTGTCCGTACTCCAATTACCTGCTCTTGCTCTGCTCATTATGGGTTTATTGTCCTTTATGGTGGTCTATTCAAGACTCACTGCCCCTAACCTTGACACTACGTGCTTGTTGTTCTTTGTTTCCCTCAATAAAGCTAGGTGAGGTCTGCACATTCATTCAAGTCTAAGAACCCTGTTCTTCCTAAGCCCCTGTGATTTTCATGAGAAAATATTTTTAAAATGATAAAATTGTGTAAAATTGTTCATATTCAGTGTCTAGTTTTGATTATGTTTGTTTTAATCAGACAAAAACAAAACCAGATAGTAAACCAGGCAGTGTAGTAAGCTTCCACTAACATTAAACTCGAATCCAAATCTGTTAAGTGTACAGTTCTGTCTGATTGTGACACAAAACTAACTCTGTAGGCGCTCCATGCCATAATTACTAAAACTAAAACTGAAACTAATATATATAAAAATAAAATAGAAATGTCTTTGTGAAATAAAAACAAAACTAAAACTAAAAATACACGATGAAGGAAAACTAAAACTAAACTGAATTTCAAAGTAAGGTCAGAAAACATATAGAAATAGAAACTAATATAAAAAGGCAAAACTATAATAACCTTGGTGAGAAGGTAATTGTGTTAAAATAAAAGTATTTCTGGACCAGAGACTTGTGTATATTAGTTGTATTCTACTTTAAGGTGTCAGACGTCACCATGTCAGACCTGTGAGATGAAGATATTAAACAAGATGGTCTAGGTGTTGGTCAATGGGCTTTTGATTTAATTTAATTTCATGAACTCTTTGCATATTTACCTTCTTCCATCTCTGGTGAATTGTAAAGCTCAGAGTTGTGTCTTTATTTCCATGTTTGATGTATTTCTACTTCATTTATGAACTTTGCATTATTACTAATGAATTTGCTATTGTAACTATGACTCATACTTGTATGATGACACCTGGTGGGGTGTTCTATGTGGGAAGTAAATGTGAGGTAGAAGGTGCCTGCTGTCCAGGATCACCAACCCCAAAGCTGGAGGAGTTCTGCTGTTTTCAGAACTTTGCACATCTGGACAGTGACTCACATAACTCAGTGAGAGAAGGTAAGGAAGAGAAGACCTAAAGGGTCACCTCCTAACCAGCCACTAGAATGAGGAAGAAATGATAATACAAGGTTTATTATTAGGGAATTTAGATGAAGCTTTACACCAAATACAGAGAGTCTCATATGGTATTTTGCCTTTTGGTGCACATGTGGAAAAGCTGCCTGGTTGGGTGGATAGGCTCCTGGCTGGAGTAGGGAAGGAAGGATCCAGTTGTCATTGTCACATGTGTCCAGTTCTAAATTAAAAATTATAAGAGGATGAATCAGACAACCAGCACTGCAGAACAATTTAAAGATTTTGGTAAAAAGCTGAGGAGCAGTAGTGACAAATTAATCAGAAGTTCAGCCTATGCCAAACATAAGACTGAGGAATTAGATAGATAGATAGATAGATAGATAGATAGATAGATAGATAGATAGATAGATAGATAGATAGATAGATAGATAGATAGATAGATAGATAGATAGATAGATAGATAGATAGATAGATAGATAGATAGATAGATACTTTATTAATCCCAATGGAAAATTAAATGTATTTATAATATAAGGACAACTGAAGATGTGCGTATTCAAGTGTATACAGACAGATGACATCAACAGACAACACCTAACATAAATAATAATAATAATAGTAATTATAATAATATATTTTGTATTAATTTGTAGGTGTCTTTCTAAACGTCTTTCTAAAAATGAATAATGCCTCCCTGTACCTCCCTATGCCGTCACTGTTCGTAGATGGCGCCTTACACGGTGCGTTCTGCATACTGGTGCCATATACAATGGGGAATTTCCGTTTCATGGCGATTCCCTTAAATGCCATGTTATGTCAAAATATTTTGAAAATAATTTGATTCATAACAATATGTTTTTACATTTTTAAATAATAGTTAATTGTTGATTAAAAATGATTATCACATAATTGTGTTTCGTGAATTATCTTTTATTTAACTTAAAACAAATTTCTAGTCCGTAGAAAGCGTTATTTTCTGTTTTAAGCAAAAAACAAAAATCGTCCCAGTTTGAGGAAAAAATATTCTGGCAAGTCTATTTAATTCTGTTCTTGGATATTTTTAAATTCATTTACATTATGTAAAAGTGAAAATCGTACAGCTGATTACTATTGGAAAAATATGTTATAACTTTTTTACTAATAAAGATTTATTAACAAATTTTCAGAAAATATTCTTCAAATCTTGCACTAAGAATATGTATAAATAGATTTGCTAAATTGACACAAAAGACATAAATTAATTAAATAATCAAAATGGTAAATCTACGGTTTTCATGTCAAAATGAAAATCATACATCTCAAAATAACCTTTAAAATCGACCGCAAATGTTAAAATTTCTAAAATTTCAGATGCCATTTTCTCTTCAAGTAATGATAAAAATGCGATCAGATCTTTATCAAAAAGCAGTGCTGCACAAAATAAATTATTAAATCAATTTTGGGGTTAAAGTCAATTTCTACAGGTTTTGCCAGGAGATTGGATAATTTGTAGTCCTTAGAATAATGGCAGATAAAATTAATATTTGTAGCCATTTAAGCCACTTTGGAGTCACTTTGAGACCTAAAACATCCTTAAATATGAGATGTAAAAAATTTCAAAAAAGCTGAAACAAAGTCTGTGCTAATTGATATTTAGGAATTTTCACGAATATTTTGGTCCTCGTCTCATTTTGATACGACAATTTTCACGACCCCTAGGTACTATAACAATTAAAGCTGTTCAGTTTACAACATGGAGGCGGCAGTTTTGCAGTTTTTAATGCATATAACCGCTCTAAGCATTACACTGCCATACGACTTTAACTGTCATGAATTTTAACCATGTTTATTATTTAATTTATTTATGGCTTTTGCATTCATTATTTAGCAAATCTTTTACACACATTCTTAATATAAGGTTTAAAGAATATTCTGTGAAAATTTTTTAACTAAATCTTTCTTAGTAAAACAGTTATCTGTATTATGTATAGAAGCAGATGTGTTATGTAAGATTGATTATGAAGATCTAATCAAAGAGTTTGCAAGGAAAAAAAGTAGGAGAAAATTATTAAGATAAAAATAAAATGAAGCGTACAAAAGTAAATATTACCCTAAGTTCTTGTCTATAAGGCTTATCTAAGGAAAAAAGTTGTGAAAATGAAAAAATAGAATATCGGCTTATACATAAGTCCGGCTTATACAGTAATCCCTCCTCCATTGCGGGGGTTGCATTCCAGAGCCACCCGCGAAATAAGAAAATCCGCGAAGTAGAAACCATATGTTTATGTGGTTATTTTTATATTGTCATGCTTGGGTCACAGATTTGCGCAGAAACACAGGAGGTTGTAGAGAGACAGGAACGTTATTCAAACACTGCAAACAAACATTTGTCTCTTTTTCAAAAGTTTAAACTGTGCTCCATGACAAGACAGAGATGACAGTTCAGTTTCACAATTAAAAGAATGCAAACATATCTTCCTCTTCAAAGGAGCAAACAAATCAATAGGGCTGTTTGGCTTTTAAGTATGCAAAGCACCGCGGCACAAAGCTGTTGAAGGCGGCAGCTCACACCCCCTCCGTCAGGAGCAGAGAGAGAGAGAGAGAGAGAGAGAGACAGATAAAAAAATCAATACGTGTCCTTCGAGCTTTTAAGTATGCGAAGCACCGTGCAGCATGTCGTTTCAGGAAGCAGCTGCACAGAAGATAGCAACGTGAAGATAATCTTTCAGCATTTTTAGACGAGCGTCCGTATCGTCTAGGTGTGCGAACAGCCCCCCTGCTCAATCCCCCTACGTCAGGATCAGAGAAAGTCAGCGCAAGAGAAAGAGAAAAGTTAGCTGGGTAGCTTCTCAGCATCTGCCAATAGCGTCCCTTGTATGAAATCAACTGGGCAAACCAACTGAGGAAGCATGTACCAGAAATTAAAAGACCCATTGTCCACAGAAATCCGCAAACCAGCAAAAAATCTGCGATATATATTTAAATATGCTTACATATAAAATCACAATTTAAATGACCGCTACGCGCGCGTGTTGACTAGGCGACGCCCAGAGCAGAAAGAACGCGCTCCGGCCGCGCCATGCGGGGAGTGAGAGAGACGCCAATATCTCACACTCTCTCCCCCCTTAAAGAAATTAAATGGGTGCGAGTGAGACCACTGACCTCCCTCTCTTCTATTAGTTATAGGTAACAGTACGTTCGGCTTATCCATGAGTCCGGCTTATCTATGATAAGATTTTATTTTAAAAATTCGTATGATTTTTGGTCTCCGGCTTATACACGAGTCCGGCTTATAGACAAGAACCTAGGGTATTTTCTTTCTTACATATAAGTGTATTTTGTTTAATTTTGAATTTCAATAATAAAATACAATTTCATTTTCTAGTTTGTTATTGTTTTAATATTTTGAATTACTAGTGTAAGGGGGCACTAAAATTACTGAGTGCTGAGGACATCTAAGGGTCTTAATCCGGCCCTGGGGTTGTGTGATATTCTGAAGTAGTGACAACAATGACTTGGTGTTTCCTGCATTATTTGGTTTAGGGGCCCGGTAGACAGTTGCAATGATAGTAGGAATAAGTCCAGTTAATTGACACAGAAGAGATTCAAAAGAACTGAAGGCAGGAACAGACAACGGCAGGACTTTCGACTTCTCATGATACATTAACGCGAGACCTCCACCTCGGCCAGAGCCACAAGGTTGAGAGATGTAAACAAACCCCGGGGGAGTTGATTTGTTAAGATAGGAAAAGTCATGAGGTGGTTGTCATGTCTCAGTTAGACAGTAAAAGTCAAACTTACAAGCAGTGAGGAGGTCGTGGATGAGAGGCCTATTGCTCGTGAGTGAGCAGATGTTCAGCAGACCAAAGTTGACAACGGCGTTATCGTATTTAACAACGGTGTTAGCCGACTGGGCTAGGCTGGCTAACACACTGTGGTCATCGACTTTACCTAAATTACGTGGAGGACGTCGAGAACTGGACCAGATGTTGTTTATTATTATCGAACTGTCAGTTTGGATACTCTGGCGGGACCCATGGTGGATGTACGTCTGACTGGGGAGGAATACGATGTCTGCGTGGAGATACAGGCCAGTCAGCAGAGGCTCGGACAGGTGAGTAGTGAAGCAGGCTGGTTAGTGAGTGACAGGAGGGACCAAACAAACACGAACCAAATAAACATCTGACCGGTCCACAGGTAAAGCGACGATGGAGACAACTCGGATGTCCAAAGAACAAAGCCAGGTAAGTTTCAAAGTGGGGATAAGCCTAAGAATAGTCCATACAGCCAAATCAGCAGTCAAGATAGAAATCAGTCTAGCTTTAAATGATTGAAAAATAAAACTCAACGAATAAATCTGCACGAAAGAAAATGAAAACAGCTGCTTAGTCCATTAGATTGTAAGTTAATCGTAAAAAAGATAAAGAAGATAAAAAGTTAAAAAGTTATCAGAGAGCAGCGACAACCAGTCACACCAGTGTTCACTCAACTGGAAGTATATGTGTTACTTTAGTTGGTTCTTTCTAATGCACTTACAGGAAAGGCACAGGACTTTTGATTTTATTTCTCATAATTTTTATCCAAAACATTTCCCAGTAAACATCATTCATTCAGAAGCAGCTTTTAAATGTTCTCGTCTCAGTTCTGCTTCAGTTCTTAGTTACTTATTACGTTTCTAGAGTCAGCACTGTGATGGCAGTTTGGTTTTCCTCACAGGTTGCCTGCACTCCCTTACTGCTCCTCTGTGTGTGTGAGACGCTGCTCTGAACTGATTCAAGTCCACTTTAGTTTTCTTACTGAATTTATGAAGAGACCCTCACAACAGCTACAGCCTTCTCCTTCACACAGTTATGGTGATGTCAACTCCTAGAATTCACCCTCTGGCTTTATCTTAACTACCGAATCACAGTCAGAAGTCCTCAGACTCCGAGCAGGTGAACTCCTGACTTGGTTTATGGTCACTCAGGTGGAGGTGACGCTTTGTGCAGATTGTTGTGTCCATGGAGATCTTCCTCTGTCACACATTTAAGAACATTCAGTTGGCTTTGTGTTTCTTCTAACAGATTCTTTTCTCTCTCTTGTCCTTTTCTCCTGGTGACTGTGAGTTGTTCTGCAGTTTAAAGTCTTTGAGGTTTCACACTTACTGGTTATCTTTTAGTGGCAAATAAATGTACAACTGCTGGTTGATGTCCTCCTTCAGTAATTCTACAGATTTTAGAGTTGGTCTCTCTTACTTGTGCACCTTGCTTTCCTTTTTCAAGTCAGGACTGAATGAGACCCCCATGTTCAACTCCATTACAGGTGGTCTTCAGCTCTTACTGTGTGGCACTACGTTACCCTTTGGAGCAGAAGAGATCATTGAGCCTTTTTGATGGCCACACTAAGGGTCTTACTACAGGGCAGAAGCTAATCCAGGGCCAGAGATCAGAGTTCTAGTGCTTACAAAGGGTTATAAAGGACAGAGTGGACTTGCTGATGTTGGTGTCTTGGATGAACAGAAATCCAACCTTTTTACTGCTAATTCCTGCTAAGTCTTGTCCATCAAGTTGAGTTTTGGCTCCATCTTCATTCACTAAGTGATAAAGAGTGACACACTGAGACATCGCTGGGTGACATTTGCTGTGTTTGATCAGACTGATCAGATGACACCCAAAACTGTCAGGAGAGTCCTGGTGAAGTGAACTGACATCTGAGCTGAAGGTACAAGTCAATAAAAGAGGGGCAGGCGGTGGCAGCTTAAGAAAAAGACTTGTGACCAAGCAGTGCCAGTCTGTCCTACAATTACATGTCTGCTTTCAGGGACATCTGAAGAACTGATTTATGGAAATCAATCCAAATCAAGTGATAGCCAAACAACAGAAAACAGAAAGAGATCAAAAATTAGATGCTGATATTAGTGACGTGATTCATATTAAACTGACAAATATCAGGCCACGTCATAGACTTCATTGTTGTTTAAGATGTTGGTTTCTAAACGTGTGTTCACCTGTGAGCCGCGCTCTTTTAATATTCCAGCGAGGACTCAGCCACATTTGTGTCACTGACTGAGACCTGGCAGAGCCGCTGTGACACAAGTCCTTTATTTGAAGAAACACCAGATGGTGGACTGAAGTTAAGTGTCTTTATCTGAACTTACTGTACATTGAGGTTGTGTAGTAGTGATGGGGGATTTGAAATTGGCTTAGAGGGTCAGACTTACACTTCTAGTAAGTTATTTACACTCCTGCTGGACCTGTTAGGGTTTTACCAAATATGAAAGCTCAGAGTCTTTGTCATAATCATACATTAGGTGGGATTATCACTCAGGGGTTTGACATTCAAAATGTCCTTACTGCTCCACTAAATAACATGATGTCTAATCACTAATGAAGAACCTGATGAGTTATATCATTAAAAACAGAAAGTCTACACAGGAATAGTATATTGACATTTGTGAGCTGAACTTTTTGTAAGAATCGTAGACTTAACTCTGGAGTACAATACAGACTGACATGTGACAATAATGTGTCTCTTAAACAGCCCTGAGATCAGCCAAATGCAAACTCCGATTCTTTAAAAAATGGACAAACACCACAAAGGTAGACAAGCAGCTAAGCACACTCAGCGTGTAAGTGTCAGCGGTACAGAGTGTGTCTATCGATGTGTCAGACCTTCTATTGAATTACGTTTAGGATGACATTGTGTGCTCACTTACTACGCTGACATCAGCCAACTGTAACATCATCTTGTTAAGAACACCTCAGGGGGGTCCGAATGTCAGACATTTCTACGCGTAGCCCACGTGACGCTCGCACCCCTGACAGTGGACATTTCTAGACAGCAGGCTATAGTTGGCCTCCCACTGCCTCAGAAACTCAAAAGAGAAACTGATCACAGCAGAAAGAAACTCAGCTGGCTCTGAGGAGAGAACTCAGTTGTTTGTGGGCCATCTTGGGGATCTCATCCTGAGCTGTTTCATGACTTGCACCAGTCTCACCAGGATGGACTCCAGCAGCCAATGCTCTGAACTTGAAACATCAGGTTTATAAGGTCCAGTAAAACCTCGATTATCAGTCAGGGGTCAGGACCGAGGCTGTGACGGATAAGAGAAAAGACGGATAACAGAGCAGCTACTTTAGAAATGACATACAGTAGATTAGTTTAGCGAACAGTCGTAAAATACTATATTAATAAAATGAATTAATTTATATAATATTGTAATGACCAGCGTAATAAGCTAATACAACTCAGAGGTCCTGGAGTTTTCTGCGTTTTATGTTGAGTCTTCGTTCCCTCACAAGCGGTGTCCTGTCTTACACTCCGTTATTTGGTTACTGAGCTCACCTCATAAACAATCACAGAAAGCTTTCCCTACCGATCAGTTGATCTCCTGCCACTCTCGTTGTGTCTTTTTGATACCACAAACACTCCTGCTTATTGTCTCCTGACTCCCTGCTCCACACCTTCACTTCTCTCCTCACTTCTCCTGTCCGCCCCTCACAGAACAGAAGCCCCTCAGCCAGTCCCATCACTTACAGCTTTCCGCCCTTTCTGCCCCCATACAGAGCATCACAAGCTGCCTGCACACCACAATATATTAACACAACCTGATATAACAGAATATATAAAGAAAATGACAAGGCAGAAGATCATTAACATTAATACAGAATAACGTTACTGTCACTGTTTCCATTTTCACACATTTTTCAATTATTTCAGCATCCCGCTTTCTATCGTTCACTGTTGGCCTTCCTACTCCGTCATTGAAGCAATACTTGAAGAGCTGTTGTTGTTTCGTAAACGTTTAATAAGTTCAAACAGCACACACATATGTTGATAGGCCACAACAATGTATAGTAGTTTAATTTAATTATAACAAAAGAGAAAAGCTACAAACCGCCATTAAAGCTGAAGGTACGTAACGGACACTGGGATTTCTGTTGTTCCAATGTGCAGAACTCGCAGTAGTAATCGGGAGACGCTGGCGTGCACAAGGTTTGGTTTTTGTTATTTAGTCCTGACAGTTAATCAAGTGACAGATAATCGAGTTTTACTGGAGATGAAGAGATTTCTCTGTCACATTAAATGTACAAATTCTTTAACTCAAAGTTATTCAAACAGTTTCAATTAAACACTAAACATCACTCACCTGCTTTTCTTCTCTTTCTGTCTCCAGCTCGACCATTTCATGATTTTTATGTCCAGTCACCACACACATCATGCAGATACAGGAATCATCAGTTTTACAGAATATCTCCAGACTTTTCTGATGTTTCTCACAGAGTTTCTCCTTCAGATTTCTATCAGGTTCAACCAGCTTGTGGTGCTTCAGGGCGTCTCCTTCATAGTGAGGCTGCAGGTGAGTCTGACAGTAGGAGGCCGGGCAGGTGAGACAGGACTTCACCGCTCTGAACTTCTTACCAGTACAGAAGTCACACTCCACGTCTCCAGGGCCGGCATAATTCTGAGGAGGAGGAGGACTGAGAGTCGTTTTCTTTAATTTCTTGATGACTTCATTC
This sequence comes from Erpetoichthys calabaricus, assembly GCF_900747795.2. Taxonomy (NCBI): domain Eukaryota; kingdom Metazoa; phylum Chordata; class Cladistia; order Polypteriformes; family Polypteridae; genus Erpetoichthys; species Erpetoichthys calabaricus. The sequence continues at coordinate 11,194,739 of NC_041398.2, forward strand.
AGCAGAATGTTTCTGTTCAGCTCAGGCCTCAGCATGAAGGTGTGTCTGCACTGAGGACAGCTGCACACTTGGCTCTGATCCCAGTAGTTTGAGAGGCACTTCAGACAGAAATTGTGACCACAATGCAGTGACACGGGGTCAGTAAGGGTGTCCAGACACACCGAGCAGGTGAACTCGTCCCGTGATACAAACAGCTGGGCTTCAGCCATCGTCAGTCTGAGGAGAGGCAGGCAGAGAGAATCAGTCAGAGGAACAAGGAAGTGACTTGTGAAGAAACGAAAGTGAAAGTTTGTCTGAGCTCAGTGAGGAGGAGGAGGAGGAGGAGGAGATTTAAAGAGAAAGCTGAGAGATCACAGAGAGAACATCTGAGGAGACACTGAGGGTGAACAGTTAGTGTGAGACAGGAGCTCAGATAGTGAAGACCACCAAGTGAGAGCAGAGATGACCTGTCACTGGGGGTCTGCTAAACTGTTTTTCACGTCAGTATTTCTTATTCATTTATTACACACTGAAGTCCACATCAGACTCCACATTAGTCCTCTTTATTAAAAAAATTATCCATCCCGTAATAAGTTCTCGTCTCCTGCTTATCAATAATGAATTTTTGTGTTTTTCTTTGTCCATGCCAGGAATTTATCAGATTATTCAGTAAAGACCCCAAATGAATGAAGCCCACTCAGTTTAAGAAACAGAATAATATGATACATTAATAAACACAAGGATAGTAGAAATATGAAAACATCTTATAAACTGAAAACAGACAGACAGAAATCGAAGAAGAAGCTATTTATTAAAACAAACTCGTTTATTACAACTGTTTATGGTAGTAAAATCACACCGAGTATGTGGACTATCGGCTCTGTGGTATTCGTGTAAATGACCGAGTGTCGTAATGTGTCGTTCGCCTGTCAGAGCCGATTCTTTGTAGCGATCGAGAAGAGCCGACTACCGTCGGGGAGAGCAGAGTCTTCAGCCACAGAGAATTCATGCAGGCAAGGGCGGGACTTTAATTTGATGGGCACATCATGCGGCCAATCAAAAGCACAGACAGACTAGGATCATATCATTATGTGAAAGAAGGAAGGGGGGCAGACGCTCCGAAGACAGCGAGTGTAATGGTACAGTCCAGCTACACAGAGCGACAGAGAAACCGGGAGTCGAATTGAAGTGCAAGCGCGTCGGGAAAAAGTGAAGATATGAGCGAAAAGCGAAAAAGAAACGGCATCTGGCTACATTTCAATGATATTGGAGACTGCAAAACTTAGTGTAGAATTTGAAAAATGAAAATATCCGTCAGAGCAGAGCAGGGTCAACACCAAACCTGCCCAGACATCTAAGAAGCGCTCAGCCGTCCGTCCAGCTCGCCCTCTCCCCTCAGGCTGCCATCCACTGACCCTGGAAAAGTGTCCTGTTTTGAGTCAAGAACTTCTGCTGCAGCATCCACTGTCTTATCAGAAACTGCAGGTATATCACAGCCTTCTGCCACTCAAACCAAAATAAGTACATTTATTCCAAAAGAAATGACCGCAGCCAGTCAGATAAGTGACGATGAGGAGCAGAGGTGTGACCAGAACATCACGTACGGGTGGGCATTTGGCTTGTCTTTGGGGGTGGGATGGGGCAAAAAATATCCATCCATCCATCCATCCATCCCCATTTTTGTAGGGGGTCAAATAATAATAACAACATAGTTTTATATAACATATAAAAGCAAAAATTGTGGCATAAATCATAACCTATCGTTCAATAAAATTAACAGAGGCAATGGAACTTGTTTTATTATTTTTTGTGAACAAATATAGAACTACATCTACAAGGTAAATATCAATAAAGTCAAATGTACACAACATATGAGAGCAAGAACAGAAACGTGGCTCATGGTAGTCATTAGTGAGGCTGTAGGACATCAGTTTCCAGTGTTTAACCTTTATATTATCTACAGCAGTGGTCCCCAACCTTTTTGACAGCAAGGACCACTTTATTAGATGCAAATTTCTCCACGGACCTGGGGGGGGGGGGGTCCTTGGTTGGGGGGGGGGCAGTTTTTATACACAATTTACATAACATTTCTATTATAATTAAAGTTATTAAGCAGTTCGCATACGTTTGCAATCTGAGATTTTTCTTCTCTTTTTGCATATAACAAAGACATTTTCTTTACATTTGCCAATCCTACAGATTGCACATCACAAACATTAACACTGCAATCTTTTTTTCGTGTCTGCCGTTTCTATAGGAGGGTGACAATGAGTTAAATTCCAATGGATCTTTTTCAAATGTTGACAAGCAATAAGTAAAAGGAATCAATGAAAACCACAGACAACAAAAACAGCAAAAAAAAAAAACAAAAAAAACAGTACGAGGAAAGTTCGATGAAAGAGATTTTTTTTACAATGTTTCTGTTTGGGGATCGTTGTGCAAACGTGCACATCTGAGCTGCGACCTCAGATCTAACTGCTCTGTGGATGATTCGTTCAAGCATTTCAAGGTCACTTCGTTGTAATGAAAGCATCTGCTGAATGTACTTCGTAGTAACGTGACTTCTATAGACTCGTGTCATATGGGGAAACTGTCAGGACCATAAAAATACTTTGTTTTAATACTCTGTCACCTCGGTCTCTCTCCTCTCTCTGCACCGCTGCAAAGCCCCGCACACCAAGCGTTCTGAAAATTCTGAGTGAGTCGCCGTTGCCGCCAGTTCTCTCGCAGCCCGGCTGTCAGACGGCTGTGGACCGGTAGTGGGCCGCAGACCAGGGGTTGGGGACCCTTGATCTACAGGACCAGTCTTTGGTTACTCTTCGCAAATTCTGAAATAAATTCATTCATGTCTAGATTTTCTGTGATGTTTTTCTCATGTGCCAGAATGACTACATTTCTCTTCCTTGAATGAGGTTCATAGTAGAGAAAGAGCTTTCACATGCGGCTGAAGACACACCAATGATGAGTGCTGTGACATATAGCGAATGCCACATAGAGAGGCCTCTTTGTACGGCTGAATGCATTTTCATGCTTCAGAGAGATTAGCATCAGCTGGCAGTTTATTGATCAACGTTGCTTTTTCCACAGCAATTTCATTTTGCAAGCTCATGCTGTTTTGCTCTGTGCCTGAAGTGGTTTCAGGAGAGAATGATCAAGAAATAATTCTGATTTTGGCAGGAGAAGCGATGTGGCCCTCAATAATTCAACACTTCTCTGAGAGAACCTTGTCTCCATTTCCACAATAGCTCTATCAAGAATGCTGAGCATAGCCCTTTTAAAAGTCTGATTAGAAGCAATTTGTTCATCAGAGTCACCAAGCCCAAGCGTAGACACGACAATACTATCATCAAGCTGTGAATTAACTTTCCTTTTCCTTTTGAGTGAATTGGTAGGCCTACCTTCACACTGAGAGAAATGGTCCTCCCAGAATGAGTGGCATCTCATCTCCTTCAGTGTGGCCAGTGAAGTTCTCACCACCTCTCCAGCAGGGCACAAATCCACTGCATGTGCCTGTAGAATTGCATTGGCTGCTTTCAGCACACCAAGCACATGATGGAGGAATTTTCCTGTATTGAAGAAATTCTGCTTTTTTAATTGGGTCAAAAGACCACATGCCTCTATGTAAATGTCAAAGGGGGCAATGTCAGCCTCTGCTACCTCTGAGAGAAGCCCCCTTATAGCTTCCTCATTGTTGACAATGGACTTTGTGACATCATAATGACTGGTCCATCGTATTTCTAGAAGTCTTTTCAGTGTGGGTGTATTGTATGTGTGTGAAACATAATGTCTGTGACAAAATGTGTTCAATGAATTTGACCAGTCAAAGAACTTCTCAGCCAGAGGTTCTGATTCCATTGCATGTATCACTGCTAAATGGAGCTGCTGGTTGTAGCAGTGCACATATGGAATGTACTTACCAACTTTGCTTTGTAACAAGGCCTGGACACCACCCCTGGCCTCAGACATGACAGAAGCACCATCAAACACTGACACACTAAATTGTCTGGGCTGTAACCTAACTCAGAGAGATGTGACAGACTTTAGTTACAAATATATTCAGCATCAAGCTGATTCAGTTCAATGAAGCCAATCAGGTGTTCTTCAGGGATGGAGTTCTGGACAAATCTAACCACTACAAACAAATTCTCAATGTTACAGCCATCCCTGGTACCATCACTTTTAATGCAAAGTCCAGGAGAGTCCGCTTTTTCAAATTTGGTCCTGATATCTTTTACCACCATTTTGGCAAGAGTCTCAATTATTTCATTTTGAATTACATTGGATGTGTATTTTGTGTTGTCTGGGATTTATTTTACAATTTCTGCAAGTTTGGCATCTTTATTGATTGTGTAATCAAAGAACTTAAGGAAAAGTCTCTCCTCCCCACCTTCATGATTGTGACCACGCAGAGCCAGTTCATAAACTGCAAGGAACTCAACGGCCTCCCCAATGCTTTTCACATAATATTTATTCTTTTCTATCTGGGTTGGACACAGTTGTTGAACTCTTCTTTCACCCGTCTCTTCTCGGCGCCGATACTCTTGCCATGCAGACATGGCTCTGACGTGCGGGATACTAGACGCGCGTTTGTGGAAGCCACCACCGTCTTTTTCTAGAGCTTTTTTCCAATTAGTGTAGCCATGTTTGGTGAATATGTCCTCGCGGTCCGAATTAGAAACACTAAATTTGCGACAGACAAAGCAAAAGCTGGCATCACGGACAACAGAATATTCAAGCCATGGTCGAGACTGATACCAGCTTGCACTAAAACATCTGAGTGTCTTTCCGATTGTGCACTTGGGATAATTAATTAAAATGGGCTGGGATGGACTATCCATATTTAAGTCAGGCAGACTGCACTGTATATTTGGTTGAACGCAGAGGTTTGGATACCCAACACGGGTGCAGACCTGGATGATTGTGCAGGCTTATCTACATCTTTTGGAGTTTCAGTTCCTGACGTGGGTGAGCTGTGCTCCGTGTTAGTAGCAGTGGTGCTGGGCTCAACCGTGGAGCCAGTGGCTTGTGGAGGGACAGAGGCTGAAGATGTCTGCTTTTTAATAAGCCACGTATGCATAGCCTTTGGTGTTACCAACTAGAAAATAAAAGAAGAATGGAATGTATACGCTGTTTTAATTAAAGAATGCGGTCAACGGTTTCAAAACGTGCTGCAAAATGTGCGGAGAAGTGAACTGTGAGCAGCACGGTGCCTGTGTAGTGGAGGAGACACTGACGGATACGCACCAAATTCAAACGGGCCGATTGGAAAGCAACTCAGGTTTGAAAATCAAATGTTATTCTTCTCCAGAGTTTTCATTGGGCAGACAGAGCATTTCGCAGGGTGGGCACGGCTTGTCTCTGAGGGGGCAGTGCCCACCCCAGCCCCCCTGTGGTCATGCCTCCGCTGCAGCTCGAAGCGGGGTGCCACCATTGAGAGAGAAGTGGAGAGAGAAAACCTGATGAACAACTTATTTAACAGGTTTGACCACCCTAACCCACCCTCACCTTGGAGTACTGCACCCACCACCCATCATTCTGCTGATGCCAGCATAGGGGAGAGATCCACCCCCCCCCCCACACAATAACAGCTGCCCAGGTAGCAGAGAGCTGAGGAGACTTTGTGCCAGCAAAGCAGCGGGTCCAGATGGAGTATCACCACAACTGCTGAAGGTCTGTGCTCTGTAGCTGGGGAGTCCTCTACAGCGCATCTTCAACCTGAGCCTGGAACAGGGGAGAGTCCCGAGGCTTTGGAAAACATCTTCCATCACCCCAGTCCCAAAGGTATCACGTCCCAGAGAGCTGAATGACTTCCGGCCTGTCGCCCTGACAACACATGTGATGAAGACCATGGAACAACTGCTGCTTCACCACCTGAGGCCGCAAGTCCAACACGCCCTCGACCCTCTGTAGTTCACATATCAGGAGAAGGTGGGAGCGGAGGATGCCATCATCTAAATGCTACTCCGATCCCTCTACCACTTGAACAGAGGCAGTGGTGCTGTAAGAATTATGTTTCTGGACTTCTCTAGCGCCATCAACACCATCTAACCTCTGCTCCTTAGGGACAAGCTGACAGAGATGGGAGTAGATTCATACCTGGTAGCATGGATCGTGGACTATCTTACAGACAGACCTCAGTATGTGTGTTTCGGGAACTGCAGGTCTGACATTGTGGTCAGCAATACAGGAGCGCCGCAGGGGACTGTACTTTCTCCGGTCCTGTTCAGCCTATATACATCGGACCTCCAATACAACTCGGAGTCCTGCCACGTGCAAAAATTCACTGATGACACTGCTATCGTGGGCTGCATCAGGAGTGAGCAGGAGGAGGAGTATAGAAACCTAATGAAGGACTTTGTTAAAAAGTGAGACTCAAACCACCTACAGCTGAACACCAGCAAAACCAAGGAGCTGGTGGTGGATTTTAGGAGGATCAGGCCCCTCATAGACCCCGTGATCAACAGAGGTGACTGTGTACAGATGGTGCAGACCTTTAAATACCTGGGAGTGCAGCTGGATGATAAACTGGACTGGACTGCCAATGCTGATGCTCTGTGCAAGAAAGGACAGGGCCGACTATACTTCATTAGAAGGCTGGCGTCCTTCAACATCTGCAATAAGATGCTCCAGATGTTCTGTCAGACGGTTGTGGCGAGCGCCCTCTTCTACGCTGTGGTGTGCTGGGGAGGCAACAAAAAGAAGAAGGACGCCTCACGCCTGGACAGACTGGTGAGTAAGGCAGGCTCTATTGTAGGCATGGAGCTGGACAGTTTGACATCTGTGACAGAGCGAAGGGCGGTGAGCAGATTCCTGTCAATCATGGAGAATCCACTACATCCACTGAACAGGACCATCTCCAGACAGAGGAGCAGCTTCAGTGGCAGACTGCTGTCACCATTCTGCTCCACTGACAGACTGAGGAGATCGTTCCTCCCCCACACTATGCGACTCTTTAATTCCACCGTGGGGGGTAAATGTCTGTTATACCTGCATGTTTATCCCTCTTTAATTTAATATTATTCTTTATCAGTATGCTGCTGCAGGAGTAAATTTAACATTGTGATTAATAAAGTATCTATCTATCTATCTATCTATCTATCTATCTATCTATCTATCTATCTATCTATCTATCTATCTATCTATCTATCTATCTATCTATCTATCTATCTATCTATCTATCTATCTATCTATCTATCTATCTATCTATCTATCTATCTATCTATCTATCTATCTATCTATCTATCTATCAAATGGAATCATGTAAATGGTGGCGGTGCAGTCACACTCTGAAGTTGATGACGCGTGTTTGTATTTGTGTCTTTCAAACTGAAGTCAAAGTCACCTGCGATCTCATAACCTGCCCCGTCAATTGTAATAACATGAAGGTGCCGTCAAAGTGTCCGCCATTAACACAAGACGGGCTGAGACAGTCCACGGTTATGTGTGCACACTCGGGAGATTTAAGGAGTGCCGGGAAACGATAAAGTAGAACATCAGTGATGGAGACACCGAGGAGAGAGCGACATCTACAGAGGGAGTGTCTGTGACTATTATGGGATGGCTTGGGAAGAGAAAGTCGGCTGACCAAGAAGGAGCACTTGAGCTGGTCGAGTGGCGCAAATCTGAAAGAACTTGACCTGCTGAGTAATCGTCGATATCACGTTAAAATATCTGTGATAATTATTTTTTGATTACATCTTCCCTGAAGAAGGGGCCTGAGATTTCTTGAAAGCTTACATATTGTAATTTTTTTAGTTATACAATAAAGGTGTCATTTTACTTGACTTCTCAATACTTAAAACAACACCCAAAATTTGTTAATTGTATCCAGTTAATCTGACTGCGAGTCTCACGTTGCTAAAGAAGCTGAACAAAATTAAATGCAAGTCTGTTAATAGTAATAGCAGGTCACTGGCACTTGATCGTTATTATTATATTATTATGACTTATCATCTCATAATTATATGACTTGCTACCTCATTATTACGAGTAAGTTTTACTAATATGACAGTACACCCCCCTCTAGTGGGCATAGTGGAGAATTGCAGGCCTCTTTTGTTTTTCAAACTCCCAAGTTCCTCCCAGTTGGCGCCCAGTGGAGTAAACGCCACCTACTTGGAGCTCCAGGGTGGAGGCTCCGGGCTGCAGAGATGCACACTTGGTGTCAATTGAAGAAAGTCTGAATATCAGCTGCTGCCCTTCGAGAGGTGACTGAAGTCGCCGTCTCTTCTTACTGCTAATCCACATCTGTGCGTACAGAATGCAAGCAGCCATCACTTGTATATTATGATGGGATAAAACAAAAAGTGTTTAAGAAGCGTACCTGATAAAGTTTAATGTCAGGATTTATTAGCAACTCATATTGAAAGTGTGGAGTCAGACTGGAGTCACAGGGACCACTCACCTCGTCACAGCAGACTTTCATGTGTCACATGGACACACACGGGCACAAACACACACAGCAGGACACAAACACTCAGCCTGGGGAGCAACGCTCATCTGCCTCAATAATTAGCTTCATTGCTGCGAATGCAAGAATAAAACATTCATATGGCATCACCATATATTTTGCTGCATTCTCCATTTTCTTTAAAATTATATATATTTTTTATAACTTTTTCTTCTTTATTACAAAACTAGCTGTGCTACATGTCTAAGATGGGTTGAATTCTATGTAATCAATGTAGATCTCAGTAGTAGTATAAGCCATGCACCTTCTGTCGAAATGATTGATGACCATAAGCCCCGCCCCTTTTCTCTGATTGGTGGATTTGAATGCTGTCCCTGCACCTACAACTGATTGGTGGTTGGGAAGGGGGCGTCCCACCCCCACCCCCCACCCACCTGTTTTCCCCAGGAAACTGTCAAGAGCAGACTTGATGGATGTCTGCCCCATCCTTCACCCTGGTCCCCCTCTCCTGAGGACAGTTCCAGACATGTTAGGGAAGGACCCTGCCTTCCACACCTGTTGGTGGCCCCTTCCATTTCCTTACCCACTTCTACCGAGGACAGGCCCAGAACATATTCCAGCCGGAGCGATCTACCTTATAGCCGTTCTTGCCTCTACTGTTTTGGGTAAGAAACCCTGTGTCTATTATTTAAAATATCTATTACTTTAAATATCTATCTAAACTCTGCGTTATCACTTGTAAACCGTATGTATTATTTTATCTAAGTCAAGCAGAGAAAGACCCCAGACAGTCTCTGCGCTGATAAGATATCCTGCTGTTAGCAGCCCATGCTCTCCACACAGTTGACGCATGAGAACTGAGCAGACAGCCTCTGCGTACGCCCCCCGAGATGACCAGATCTGAAGCTCTAAGCGTGTAGTTCGAAATACAAACTGGCAGGCTCTCTGTCTACACAGAGACTCTTGGAGCTGACAACCTCTGTGCGCCCCCCGCTAGATCTAGCCAGTGACCACCACAGGCCGGGAAACTGACAGCCCCCTGCTGCGTTCTGCGCACGCACGTTTGTCAACAGCTGTGTGTAAGTTCCCCCCACCCTACCCCAGAACGGGAGTGCGCACTAAGTTCACTCGCACGCAGCACCTCAGTCTGGGAGAACAAGTTATGTGTGTAACTTTTAAAGTTAAGGGATTTTAAAAATCACACCCACACAGTTAAATAATACGCAACAGGGACCTTTTAAATCACATCTGAGAAGTCTAAAAAAGATATCCACAGATGTATAATTTGTAATTATAATTATAATTATGTATCTAAAACAATCCCATTTCTATCAAGCACCTCACATTTTACATAATCAGCTGCCCCTAAGGAAACACATTGCGAATAGTTTTCTAAACGTTAGAAGTGTACTCTGATAATCCCAAAGTGAACGGAACGCGTTTCTCGTCAGTCCATGAGACACACGGAGTATGTTTCACTTATCTAGGTAAAACACGAGATAACTAGTTCGACATAAGACTTGTAAAAAATCACACACAGTTAAATAATAGGCATCAGCACACTTTTAAAGAACGTTTGAGACGTATAAAAATCTAACCTTGGCTTTATAATTTATATAAAAATCGATCTAAAACCTTTTTTTCATCCCATTTTAAATATAGTTCGATATAAACCTTGTAAAAATCACACAGACGTATGCAACAGTTCTTTTAAATTAAGTATAAAAAGCTATCCTTTGGTGTATAATTTATATTAAAAGTATTTCCAATACATATATCATGTGGCCCTAAGGAAACATTGTGGAAGCAAGCGTTTAATTGTCTAAATGTTAGATTGCCTTCAACATGCAGTCATTCTGGGGATAGAGAAAGGCGCTTTAAAACAATCTTTGGCAAGCCACGCTTTCCAAAGCACATCACCACCAGCTCCGGCAGCCTGAAGCAAAGGGGAGGGGGGGGGGTGTGTGATTCACAGCTCATAGGCAACAGGTGGGGCCCGGCTCAGGCCAGATCCTGACCTTTAACCTCATGTCAGAGCGTCCGGTGGGCCGTGTGAAAACTGTCTCACCTTGCGGATTGCAGCTGATAAAAGAAATCTACGCATAACAAAGGCTCCTTTTTAAAATACCGGACTTTTAGGTGTCCGGCCAAAGGTTTAGATGTAATTATTGTTCATACAGACTATTCTGCACAGAGCACCGACAGTCAATATAACGGTAAGACCTATTCATGATTATTATAAGTGTTAAACGAGCATGTTTTAAAAAGGAGGGGCTGAATCCTTATATTTTATCCTTAATATTAATATTTCCAAGTTGATTCTCCGGTAATTCCCTTTTAAAAATGATATTTGTGTACAATGTGTTTGAGTGTAGGAGTGTAGGATCATGAGCGCGCTCGTGTGTGTATATAAATTGTAGCATTTTATATTTCTATCTATCTATCTATCTATCTATCTATCTATCTATCTATCTATCTATCTATCTATCTATCTATCTATCTATCTATCTATCTATCTATCTATCTATCTATCTATCTATCTATCTATCTATCTATCTATCTATCTATCTATCTATCTACGTGTACGACGATTAATGTACAATGTTCATAGGACTGAAGCAAACAATATTAGTTTTTTTAACTCTTACCAAAACGGGCTTTACAATCAATTAAGTTTTGTGTCGTCGTCTGAAAATTCAAACAAGTTCTCTCCTCTGAGAATATTCAGGCCTGGTTTAAAAGCGCAGGCCGGGTGTGTAATAGCTCGGACACCCTGCACAGGGACCCAGGAATTTATATCGCGGTGAATGCTTAATAGACATAATGCAGTTGTGTTTCCATTCATTTCAATAAATGAAATATAATACAGACTAGAAGACCCAAAGTTCGGATGATTTTTAGACGTATCAAGTGTATTGTTGAATCACTGGGTAAAATGATTATTATAAGATGCACCTGTATGTATGAGATTATATCTTAATACACAGGGAACCTGAGACCTGGCTGTCTGTTTTTATTTACGTATTTAGACTTTAAAAAGTTTGTATGTATACATTTTTCTGTGGTACCTGTTTCTTTATCCGCTTTTTTCACAAAGGTCAGGTATCTTTGTAAGACGGTCGTATAAAGTTTTACTTTTGCATTGGAGCTCAAGTCACCGCGTTCAAGTATGAATTTCATTTGTTTATTCAGTTCAATTTCTGTAGCGTTTAAAAGGTCGCTGGAAGCCGGAATTTTTGCCGAATTGGAGCATTTTGTTTTCGAGGTCCTAGGAACATCTTGCGCGTGTATTCATATTTATCCTCTAGAGCCTATTAAACTAGTAATGAAAGGAATGGCCGCGCTTATGATGATTTTTAATTTTTTTGCTTAGCTCATTTCTATAACATAGGAGCCTTTTGACAAAGGAAAACTCTGTAAGTACACTTGTGCATTTAAATGGAGATTTATAAGAAAGCAGGTTTCTACCTTAGCCTGGTTACTCACCTTATCCTAGTTTTGTACTTGCATTTAAATGCACTCACTGTTACAATAGCACAAAATTTTGATATTTTCTGTCTACTCAAAAACTAAAATTATTTCTATTAACACAGGTGATAATTAGAAAACATTTTACTATTTTTAATTAAAAAGTTAAAAACAGAAAAGCCCAATTATGATTTTTGACACTTTTCCCCTTTATACTCTTTCTTACGTAGACCTTATCACATATTCTTACCAAAATAGTTCATCACTTCCCAATTCCTCTAACTTCAGGTAATTAGACAGAGCTCCATTACAGGCAAGAGAAAAAGAAAAGTATTATAGGTCAAATACACAGGGCCATAAAACAAAAGCAAAATAAAGTGTGAACACCACACAACCTGGTATTGCTAGATGTTTCGTTTTTTCCAGGTGACCCATTTTTTGTGTTGTGTGAGGTATCAGCCATAAGTCAAGATCTTTCTTTTATTCTTTTTTGATCAGCTTTTATACTGATTTTATAACGCTAATCTAGGTATGATGTGGTCATCCTGTCTCCAAGACAACTTTACCTTTATTACATTTCAATTTCTTGTCTCTGAAAATTCCTTCATAGCTCATACGCTTCTGCTCTTAGAGCCAGGAGGCTATAGTGTGGTTGTCTCTTTAAGAGGCATTAGCTCTCTGGAAATGTGTTCTTCTCAATTGCGGCGTTTTAATTAACCTGAATTTAAATAATTCTAAATAAAAAAGGTATTATCCCCCCAGGTATGCAATATGACGGTTACAAGATTACACGAGAAGTATAAAGGATAATTTAGGTCTTTACTGACGGGTTCACGTGGTATTACAGACTGGAAGCTTATGACAGACTCTATCAAGCAATGTGGGGGTCTTGACCTACGCAGTCTGCCATCTTTCGTCACCACGCTGAAAGGATTTTCACCGGACGGAAGACATAATCTTCCACCCGGCAGCTTCCAAGTGTTGGCCGTAGGTCCATTCTTATATTCTGGTTGCTTCACTTGCAGGCTCCTTCTCTGGATCCCAACAAGGACAGGAAAGGACACAAACCCCACCTTCAAAAATACAGGAATAGCACAACGCCTACATGCAGTTCTCATTCTCCCAACAAGGAAAGAGGATGGTGTGCTGACAGAAGACATAAATATTCTAGTCTGTCTTTAGGCTGATTATTCAGATCTCCAGTTGTCTGTGGCTCTCTAGTCCTGTGCTTGGCTCGGCAATTCTAAATACTGATGCTGTGCCCCTGTGTATCATACTTGGTCTGCCTGTATGAATGAGTCCATAACAGTGGGCACAGAGAACAGTGACATTAAACTTAATAACAAAACATATTATAACAGTGGTGTGCTTGTTTAACTTGAGGCAAGGGTTGTAAGAAGCGCTCTTCTGTACATCCGAAGTTCATTGAACTAAAATCATGTTTTTAAAATCAGCAGCTTTAGCTCATGCCAGTGACCTCATAAATGGGAGCCAACAGCTCAGCACGCTTGTATAGCTCACAAATAGCAGAGCTAATTACTCTTTCTGCTTAAACTAATTATCAAATATTCAGGTAATTAAACACTAAAGCATTAGTGAACAAAATACATTTTCAGTAGCCAAGTAATATGACCAGTTGCTTTAAAAGCATCTTTGTAAAGGTCCAATTTTAAAACATTATAAGAAAAATCCTTGTTTCCAAAAGAGTTCTGCCCATTGTTCCAACAGTTTTCTTGACTGATCTTTGGAATCATCAGTGCCTTTCTCATCACATCCACCCAAACATAGCATATAACGTAATTTCTGTACTGTCCTCATTTTAAATGATAATCGCCAGTATAAAGTCCTTAAAGGAACTGGGTAGGAACTGGAGACATCTGATATTTTCTATCATATATCTTTTTTTGCAAGCCCAAATAATTCAGATTCTGCTCACAACACAAATGTACAGTTATTATTTTCTCAAATGGCCAAATCTTTGTCATACTAATCATGAAAAACAAATAAAAATAAAAATCAGATTTTATTCTCATTACAGTTTATTTGCATATTTTATTATACCTTCTTAACTTTTATCGACATTTATCTTACCTCTATATTTATTTTTCTAGTATCAGAATGTAGTTTAAGTTAATTTGTTTTGGGTTCAATAGATGTATTTTTCATATTTTCGATTCTTGTTTTCTTTTTTTCATATCTTCGCGCCCCCTAGGTGTGGTCCGCCCCCCAGTTTGAGAATCACTGTTGTAGGGGGCTATTTGTAAAACACTCTGTGGCACTTCAAGCTAAATTAGATTCACTCGGTTATTCAGCTGTCCATCGATGTTCCATTTTTGTTATAAATTGTATTTAGTCTCTCTTTATTTACTAAACATTTTATACGATGATTAGAAAACAGTTATCTTATTCAGGCTTTAATTTAAATCAGCATTTTCATCAACAGGTTATAACCACTTGGTACTCAGGGTGCTTTGTATAATACAAAGTTTTAGAAATTCTGTTAACGCTTGGTAAGAGCCTTCCATTTTACATCAGTTATGAGCCCCTGAAAAATAAGAACGGTTATCGTATGTTATATGAGACTCTACACTACAGGGCTGATGATTAGGCTTATTGTGGACACGTTAGGCAAACCAGAAAGGAAAATGTGTTAGTGAATAGTTACATAATATCTATTATAGGTGTTAACACAAGGATTCAAATTGTACTAAAACTGTGAGGTTTATTCTTTCTTTTAGGTAGTCCATCTATCCTTGAAAACTGCTGTTCCCCTCTGTTTGTGATAAAGCCCCCTTTGTTTTATTCACATTCAGGGTGAAGGGGATGTAAGTTTGAACTGGGAGTCCAAGAGTCAACAAGTGTCTGCAATCTTCTTGAATACGAGTCAAAGGACCAGGGTTTGTGCGGTGATCACGGTCAGGGGCAGAGTTAAGCTAGACATTATAATTATTCCAAAATGAAACATTGACTCACCCGTATCACAAATATAAGACAGTAAAAACTAAAATTTACAAATACTAAGTCACAGAGGAGATTAAAAAACATATTAAGACCTGATCAACAAGGGATCACCCCAAGCTCACAGCACACTACAACTGAACCTACGTGTTCTGCGGTGTATTATCAGCTAATATCAGTTCCACGGGGTTGCAAAGAGTTGGTGAAAACATTATTTAACATCTGCGAGTATGATGATAATTAACATTAGTCTGTTATTGTTAGAATCTTATCTGGCACTAAAAGTGAGGCTTGTGTTCCTCTTGATTCAGGAAGAACATTAAATATTGGAGTTTAGAATATTAACTAGACTGGTAGTCTTGATGGTAAGGACATTTGTGCCAAAATAATTAAATAATAAAAGTTAATTATGAAGTAAATAATCACATGAAAAAGTGGAGTTATAAAGGAGTTATTACAATTTGAAAAACTGCCGTGATGTATAAAAACATTGATAAATGACAAAACCAGCATGAAAAGAAACCTTTTGAAATAAATAATAAGCATTTTTGACATGTACAGTCTGGAATAGTCTGTATATGTCTTAAAGAGTTAATTTTTAAATAAAACATATTAAAAATATTAAATATTAAAACCGAATAAAGCATAGATGTAACCTTTAATGATACCCATTAGTGTTAAGTATTATCAAGCACTGGGTTCTGTTTATAAGATTTATTTAATTTAGTTATAACTAAAATGATTGGCTGCGTTTTGCGTTGAAATTAACAATAGTTTGACACAGCTTTAAGAATTAGAATGCAAGACGAACCTATACACTTAATAACAAATGTTGCTGTTTCAATAGGGATATTTTGGATCTCTGTTTTATGTTAACCTTTTGATAAGAAACCCCTGGACAGGAACATATACCACATATACTGAAAATGAACAGTGCCAACATGCTAACTAAATAGATATAATCTAAGATATTTTAGAATATGGACATGTCTGATGAAAACTGGACTTGCTGTGTTTGGTCTCTGTGAGGAGGTCAGATTACACGACTAGGATTCACATAGGATTACGGTTTGCACGATTCCATCACAAATTCTCAGCAGCTTTAAATTTCTGAATTATCACAAGTTCACTGTATTTTGACAGCTACTTAATGTCCTGTGTTAATTCTAATGTCATTCTACCCAATTTTGATGACTTTAACTGCTGGGCGTCTAATGACTAATGAATTCTATGACTCCCTTGTGACTTTTCTGCCCAGTTTCTAATTTTCTAAGCATTTCAGACTCATTGTATTTTGACACCAATTACTATGCTGTCTGATTCTGTCATTACTTTGTCGACGTCAACTCAAAGAGCATGTCACACTTAACAGTTACACCTACTGGGTCTCATTTCCTTAAAGGCGTCTGATCTTACAACTAGGAGTCACCTTAAATGACCATTTGTTCAGCGTCACACTATATGACTTTTATTTGGATGGGATGTCACACTTAACAACTACAGTTGGTGGATCTCGTTGCCTTGAAGATCTCAGATTACACGTCTCTGAATGTCAGGGTCTTACTGATGACTTGACTCTCTTGTGACTTTTCTGCACACCTTCTAATTTCCAACATATTGTGAGCTTTCTGCATTTTGTCAGCCACTTCAAATGCTGCAGTAAGCCAGTGTCACACTATGAGACTTTGTCTCAATTTGGGACTTCAGTTGCAGGACTTTGTTGCTTTGAGAATGTCACATCTCACAAGTACCAATGTCAGGAGATCATGAGTGACATGACACCCTTGTGATACTTCTGCTCCCCTTCTAGTTTCCACAGTATCTCCATCTTGATGACAGCCAGTTATCATACTGGAATGAGCTGATGTCCCAGTATGCAGACTCCCAGCTGGACAGCCAACTCTAAGAAGAGTCCTGGTGGCCCTAAATGACTTCTGTGTCTCCATTTCTGAAGCCACTGTGCTCTTGAGGACACTCGTAAGTCAGAGGTGTGACCAGAACATCATGTGTGGGTGGGCATTTGGCTTGTCTGGGGGCGCAAGAAATATCCATCCATCCCCATTTTTGTAGGGGGGTCAAATAATAATAACAACATTGTTTTATATAACATAAAAAAGCAAAATTTGTGGCATAAATCATAACCTATTGTTCAATAAAATTAACAGAGGCAGTGGAACTTGTATTATTATTTTTTGTGAACAAATATAGAACTACATCTACAAGATTAATGTCAATAAAGTCAAATGTACACAACATATGAGAGCAAGAACAGAAACGTGGCTCATGGTAGTCATTAGGGAGGCTGTAGGACATCAGTTTCCAGTGTTTAACCTTTATATTATCTACAGGACCAGTCTGCGGTTACTCTTGGCAAATTCTGAAATAAATTCATTCATGTCTAGATGTTCTGAGATGTTTTTCTCATGTGCCATTTCTCTTCCTTGACTGCAGCATTGTTCGGCGGAGTGGAGTGAGAATGCGGTTCATAGTAGAGAAAGAGCTTCACATGCAGCTGAAGACACACCAATGATGAGTGCTGTGATGCAGACATGGCTCTGACGTGCGGGATACCAGACGCGTGTTTGTGGAAGCCGCCACCGTCTTTTTCTAGAGCTTTTTTCCAATTAGTGTAGCCGTGTTTGGTGAATATGTCCTCTCGGTCCGAATTGGAAACACTAAATTTGTGGCAGGCAAAGCAAAAGCTGGCGTCACGGACAACAGAATATTCAAGCCATGGTCAAGACTGATAGCAGCTTGCACTAAAACATCTGAGTGTCTATCCGAATGCGCACCTGGGATAATTAATTAAAACGGGCTGGGATGGGCTATCAATATTTAAGTCAGGCAGACCGGACTGTATATTATGTTGAAGGCAGAGGTTTGGATACCCGACACGGGCACAGAGATGGAGGATTGTGTAGGCTTGACTACAGGGTGCGCACAAAGTCTGTATTTCCATAACTTTGGGAGGATTTTGAAAGCTAAAGGTTACCTCTTAGGAATCCAAAACATCTGTATGGGTCCCTCCATGATCTCTGCATAGCCGAATGCGCTGCCAGGTTCTCCTGCTCATGTTCTGCAACATTTGCGGGGTGGCTTTCTGGAACGCTGCGTGAACCGCATGTTTCAGTTCATCGCTCGATGAATAACGGCGCTTGCACACGTCTTCTTTGATAAACCCCAGAGTGTATTATCTGGAGATGTGAGATCAGGGTTTCTCGGAGGCCATGGAAGAGGAGCAGGATTGTTGTTTGATCCTCGTCCAATCCAGTGATTCCCAAAAACATCGTTGAGGTGATCACACACGGTGATTGAGAAATGGGCTTGTGTCCCGTCTTGTTGAAACCAAACACTGTCAAGGACGCCCTGGTTTCTCAGCTGCGGGATATGGCAGCCATTCAGCATTTCCAGATAACTGATTTGGTTAACAGAACCATCAAAAAAATAAGGGCCAAACAAATGCTGTGCTGTCACTCCGGCCCAGATCATCACGTGTGGTGGGCTCTGCTCAATTTCTTCAAAGAAATGTGGATTTTCTTTTCCCCAGAAAAAACACATTTCAATTGTGGGAGCTGCAATAAATCATGCACTCGTCAGAGAACAAAACCTTTTCCTTCTCAGCATTTGTTGGAAATTGGTGCAGCATCAGATCACAAGCTTCCTGACTTGTGTCACCCATCATTTCGTCTTGGAACAACCGCCACGTTGTTGTGATTTCTTGAGCGGCAGCAGGTGGCAGCACCAGACGGGATGTCGGAAACACACCTCGAAGTACCAGGAAGACTTGGGCTGATGTCCACAGGAACCAAATTGTCATGGATATTCCTGTAAATGCTGCTAAAGATAGGGGTATACAGACTTTGTGTGCACCATCTACATCGTTTGGAGTTTCAGTTCCCGACGTGGGTGTGCTGTGCTCCGTGTTAGTAGCAGCGGTGCTGGGCTCAACCATGGAGCCAGCAGCTTGTGGAGGGACAGAGGGTGAAGATGTCTGCTTTTTAATAAGCCACCTATGCAAAGCCTTTGGTGTTACCAACCAGAAAATAAAAGAATAATGGAACGTATACGCTGTTTTAATTAAAGAATGTGGTCAACAGGTTCAAAACGTGCTGCAAAATGTGTGGCGAAGTGAACTGTGAGCAGCACGGGGCCTGTCTAGTGGAGGAGACACTGACGGATACGCACCAAATTCAAACGGGACAATTGGAAAGCAACTCAGGTTTGAAAATCAAATGTTATTCTTCTCCAGAGTTTTCATTGGACAGACAGAGCACTTCGCAGGGGGGGTGCACGGCTTGTCCCTGGGGGGGGGGGCAGTGCCCACCCCATCCCCCCCGTGGTCACGCCTCTGTCGTAAGTGTTAGAAATGGTTTGATCCCCTCTCCCTGATCTCCATCTTACCAGAATGTGATCTTGGTGGAGGTCTACAGAGAGTTCTTTGGACCTCATGCAGTGTGATTTGTAGGACCTTCTAGACACAGAAACACGACTGACTTTCAAAACAACGGCCACTCAATTCAGTGGTGGACTCCACTCAAGTTCTGGACATGAGGATAACAAAAGGTGACAGATGGACCAGAGTGCAGTTCAGAGTGACACACGAAAGGGTCTGAATACATCTACGAAGGAGAGACTGCAGTTTGTGATTTTTTAAAAATTTTTTAACCTTTCTATTAAAACATCTTCACGTCATCGTGATGAGTTATTACATGTTGATTCAATGGGCAAAAATTGGAAATTCATCCATAAAAAATTAAATCCACAACAAAGTGTGTAGAAAGAGTCTGAAGACTTTGTCAATCAACTGTATTTTTAGATATGACACTTAAATTGTGAGGTGGCATGGTGGCACAGCGCAGCGCTGCTGCATTCCAACAGTCCTCACCTCCACCCTGATTATTACAGACCTTCACATTGTGACAATCGCTCCTCGTTGGTGGTTTAAAAACCAAAAATCACCCACTGGTTACGTTTACAAACTCCTGATCTTCTGCTGTACTGTTTGTCAGGTTAGCTCAGTTCATATTTTCTATTTATTATATAATGACATTTGTTACTTCAGACATTTGTAGCAATAAAATACATTACATTATTCATTCCAACAGATGGTGCATCATTTGACTACTACAAATATATGTGGTGCCCCATTTGTGCCATCTGTTGGAATGACAGAGACATAGCAGCTGGACAGACACACAGACAGACACTTGTCCTTTTATTAAAGTGCATGAACTCTGTTCTTGTATTTAAATTGCACTTCACATCATTCTCTGTATAAAGAATTTCTTGAAGTCTGACATTAACAAGTCAGTAAGTTTACAATCAACCTGGTAAATTCAAAATGATGTTTTAAACCTGAATAAAGCAAATAACATCTCATGATGTGAATCAGAGCTGCTTTCTAGCTGACATTATTGCTTTAGTCTCATTCTTATTTATTGTTCTGTTCCTGCCTTGTCTATTTGCATGTGTAACACTCAATCCTAATTGTATGTAGCGTCTTCAGTCAGTCAGTCATTCTCCAACCCGTTATATCCGAACACAGGGTCATGGGGGTCTGCTGGAGCCAATCCCAGCCAACACAGGGAGCAAGGCAGGATATGTAGCGTCTTTCATTTACTCATTTTATGAATGACACTCATGATGTCAGACTACTCGAGACGACATGCGGCCTTTCCTACTTCTCCTTATTTAAATTCACTTGCAGTACTGGACTTAGCCACGAGACGGCAGCAGCGCACCACCGCCATGTAAACGCAGGCGAGGCGGACCAAGAGAGCCGCTCGAGGGGTGTCAGGTTCAGCCGGCCGACTGGCCACGAGGAGCTCCGCCACAAGTAGGCGCTTCATTGCTCAGCTGTCAGACTGTCAGACCTGCACAGCAGGAGGCGGCGGTGAGCACAACGACATGAACTCGTGAGGGTCTGCGCAGATTAGCTGATCTTCGTCTCACTTTTCTTGTGTCGCATGCCGAAGAAGTGTCTGTGACTATTATGGGATGGCTTGGGAAGAGAAGGTCGACTGAGGAGGAAGGAGCACTTGAGCTGGACGAGTGGCGCAAATCTGTAAGAACTTGAGCTGCTGAATAATCGCCGATATCATGTTAAAATATCTGCGATAATTTTTTTTTTATTACATCTTCCCTGAAGAAGAGGCCTGAGTTGCCTCGAAAGCTTGCATATTGTAATTTTTTTAGTTAGCCAATAAAAGGTGTCATTTTACTTGACTTCTCACTACTTAACACAACCCCCAAAATTTGTTAATTGAATCCAGTTAATCTGACTGCGAGTCTCACGTTGCTAAAGAAGTAGAACCAAATTAAATGCAAGTCTGTTAATAGTAATAGCAGGTCACTGGCACTTGATCGTTAATATTATATTATATGACTTATCATCTCATAATTTTATGACTTGCTACCTCATTATTACGACTAAGTTTGACTAATATGACGGTACACCCCCCTCTAGTGGTCATAGTGGAGAATTGCAGGCTTCTTTAGTGTTTTGAACTCCAAGTTCCTCCCAGTTGGCGCCCAGTGGAGTCAACGCCACCTCCTTGGAGCTCCAGGGTGGAGGCTCCGGGCTGCAGAGATGCACACTTGGTGTCGATTGAAGCAAGTCTGAATATCAGCTGCTGCCCTTCGAGAGGTGACTGAAGTAGCCGTCTCTTCTTATTGCTAATCCACATCTTAGCAGAACTACAGCAGCTTTGACTCCTCATATAATATCAGCAGTGCGTACAGAATGCAAGCAGCCATCACTTGAATATTATGAGGGGATAAAACTAAAAGTGTTTAAGAAGTGTACCTAATAAAGTTTAATGTCAGGATTTATTAGCAGCTGATTTTGAAAGTGTGGGGTCATACTGGAGTCACAGGGACCACTCACCTCATCACAGCAGACTTTCAGGTGTCACATGGACACACACGGGGACAAACACACACAGCAGGACACAAACACTCAGACTGGGGAGCAACGCTCATCTGCCTCAATAATTAGCTTCATTGAGGCATCACCATATTATTTGCTGCATTCTCCATTTTGTTTAAAATTATATATTTATTTTATCATTTTTTCCTCTTTATTACAAAACTAGCTGTGCTACATGTCTAAGATGGGTTGAATTCTAAGTAATCAACGTAGATCTCAGTGTTAATGTTTGCAGTGCACCATCTGTGGGAATGTATTTTGAAATGCATGTGATAATAAAATGAATTGCAATTATCATTCCAACAGATGGTGTATCACAAATGTCTGTAGTAGTACAGTGCATTAATACAAATGTTTGTGATGTGCCATCTTTTGGAATGACAAATCCAATGCTTATGTCTCTGTTATATGCCATTCTGTTTGCAGAGCTGAAGCACAACAAACTGTCGCAGGTCAGGACCAGCAGTTGTGTGCCAGCAGGGAGGTTTACAGGCTGGTATGGTGCCCACTAATCACACTCACACTAACACACATTCTGTCATTAAACTGCTGGCCGATATCAGTGGTGACGTCTGGTGCTGCGGCTCTGTAACTGGATGATGTTGATTAGCATGGGAGTCATAAAAGCAGAGCTAATGTTTGTGAGGCGCCATCTGTTGGAAAGACAGAGACAAAGTGACTGGACAGATACACAGACAGACACACAGACACTTGTCCTTTTATTAAAGAGGATTAATCATAAACAAGAAGTCCTAATATCATCAGAACATTCAAAATATGAGATTTGATCAGAGGAATTTACAAATCAAAAGTTACCAAATGAACAGATTTGACAAATAACAGTCGTTCATATTTTTTTTTTATGTGTGTTTTGATCTTTTTAGTTTAATAAGCAATTCAAATTTTACAAACTGTGAAGCATTAACAGGCCATTTATCTCTGTGAATGTAACACCTAATCATAATTAACTAAAGATTAATCTAAAATAAGTATTCTTTTACACAATAATCTAAAATAAGTATTCTTTTACACATTAATTATTATTAAACCAAACTGTCCTTCAAGGTGATGTCAATATTCTGAATATTTTTTAGATCTCACCAAACACTTCACATCCTAACTTCTCTTGTGTTTAATATGCAGAGAGGCCACAAGAGGGAGCAGTTTGGCTCCAGAAGAATCAGCTGATGTCACAGCCCTGAAAGTCACAGGAATGTCACTAAGGTGCAAGTCACATGACCAGCGTCTGAGTTGACAGCACATGATGAGGGCCACAGGAGCTGACGTGGAGTCGATTATCAGTGACTGGCGATGTGTCCAGTGTGCTCATCGACTTTTAAATGACATTTTGCCCTGAATGTGCCCACCTGCCCACCCTGCTGACTGACATTTCCATTTCATTAATCCTGAGCTCTAAAAGCCCCCAAGGTCAGCAGGAGACGACCTCAACCAACACAAACATCAGACGACAGGACAACATGGCTGTCAGCCTGTAGAGTTTGAACGACTGCCAGTGTGCAGCTGTGATGAGGACCTGAGTGACCAGACAGACCAGTGGCTTTATGAGGTCACACAGCGGGGACTGAAGCAATGGCCGAGGTGACAGGAGAGAGAAGAGGGCAGCAGGGCTTAGGTCAGCAGTGAAGAGCTCATCGGGTGACAACCTGTCTGATGAGCGAGTGCTTAAAGAATCAGACGTCAGTCACACATCGAGATACGGATTTGATCAACGAGGAATACAATCTGTGATCACAGGACGGCCATCAGTCTGGGCCTTCATTGGCATCTTCACACACACTGATGTCAGGTGACAAGCCGCTCCTTGAGGGGTCCTGAGGGAATTGTAAATTAATCCTCGGAATGTGTGTGTCAGTGGAAAGATAAAAGTGTCCCTAAGTGTCACATCTGATTGTCACTTTGAACACCGACAGTGACGGTGAAGTCAGTCAGCTGACTCGTCTCCTTGAGGTTGGGTGACAGTGGGAACAACAAGGAGGAGGTGCAGTTTAATGTCTAACGTGACACCAAGTGACTCAGTAAAACACCAAACTCCATCAGTATGGCTGACATGTGACTGAGCGGTGAGTCCTCGTCTTTAGACATTCACAGTGAATTCATTCAGAGGTGACAGACCACCGGAGTAACTAATAGAGGGGCAGACAATGTCTGTTCAGAGGCCAGCACTCCTGTCACTTCTGTCACTCTGTGCTCCTAAATAGTCACTGGAATGAGGCTCTGGATACTGAGACAGGCATGTGGTCCTGCTGGAGCAGCACTACTGAAAGGCGCTATATAGACTGACTTAACAGGTGACATTCAGTGACACTCAGAGGACACAGCAGTTGGGGTGTCAGCCTGAAGGACATGTGGCTGTGAATCAACAGTGACCCCTGCTGGTCAGACTGGTATTTGTAGGTCTGAGGTGTCACCGCCCCTCACTATGACACACACACCTGATTGGCTACTCAGACCCAATAATAATGGAGACCCTGACAGTCGCACTCGCCCCTCATTCTCATCCACAAATTCACTCACAGAGGTGCTGCCCCCCCACCTATAGTGTAAAATTAATTTTGACCCCAAACTGCAAACACAAAGACACCTGAGCTTGTGGGGACATCAAGTGACCGGTGGAGGGTACTGGTCAGTGGTCACATGGTGTCAGATGGCTGATTGTTACACTGGAGTGAAGAATAAAGCCTAAACCCTGGATAGAGGGGGCTCAGTGAAGGAGGTGTTGAACCTGTGCAGGAGGGTCATTGTGTGTGAGACGCTATAAAATGACAGAGAGCCAGCAGGCCAGTCCAGATACACACCTATTCTGGAGCTGTAGGGGGCGCTGATTACAGTCTCCTTGTTATTGTGCCACACAGAGTACTGGGAATGAGAACACTCCAAACACCAGGACTTGTCGTTGTTTCCAAGGCCGCACTCCCTGCCCTCTCCTTTCCTGCTCAGTCCTTTATATGCGACTCCAATCTCCATGAAGTCTCCACTGCACTCCACCTCCCAGTAACAGCGAGTCCCAGTCAGAGCCTCTCTGCACAGAACTTGAGGCCAGCGGTCAAATCTGTCAGGATGATCAGGATATTCAGTCTTTGTCCCCTCACATGTCACCTTCTTGTTCCCTTCAGACAGACGGAGGTCTCTGTTTGCCGTGTTGATGTCCAGTGTGAGGGGACAGAAGTCTGAAAGGAGAGAAAAGAAAACGAGTGAAGAAATCTGGGAGTGTGTAACGGGACTGGGGGCGGAGCACAACACAGACAATTAACAAGAGCCAATCAGGAGCTGCGCTGACCAGACACTAATAGTAAAGAGCTCATCTGATTGGACAGAATCTGTGTGGATTAAAAATTAAATCATAAAAAGACAACAACAGACAAGAAGATATTGACAAGAGTTTAGACAAATAGATTGAAAACAAATATTGAGAATGTAATAAAAGAAGAGCAGACATGTGTGGTACAGCGGAGAAGTGCAGCAGATAACCGGTGTGTCTTAAGAGACTGTATTAATGTCAGGAGAGAGAGAAACCTGCATGTCGCAATATTACATTTAGATTTGGAGAAAGCATTTGATAGAATTGCACAGAAATATATGTGGAAGATACTCCAAAAAATGGGAGTTCATGAAGGTTTTCTGGACTGGATAAAAGTAGTCGATAAAGATATACGAAGTCAGATAAAAGTAAATAACAAACTAACAGAGGAGATACAGGAGAAATGTGGAGTAAGACAAGGGTGTCCATTGTCAGCAGTGCTGTTTATTCTGTGTATAGAGCCCTTATTAAATAAAATTAGGAGGGACACAAATATAAGAGGAGTTGAAGTACCAGGAAGGGGGGGACAACAAATAAAAGTGTTTCATATATGGATGACATAACAATAATAGTCAGAGATACATGGAGTATAAATAAAGTAACAGAACATACAGAAGTGTTTATGGAGGGGGTCAGGTTCAACTTTACACCTCAATAAGAGGGAATGCGTCCTTTGGGGGAAATGGAAAGAAAAACCACAAGGAAGAATAAGGTTATGAAATGTGGAGAAAGTATTAGGGATAAGATTTGGAGACGAGACTACGGAGAGGATGGAGTGGAAAGAAATGGAAAAAAGATCAACAAACAAACAGAGTTTGGAGGATAAGGAACTTGTCAATGGAAGGGAAGATATTGGTGATGAAGGCAGTTATAATCCAAAACTATCATACTTAGCAAATGGTTTTTACACCAAAGAAAATATTAAGAAGAATTATAAGAACGTGTTTTGTGTTTCTATGGGGGTCAAAATGTGAAAAATTGGCAAAGAGGAAGGTAAAGAAAAGGAGAGAAAATGGAGGGAAAGAGGATCTGAATATAGAAAGGGAGTTGGCTTTAAGACACACAGCAACTGTTGTTAATATGGCGTTAAATAAAACGGGGAAATTAGCGGACATGATCAGATATCTGCTAGGCACAGAATTGAGAAAAGCAAAATTATTAAAAATGACAAATAGCAGACCCATTGCCTTTAATATGCCAAAAAATTATAAAACAATAGTAACATTTGTTAAAAGATATTCATGGGAGGAAGGAGATCCCAAAATTTGGGAAAAGAAAAAAGACCTAAAAAAATATAAAGGAAAAGACGAAACGGTACTAAAAATCCAAAAGCTCACTGAAGAGCAAACAAGAAAAGTGTGGCAGCAAAATGAGACAAAGAATTAACAAATAAACAAAAAGACCTCGGGTGGGTGACATGACATGAAATCCTACCGACGCAGGCGGCCATGTACAAAAGGAGAGTCACGAAAAGTTCAATATGTCCGAGGGAGAACTGCTGAGAGGTGGAAACACCAGAGCATGTGTTTAGGAACTGCAAAAAGACACAAGATGTGTGGAATGAGGGGTTAAAGGAATGGAAAGGGAGGACAAGAAAAGAGGGGATGACAAAAGAAGGAGTGTTGTATGGTTAGTAGGGAAGGAGTTAAATGTAAAAATGACAAGAAGGGAATGGAAAATGATCAAAATAATAAAAGAAAATATGTGGTGGTGGAGGAATGAACTGGGGATTCATAACAGGAAAATAACAATACAGACATTGTACAGAAATGTGAAAAGGAAGGAGTGGAAGAAAGGAGGATTAAAGAAGGACAAGGAAACAAATGGCCTTAAAAAGGTAAAGACCTGAAAAATAGAATTAAAGGTGGGGATAAAAAGGGGGAAAAAATAAAAAGTGTCACGGTGGTGAAATGGTGACGGGTGACAGTGAATTAGCAATGTGGCCAGACTGTGTGTGTGTGCTCAAAGCTAAGACACTGAAAAGAAAAAGGAAATGAAGTGAAAGGGGACAAGAAAATAGTGTTAGTGGTAAGTAATGGAATTTAGACAACGTAAAAAAACAAAAATAACAACAGACAACAAAGAGAAAGGCAGGCAAGTCAGTCATCTGAAAGTCATCTGAGTCGTCAGAAATGATAAGAAACAACATAAGGTCACCACTGAGGTCAAAGGTCTAATGGACTGTCCACACTGACCGCTGGCTTTATTAAATGACATGTTTTATTGTCACAGTCCACCTCTTAAATTTAAAATCAATCCACTGTCACACTTCACAACCACATCAATTATTTGTGTAAAAGCTGCAATCAGTATTTACTATCTATCTATCTATCTATCTATCTATCTATCTATCTATCTATCTATCTATCTATCTATCTATCTATCTATCTATCTATCTATCTATCTATCTATCTATCTATCTATCTATCTATCTATCTATTATATAGTGCCTTTCCCATCTGTCATTGTCTCTCTCTTTCTTTCTTTCGTGTGTTTCCTGTCATCTCTTTTTATTATTTGACTGTCATTCTTATCCAAGGTGACTCCCATCATCTCAGATTCCATTGTTTCCTTTTCTTTTCGTTGTCCAATCAGAGCCCAGGCAGGTGAAGTGACTTGCTGAGGTCACACAGTGGTGTCAGTAGTGGGATTTGAACCCACAACCTCAGGGTTTGAACTCCAAAGTCTTCACCACCACACCACACTGCATTTTCTCCTCCATTTAAACTCTCCTTCTGTTCAGTCGGAGGTCAGCTTTACTCTGGTGGTCTCATCAGGGAGGTGGGCTACAGTTCTATGGACCCCCAAACATCTTGAGAATATTAGCAGCTGTATTCACTGGGACATGAAGCTCTGTGGAGGTGGTCTTGTAGTCTTCACCTTGACCACCCTTGGCTGTGGCCTTCTTCATCTTCTCCTCCTCTCTTGTCCTCGTTCAGTGTGAGGCACACAAGGACACAACACAGCAGAGTGAGGACTTGACTGAGTGACTGAAGACCCCGGTGACACTCATTAGAGGAATCAGTCAGCTTGAGATGTCACCACAGTCCAGTGGGGTCTTTGAACTTCTAAGGACCCCCAATAATTTTCTCTGTCATTTCATTTGTTTTAATGTTTAAAATTTGTGAAGTCGAGAACTCAAAGCAAAGTGTCTGCTCTGTGGAGTAAAGAATGGAGGATGACGAGGACTTTTGTCAGCTTTAACTTATTTCACATACAATTGTGCTTCATTTTTAAACTAATACTGTGTCTGTATATACAGTCGTGTGATAAAGTAAGTGCACCCCATGACGTGGATTTTCTTTTTCTTTTCCCTTTTTAAACATTTCTGGACACATCAAGACTCGGGTTCAACAGACGGCTTTGGTGATTCACTGCCTGAGTCTCTCTATCCCATAATGCACCAGTCACAGGACCCCCATCACTCTCAGCCCCTCAGTCACACAACACTCAGACTTTCATATCCTAAGCCTGTCCTGCTCTATTAAAACTTCAATGATTTTTATTGTGATGATCCATTCAGTCAAGCACAAACTCACATTTTAAAAAGTCGTCTCTGCTCTGAGGTTCAGGAGGCTGGAGGGCGAAAACTGGAGCTTCATGAGCTGAAAATAAAAAGAAAAGAGAAGAAGAATGGAAACTGTGAAGATGGCATTGTGGGATCTTAGTTTAGTTCTTAAACACGTATTACAAATGCAGAGGAGTTCAAATAAAACATTTATAAAATATACAAGGGCTGGCAAATTAGGCCAAATGTCGATCTGAATATTGATATTAATAATAAATATACAGGGAGTCAGAGAGTATTGAGACCCCTCACTTTCTGCACACTTTACCGTGTTGTTGATTTAATTTTAAATGGATTAATGTGCCTTTGTGCTCATCAGTCTACACTCAGTAACCATAATGACAAAGTGAGCGCAGGTCTTCAGAAAGGTCTGCACATTTATTACAAATCAAAACTGAAACGTCTCCTTCCTAGAAGTATTCAGACACTTAATTCAGGTCTTTGTGGAAGCCCCTTTGGTGGTCTTCATGACTAAGTGTCACTACAAGCTTTGCCCTCCTGTATTTGGCCAGTTGATCCCATTCTTCCTGGCAGATCCTCGCAAACTCCGTTAGATTTCAAGGTAAGCGTCTGTGAACTGCCATCTTCAGGTCTCTCCTGTTCTGTGGGGTCTTATTCTGGTCACTCAAGGACACTCAGACTTGTCACAAAGCCACTCCAGAGTTGTCTTGGCTGTAGTCTTCAGGTCGTTGATCCATCACCCAGTCTGAGGTCACAGGTTTTCTTTAAGGTCCTCTCAGTATTTGACTGCACTTCTCCTCCCCTCAGTTCTGACCTGTCACTTTGTCCCCATAGCCTGATGCTGTCACCACCATCTTCACTGTAGAGATGGCATTAGGCAGGTGGTGAGCAGTGCCTGGTCCTCTCCAGACATCCTGCTTGGTCTTCTGTCTAAAGAGTTCAATGTTTGTCTCATCAGATCATTGAATCTTTCCCTTGATGCTCTCAGGCTGTCATTTGTCTTTTACTTGAGAGTATCTTCTGCCTGGCCACTCCACCATAAACGCTTGATTTGTGGAGCGCTGCTGAGATGGCCGTCCCTCCTACAGTTTCTCTCATCTCAGCAGAGGACTTCTGAAGTTTTGTTGTAGTGACCATTAGGTTTTTGGTCACCTCCCTGGCCAAGGCCCTTCCTTCCCAGTTACTCAGACTGGCCATCTCTAGAAAGTGTCCTGGTGGTTCCAAACTTCTTCCATTTCCCAATTCTTGAGACTACTGTGCTGCTGGGACCACTCAGAGCTTTACAAATGGCTTTATCTCTTTGCTCTGCTCTACTCCTCACTTTGAACCCCATTGCTTGGTATTTGTCCTGACATACAATGTCATAAATATACTGTATTTTATACATAATAACAAGCAGGTACAGTTGTGGACATCTTCAGAGCTCCATCTAGTTAAGAAATCCCACCCTGAGTCGAGAGGGTGCTGCTCCTGCTAATGTCATCACTTCAGTGAGTTCACAGGCCACAAGACGAGTGACGTCACTTCCATAGCCCGCTAATTAAGCTCCGCCTCTTCTGTGACACCACTATAAAATGTCACCAGAAGTGGGTGTTCATTACAGATCTGTGACTGAGGAAGACGGAGCTCCGACTCACAAGTGACTTTAACTTGACAGCCTTTGATTGCAGCAGACGTCATCATTGTGCTCCGTCTTTGTGCTTTTTATTTCATCTTCATCATTAAACGGGGTATTTCAGGGTGGTACCCCAACTCTTTGTGCCCACTCTCTCTGCTTATTTTCACAATACACACATACAGTATATGTCTAATGTGGTGGACGGCCGGGATGGACCCTGTGCTCTTGGCTGCTTGACCTTAGTTTGTGTTTAAACAAATCGCTGTCTTTATGTGTAAACGTACGTAATTCATAATTTATAAAGTGTGTTTTACTCTGAGGCTGCACTCACTGAAATGTTCAGGTGGTCCTCAAGTACTCAGAGTTCTGACGCAGTCCTCCAATTTGCTTATCTTCACCACCAAAATATATCAAATAAAATGCTTTTGGTGTGTAAAATCCTTTTAAATGTCGGTGGGAGACACGACTTCTGAGCAAACAACAGCAGGAATATAAAACACGAGAGCCCAGGGGGAGCACAGCTGAAAATGGATGAACGTGAACTTTAAACGTGGACTCCATCCAGCAGAATGTAATGGACACTGAAGACAGCAGGAGCAGATTGAGATGTTCTGATATTATAAAGCACTGACGCTGAGCTCAATTTGATTCCATTAACGTCTTCTCTGTTCTCAAATAAACAATTCATTTGTGCTCTGAGCCGGCTTAGCCATTTAAAACACATTTCTGTTCATTAATCTTAAGGTGAGCAAAGCAAAGGAAATAAAAAGAATCTCAAAGTTAAGTGAAAAAAGGACTTTTAAGAGAATACGTGGAATAAGTATAAGGAGTATAACATTTCAAGTTAAAATTCCAAAACATCTGATTAAGAACAACTGATTATTTAGAGAGTTTGTTATCACTCAGCTAATGACTGTGAAAGGCACTATATAGTAAAAATAATAAACAGCAAAGGATGGCAGATAAATGTTAAAGAGCAGGCCTTCTTCAGTGTCCTCTTATTGTCACTCTGGTCCTCCTAATGGACTTCAATAACAAACACAATGTCACCAGACGCTGTACCTGATGGAGTCCTTGTCATGATGTCCCACTGGCTGATCTTCTCCAGACTCTTTGTCAGACCTGACAGCTCCTTTCTCAGGTCCTCAGATGAGAAATCAGAGGTGACAGTGAAGCTCAGCGAGTCTCCATCAGCAGGAAGGACACAGCGAGAGGAGAAAGTCTGAATCAGGAGAGAAGAGGGGACGAGATTTCAGAAAGGAGACATTAAAAAGTAAGTAATGCTGATAAGAGGGGGCTCTTCTGAATTAAGGATCAGTGTGGTGGGCTGTCAGCGTGGGTTTAGATGGTGAGAACGCCTGTCATTGACTTGTTGGTTATTTATGAGAGAATATTTGGTGGAGTGTAGTGGAGCATCAGAGATTATCAACCTTAACTATCAATGAGCTTTTCACACAGGACTCCATGAGAGGAGAGTCAAGATAAAGGGACTGAGGGGGCAGGTGGGTCCAGAATTGACTTGGCACACAAAAGAAGGCATTGGCTTTTTATGGTTCTGAGAAAAGCGTAATTAAATTAAATTAAATTAAATGTAAAGACTAACACATGTATGGAGAAAGCTCTTCAATATGATTATACAATTGAAGGTTTACATCTCAGAAGTGTGACTTGTGTGGAAATCCTGGAAGCCTTTGTGTCTTCATCATCATCATCATCAACCATACAAAAGAGAGAAAGCTACGGCAAGCTGAGTTATATAGCGACCAACAGTGGAGTGTAAATCAAGAACAGAATCTCCATAATGTTTGTGAAACACAGTCGACATCAGGACTATTGTGTGGAGTGTGATAGAAAAATACACAAGAAAAATGAGAGATGAGAGACGAGACTGGACTGTGGGGTCAGAGCTGTGAGGAAATGCTGAAGGATTTGAATCTCATCAGTTTAAGGATGGAGACATCAGGACGTAGCCAGGCAGAAGAGTTGGCACCATCCTTTATTAGATGTCATCTTTTACACTTCATAAAAAATTCACTTTTTCACACAGACAGCTGTAGATTCATCTGTCTGTCATGTACATGAAGTAAACAACTTTGAGATATTTGTAAAAGGAATATTTGAAATGTTAAGGAAATATGAAAAGACGATCTGTGTTGGGCTGAATGGCCTGTTCTTGTCATGTTGTACAAACTCCTCAGATCTTTTAAATTTCTCTCTAAATGTTCTGAGGTCCCACACACCCCAGTCTGATCAGATTCCTTGTGAAGTGTCACTCTCACCTGCAAGAAGTGGAGATGGTCCTTGGTCTCTGAAAGCTCCTTCAGCTCAGCTTCTCTCCTCTTCAGCTCCTCAATCTCCTTCTCCAGTTGCTCCATGACTCCTTCAGCCTTCTCCATTTCTCTCTTTTCTTGTTCTCTGATCCTCTCAGTCAGTTTCCTGTGAGCTTCCTCAATGCACCGTATCAGAGCAGTGAAGCTCTTCTCATTTTCTTCCACCTCTCTTACCACAGACATCTGAAAAAATAGGATAAAGATTTAGAATTAAGTCACCTGATAAGAATAACCAATCATGAGGCACATTTGTTGCTATTTTGATGTTGTGAAGGACAGTTTGAATTGGCTGGCGTGACTGTTGGAACTTTATTTGCAGAAGGAAGGTCAATTGCAGACTGCCACCCAGACAATATGTTCCCTCCATTATGCCGAGTAACTTCATCACTCTGCTTATGCTGCTATTAAGGAAACTGCAGGACTTCATGAGATACGCAGTCATGAAAGGCTTCCTTGTGAAGGATCTTGACAGCCATTAGCAGGAGCTGCTGGGGACACCTCTACTGTCTTGTGAGGACTCCATTTGACCTGATAGTTTGTATCAAAGTCTGCCTTTAAAAATGTCATCTCCTGCTCTGCCTGAGGTTAGGAGTGGAGTAGGACAACACCAGGAATAAAGAAGAAGAAGAAGAAGAAGAAGAAGAAGAAGAAGTATCTGTAAAGAGGGATTAACTTGTGTGTTAGAAGGTAATTGTGTTAAAATAAAAGTATTTCTGGACCAGATTCTTGTGTTTATTAGTTGTTTTCTAGTTTGGGGTGTGAGATGTCACCAGGTCAGACCTGTGAGATGGAGATATTAAACAAGAGGGTCTAGGTGTTGGTCAAGGGGCTTCAGATTTCCTTAAATTTCATGAACTCTTTGCATATTTACCTTCTTCCATTTCTTTTTCATTGTAAAGCTCAGAGTCGTGAGTCTTTATTTCCATGTTTGATGTATTTCTACTTCATTTAGGAACTTTGCATTATTACTAATTGTTATGTTGTATAAAATCTCTACATTTTGGTGTAATTTTCCATTATATTTTGTTCAAGACAACACATAAATTACATTTTGGATAAAAAAGGCATATCCTCTTCCCTTACACCTCACTTTTATAACAGTTGTTCACAGTTTAGTGCTACTTTGGTATTACAGCCTGGGAAAGGAAGACTGAACCGACACCTTAGGTTATTGATATGGACATTTGGGACAACAATATTGCTTACAGTCTGGGAAAGGTAGACATGAGGCAGTATCAAAGAACATTATATGGGAAAAGATAGATTAAAGAGTTTGAGCAAAATTAATCAATTATAGTGACAGCCAGCCAAACAGGTACATGTCTTGTGAAACCACGGCATGACATTTCACAATAAATATGCCTCATTTGAAAGCAATGTCAGAAGAAGAGAAAACAGCAACAAACATGTCACTGCTCATCAGAAAAGCATCATGAACATCGATTGCTAAATTAAACGCCTCCCTGGGACATTAATCATTGTCATCTGTAACTTTTTCGTAAGCTTTTTCTAAAGACTTTATATATTCAGACTTTCCTATCAGTACCTATTTTCTATTATTCTTTTTTCCAGTATTATTATTATTATTCTTGTAATAAATAGCATGCTGCTCTTAACTTTCTATGCTTTGTCTTAATGTCTAGAGTGACTGTTATAATTCTTTTGAGCACCTGGAGCAGCCACGGACATTTGCCGTTATATCTGTGCTGCGAGGTTTATAAGGCTGAGAGTGAGGAGCTCCACTCAGCAGTAGGTACAGTATGAGAAGAAGTTATTCTTGACTGACAAATGGCCAGTAGTCAAGAGTGCTGAGTCTTTTGTATGTTTAAATGTATTCTTGTAGACCAAAACTAATATTTAGGTCTGAGATATCACTAAAACATCGTATGTTGTTCGTGCCGATAATAGTAAGTCTCTTGAAGTGCTGAGTGACAGGCTGTGTTATACCTAATGCTCTTGTGTGATTTAAAGTGCTAGAGGTGAATCAGCGTATGTGTGTCATTCATGGGGCACTGTTGTGGTGAGGGTCTGTGTGTATGTGTATAGCAATGTGTGTGTGTGTTCATCTTAAAGTGCAACAGTAGACCAACCTGACAACGAACTTGACGAGAACACTTACCCTTAAGAAAACAGGTAAAGGGTAAGTAGAGGGAAATACCACAATAATACACTAATGAATTTGCTATTGTAACTATGGCTCATACTTGTATGATAATACCAGGTGGGCTGTTCTACATGGGATGAAAATGTGAGCTAAAAGGTGCCTGCTGTTCAGGATCACCAACCCCAATGCTGGAGGTGTTCTGCTGGTTTTAGAACTTTGCACAATTTGGACAGTGACTCACCAGACTCTGTAATAGAAAGTGAGGATGAGAAGACCTAAAAGGTCACCTCCTAACCAGCCACTAGAATGAGGAAGAAATAATAATGTGGGATTTATTATTAGGTAATTTAGATGAAGCTTTACACGAAATACAGAGAGTCTCATATGGTGTTTTGCCTTTCGGTACACATGTGGAAAACCTCAATGGTTGGGTGGATAGGCTCCTGGCTGGAGTAGGGGAGGAAGGATCCAGTTGTCATTGTCACGTGTGTCCAGTTCTAAGTGAACAATTATGAGAGTTAGGATCAGACCACCAGTACTGCTGAACAATTTAAAGACTTTGGTAAAAAGCTGAGGAGCAGTAGTGACAAAGTGATCAGAAGTTCAACCTTTGCCACACATAAGACTGAGGACATTAGATAGATAGATAGATAGATAGATAGATAGATAGATAGATAGATAGATAGATAGATAGATAGATAGATAGATAGATAGATAGATAGATAGATAGATAGATAGATAGATAGATAGATTAGATAGATAGATAGATTGATAGATAGATAGATAGATTGAAAAACAGATAGATAGAAAATAGATAGATAGAACATGACAAACTCGCAGAGCACATTCACAATGAAACTGTGGGAGACCCTCGGGGTTTTTATGGTGGAAGGGAAGCTCCTGGTGGTGATTGGCAGATGGTCCACCTCTTGGTGAGCCACACACAAACCACATGGAACATAACAAAGGCAGCTTATAGATAAAATCAAATAAAATGATTAAAGCAGATACTCAACCAAAT
Source organism: Erpetoichthys calabaricus (assembly GCF_900747795.2). Classification (NCBI taxonomy): domain Eukaryota; kingdom Metazoa; phylum Chordata; class Cladistia; order Polypteriformes; family Polypteridae; genus Erpetoichthys; species Erpetoichthys calabaricus. The sequence continues at coordinate 11,230,403 of NC_041398.2, forward strand.
CAACATTAACATTAATAAATAAACAAAAAAGACATGAAACAAGACTATGAACAACATCTAGTGGAAGGAATCCTGGCTGAAAAATGTCACAGTCATCATGGGTGTAGAGAGGGGATTTCATGCATCAGTAATAAGCAGGAATTCTTGGAGGAAACAACAAAAGCAGACGAGCATAGAAACATAAACCGAAGTGAAGGTCGGTCTGCGAGGTTGGCTCTCCTTCACTTCTACTTCTTCAGCTGTCACCTCTGTGTCTGGATTGGACTACACAGTGTTGAGTGACACATTGTGCCCCGCCTACTTTCTTTGAACTAAAGACACACCCCACTGGTCTGTCCCGGCTGTGTTTAGTACTTTAGTACACTCGATGGTGTTGGCCTGTTTAATGTGTGTCTGTGTTAAATAAATTAGGTTGGATAAGTTTGGTCTGTCTGGGCACAGAAATGTGTGTGATGAGTTTTGTGTCTGCTGGATGAGAACTTTCAAATAAATGAATCCTGGCAGAACTGGGCATCGGAGAGTGTGCTACCATAGACAGTCTGCCAGCTCATTACAAGGTCAGAGCTACACTAATGATCACAATGGAAGCCAATTGGGGGTTTCTGCCAATTAACCAAACTGAAATGTGAGGATGTGGTGGAAGATCTGGAATAACTGGAAGATACCCACTGAGCTACTGGAAGAAGGGGTAAACTCCACATGGAAAGTGAATAGAGGACAGTGGATCTGAGATTCAGAAGATGCCACCACTGGACAACCTTACTGTCCTTTGTGATAAAATATTAAAGCTAAAGTAAAATGTTTGGAGATGTACATTATGTAAAGTGTGCACTGAGTCAAACAGTGGAGATCCTTAAGTTGTGGAGACTAATAAAACTGAGAAATACCCGAATGAACAAGAGAAAACCATTACGATCTCCAGAAAAAATCAAGAATACCCCATGTCTCCAAATGAGGCATTTTACAGTACAAGACAGGCTCTTCAATCAGAATGAAACCTCTTGATAACAAAAGAACCTGAACAACTCATCTTTAAATCACAACATCATTACGGTGAACATGGAGAGAAGGCTAATAAGATCTTAGCTCAGCAATCAACAACCAAGAAGTTTGCAACGCAATAACAGAAATTACCAGCACAACTGGAGATAAAGTAATGAAGCCTAAAAATATAATTCACACATTTAGCAAGTACTATAAGTCTTTATATTCTACTCAGTTTAAAGAAGACGAGACACAGTCTGAGGAGTTCATTGATGTAATGCAAATACGACAGCTGGACACTCTTAGTGAAAAGGAACTGGACAAACCTCTGAAACTCTCAGAACTTCTGGATGCTGTAAACTCATTCTAAAGTGGGAAAACAACAGACCCTGATGGCAACCAGTGGAATTTTATAATGACGTTTTCAACTAAGTTAGCTCCACTATTATTAGCAAAGTTTACAGAAGCTACAGACAACAAAAATCTACCCAAAAAACCTACCCAGTTTTCCACATCTCCCATCCATTTCCTTTCCAGAAGAAATCCTGATCAGTCCTGAGGAGTCAGACAGCATCACAGTAATATATAAAAACATTTAAAAAAATCTCACCTTTAAGGGTCCTTGGATATGAAGGGAAAAGGACCTTTAATTCATATCTCAGAAAAGGAGTGGAAGTCAGTCATGCATAGAATACACTCCAGCTCCATATGTGCGAAGTATTCAACCATCTGACTTCGACTCTTTCATCGATCACATTTATCTCATTTCAAATTGGGAAGAATCCAACCTGTGATTGTGGCAATTGAGCTCCAGCCTCACTGGGCCACATGTTTAGGGAGGACAACAAAGTAACATCATTTAGGGCCAAAATGTTTGAATGTTTTATCAGACAGCCGTGGGGTCACAATCACTCCTAACTCACTAACAGTTGTGGTTGGTGGGCTACCAGAGGGGCCTAAAGTGGAGGAGGACACTTTGACTGTAACTGCCTTTACCACACTGTGAGCTCGTGGACTTGTCCTGCTGAACTTGAAGACCCCCAGCCCACCTGTGATAAGTCACTGGGTCAATGATGTTTGACATTAAAAAAACAAATTCTCACTTAGAAGATCTGTTCAAAACCTTCATAAAATATGGCAAGATTTAATTAATAAAACTTTAAAATAGGCATCCATAGCAGGGGAAAAGGAAATTCTGCCTTTCTATTTATTAATTTATTTATTTTTGTAAATTATCAGGAATTTTGGCCCAGCTCTCAACACTTCTCTCTTTTTCTGGGTTGCAGTGTGAATCCTGTTTGGTAGTTTTAATTTTTTACATTTTTTTTGTTTGTTTAGATTTCTGTTTTAACTTTCTGATTTTTTTTTTACTATTTTTTATTTTGACTTTGAAAGTCATTTGTTGTATAAGTTGAACTTGATTGTATGCAATGCTATTTTTAAAATAAAAACAACTTAGACCATTAATGGACGTTGAGCCCATTGATCTAATTCAGAACATCAGCTTCGACCTTCAGTGTGAGTTTCTGTTAGTAGAGTTAAGTCTCCTTTAAGCAGCTGATGGAATATCAGAGGACTTTAGGGTGATGCTGTCTGAGTCTCCACTGAGTAACACCTGGGATTCTGTCAACAGTGAAAGGCCATGAAGGACACCACACAACGTCTTCTCTAACTCTCCCTTCTCGTGTCCCTACTCATCATCACCAGTGAAGCTCTGCTGCTCTTCAAGTTCTCATTTATTTCTCCTCTCTTTGATATGAAGTGTTGTCTTCCTATTCCACTCACCTTCATCTCCTCCATCGTCCTCCTCGTCTCCTTCAGTGTCTTCTCTCTCTCCTCAAGTCCCCTCTTGATGTCACTCAGTGTCTCCCCCAGCTGTTTCTGTTTGGACACACAAGAGGACACGCGTGGTCAGATCAGAATTCACGTTCACTTTGTGATTTCTTCTTCTCTTTCTGACTCCTGATATTTTCACAACACATTTGTTTGACATTTCATGACACAACTTAGATTTAATTTAACAAACAGAAATGACAATAAAGATTAAAAGAAAGATTTAATTTAATTGATGTAAGATTGAGTTTGGGTTTGAAGAGTGCGTCAAAGCCAGAAGACAGTTTGAAGGCACACAGGTGTGTGAGTTAGTTCTTGACATTTAGAAGACATCACATCGACAAACTGGGAAATGTGAAGTTCACACAACACTAAAAATAATAAAAACAAACTGGAGTGTAAAGTATGGGAACTGGTGAAAGGCCAGGAGGACTTAAACACGTCATGTCAGTAATTTTAGTATCTACAAGGCCATTTGATATCCTGAGTCAGACATGTGAGGACGTTGTCTGCTGTTGTCATTTTCTGGAGTCAAGTAAGATACTGAAATACACAAATGATTCTGTTGAATTCAGGAAGAAGGCAACTTAAAGGAATTCTAAAACTCAGAAATGATATTTTTATATGTTACTTACCTCAGGTGTTTTGTTTAGGTGATGGATTATTATTTTTAATTAAACTAGTGAGCTCCGCCCCCTGCTCACTTCGCTTGCCACCTGCAGGTTTGGTTCGTTCGGCGCTTCAAACATTTAAAAGCCTGTACAGCACCTGTCCTTTTGTCTCACTGCCTTGTCTCTCTTCTCCCCAGACATCCTATTCTCCTGTGGTGGTCCCGCTCCCGAGGCGCACCCCTATGGACAGGAAGATTTTCTATTCTTCTAATTGAGAGACAGAACTGTCCCCTCCGACTACACACTGAGCTCGATTCACTCCTGAGAGAGACTTATGTTTGTTTGAAGTGTCTGAATAACGTTTGTCTCTAAAATCTCCTGTGTATCTGTGCCTCTCTGTGACCCAAGCGTGACCGCGTACGTGGATTTCACTTTCACCAACCCACAAATCTTTTCATTCTCGCGGAGAGGCCTGTTCAATTTGAAGAAACAATATTTTTGAATGATGGCAACACGAATTAGATGATCTACAAGTCTCTGACTTAAAGTTTCAACTCAAACAATATATTCAATTTCTTTTCGCTGTTCTGTAATTTCAGCGAGTAATAATTTTGATTTGTTTGTACGAATGTCAGCTTTACTATCATTTTTGTAGACTTTAGAAATGGCCAAAGTCTCCATCTCGCGGATCTTACTTCTGTCTCTCTGGACTTCCAAAAAGTCTCTTCAGAAAGATCAGGGGCCTCATGTATAAACGGTGCATACGCACAGAAATGTTGCGTACGAACCTTTCCACGCTCAAATCGCGATGTATAAAACCTAAACTTGGCGTAAAGCCACGCACATTTCCACGGTAACTCATACCTTGGCGTACGCAATTTCTCCGCTCGGTTTTGCAGACTGGTGGCACCCAGCGTGAAAGCAGTGCTACTGTTCCTGTGTGGTTACTCTTTCTTAGATCCACATCCACGGTGGCAGCTTTATCAAATACACTGAAATTAACCGCATATCGTTCATAAGTTTAATGCATCTGATTGTAATTAACCTGTAACAATATAATGGTCCACAGAATGGTCAAACTACTGTTCCTGTGTGCTCATCCTTTCTTTCTTAGCTCCACATTCCTGACGCGGCTTTATAAATACACTGAAATTAACTGCATATTGTTTATTAGTGTAATGCATCTGATTGTAATTAACCTGTAGCAATATAATGGGCCAGGGAATAGCCACAGTATTCCAAATACCATAACAGCTTTAGCATTGTTACGCTCACTGCATCTTGTTCTTCTTTTTGCTGCTCCCGTTAAGGGTTGCCACAGCAGATCATCTTTTTCCATATTACTCTCACTGCACCACTCGGAGTATTTATATCACTGTATCTGAGTGTGAATCACAGCAGCAGATGATCGGAAAGAGAATTATCGATATACAGTTTCAAGTACACACTACATCAACCACGGCAAAAAGCGTCAAAGCCTTTCCTGTACGGACCTCGCGTTTCAGAAACAGTTTCATCCCAATAACTATAAACGCACTCAATCAGTCCATCAAGTGCTCCTTGTAGAACTGTTTGTACTTATAAGTACAATCACCTCACTGTAAACTTACACTAGTTATAATATTGCACAACCTGCGCTACTTTATAAAGCGCGTATGATGACAATATCATTTTTAAGATGAAATGCAGCAAAATATGTTGCTTATAGTATACAGATAAAACTTTAACTTCATTTAAATAATCTGTATTGTTAATAATTAAACATGTGAGGACACGGTGCCGCAGCGTATAGCTAGTTCAAGGATAGCTCCTGCCGTGCGCTGTATTCTTGCTGGTGCTGACGCGACACTGGAAGGATAGACGAATAGAATAATTAAACATGTACTACGAAGATATTTCAATGTTCCTTAAAAGTTTTGAAGAATCGGCGTTCTAAGGTTACAAATGGCTTAACGTTTATTACAGAGCTGATTGTGTGGCGATTGGAGAAAGAAAAGTATGGACAGGAATTGGAGGTTAGTACGTTTGAAATAGACAGTACTTCTGTAATAAATTATTTAATCGAAGGTCGCACATGGCACCGCAAGCCTCTTGCGTGAGATATGAACAATCACTGCGCCACCGTGTTCCCATGTTTAATAACATGCTTTCATTCCTATCATCATGAAAATGATATCACATATACATCTCAGTATTTTAATTATTCAGAGAGCTGTAATATCTCGAATGTAATGGAGTATGTGTCCTGTCGGAGAAAGAGAAAGAACAGAAGCACGTAGTGATTCACACACATAGAGCACATAGAAGATCAAACACTGAACAAAGCATTTAACATGCTACTTGAGAAACTAGTAAAACAAACGATTTTAAGATGAAGTTTATGATGTTCTACTTTAATGGCAAAATAAACTACGTGATTAAAGTGGAAATTTCGAGATTAAAGTTGACATTTCGTGCTTTTTTCCCACTGTGTGCCTATGTTTTTTGTTTGTACCCTAATACACTTTCATTTGACACTCAGACGGTGGGATATGACTTGCCTTTTCACAGCGACTTTGATATGTGATTTCTTTTTTATTTCGGGCACTGTGCGACTTTGTGAATTTGATCTTTCGAGTTTCTCCGACACTCTGTCACTCGATCAACTTTCTTTTGTTGATTATCCCACTGTTTAAACCAACAAGTAGTACGTTTTTCCTTTGCCTCCACTTGGTATTCGCTGAAATTCTTATATTTTCCCCTGTGCTTTTCTCATTGTCTTTTCACAGAAGGCTATTTATATTGATTTGCATATTCAAAGAGGCGTAATTCTGGGAGGAGTTGGGGCGGGACAGAAGGCGTGTGCACGTGCGTTACTTTTCACGCAAGTCGGGATTTATGTAGTGGAAGAACGTGAAAGTATGCGTGCGCACAGATTCCTGCATCTGGATTTTTCTGTGCGTACGCACATTCATGCTTTTGTGCTTACGCCATGTTATAGTGTGAGTTCTACGCATGGCATTATACATGAGGCCCCAGGTCTCGTCTCTTATAATAGAGAGATGTTTATTATGTTTATGAGTTTTGGTTTCACCAGAGCCTTCAAGACCACCCAGCCATCCCTGTTAAGGGGTCACCTCAGAGATGTGGAGGTGGGTGAGCCTGTGGTGTCCTGATGATGGACTATCTGTCAGGCAGACTCAAGGACTGTGTGAGCAACACTGGAGCAGCACAAGGAACAGGCCTGTCTGCTTTACTCTTCACTCTGCGCACCTCACACTGGAAAGAACAAAATTTCTCTTTTCTTGGATATCCACAAATCACCCAAGGAGTGTCTCAGTGGGCTTTAACAGGCCATGTTTTTGAGAGCCCCCCACTCCATATGCCCTAAGAAGAGAGGAAAAAAAAGAAAATCGAGGTTGAATACACACACAATAGAGCTAATGTGCCAAAGAACCAGTCCACCTAAACTGCATGTCTTTCGATTGTAGGACAAAACACACATGAAGACAATGAGAACATGCAAACTGCACCAGGGACAAGTCACAGTCGAAAATAAATTGTATTTCTAATATAAGAACAACTGAAGATGTACGTATTCAAGTGTATACAGACAGACGACATCAACAGACAACACCACACATGAGTCTGTGTTACTTTAGTTGGTTCTTTCTCTTGCACTTATAGGAAAGGCACATAACTTGTGATTTTATTTCTCATAATTTTTATCCAAAATGTTTCCCAGTAAACATCATTCATTCAGAAGCAGCTTTTAAATGTTCTCGTCTCAGTTCTGCTTCAGTTCTTAGTTACTTATTAAGTTTCCAGAGTCAGCACTGTGATGGCAGTTTGGTTTTTCTCACAGGTTGCCTGCACTCCCTTACAGCTCCTCTGTGTGTGTGAGACGCTGCTCTGAACTGATTCAAGTCCACTTTAGTTTTCTTACTGAATTTATGAAGAGACCCTCACAACAGCTACAGCCTTCTCCTTCACACAGTTATGGTGATGTCAACTCCCAGAATTCACCCCCTGGCTTTATCTTAACTACCGAGTCACAGTCAGAAGTTCTCAGAATCTGAGCAGGTGAACTCCTGACTTGGTTTATGGTCACTCAGGTGGAGGTGATGCTTTGTCCAGATTGTTGTGTCCATGGAGAGCTTCCTCTGTCACACATTTAAGAACATTCAGTTGGCTTTGTCTTTCTTCTAACAGATTCTTTTCTCTCTCTTGGCCTTTTCTTGTTGTGACTGTGAGTTGTTCTGCAGTTTAAAGTCTTTGAGGTTTCACACTTACTGGTTATCTTTTAGTGGCAAACAAATGTAGAACTGCTGGTTGATGTCCTCCTTCAGTAATTCTACAGATTTTATAGGTGGTCTCTCTTACTTGTGCACTTTGCTTTCCTCTATCAAGTCAGGACTGAATGAGACCCCCACGTTCAACTCCATTATAGGGGTCTTCAGCTCTTACTGTTTGGCACTACATTACCCTTTGGAGCAGAAGAGATCATTGAGCCTTTATGATGGCCACAATAAGGGTCTTACTACAGGGCAGAAGCTAATCCAGGGGCAGAGATCAGAGTTCTAGTGCTTACAAAGTGTTATAAAGGACGGAGTGGACTTGCTGCTGTGGGTGTCTTGGATGAACAGAAATTCAACCTTTTTACTGCTATTTCCGCTAAGTGTTGTCCATCAAGCTGAGTTTCAGCTCCTTCTTCAGTCACTAAGTGATAAAAAGTGACACACTGAGACATCACTGGGTGACATTGGCTGTGGTTGATCAGACTGATCAGATGACATCCAAAACTGTCAAGGAGAGTCCTGGTGAAGTGAACTGACATCTGAGCTGAAGTTACGAGTCAATAAAAGAGGGGCAGGCGGTGGCAGCTTAAGAAAAAGACTTCTGACCAAGCAGTGCCAGTCTGTCCTACAATTACATGTCTGCTTTCAGGGACATCTGAGGAACTGATTTATGTAAATCAATCCAAATCAAGTGATAGCCAAACGACAGAAAACAGAAAGAGATCAAAAATTAGATGTCGATATTAGTGACCTGATTCATATTAAACTGAGAAATATCAGGCCACGTCATAGACTTCATTGTTGTTTAAGATGTTGGTTTATAAACGTGTGTTCACATGTGAGCCGAGCTCTTTAATATTCCAGTGAGGACTCAGCCATATTTGTGTCACTTAACGAGATCTGGCAGAGCCGATGTGACACAAGTCCTTTATTTGAAGGAGCAGCAAATGGTGGCCTGAAGTTAAGTGTCTTTACCTGAACTTACTGTACATTGAGGTTGTGTAGTAGTGATGGGGGATTTGAAATTGGCTTAGATGGTCAGACTTACACTTCTAGTATGTTCTTTACACTGCTGGACTTGTTAGGGTTTTACCAAATATGAAAGCTCAGAGTCTTTGTCATAATCATACATTAGGTGAGATTATCACTCAGGGGTTTGACATTCAAAATGTCCTTACTGCTCCACTAAATAACATGATGTCTAATCACTAATGAAGAGTCTGATGAGTTATATCATTAAAAACAGAAAATCTACACAGGAATAGTATATTGACATTACTGAGCTGAACTTATTGTAAGAATCGTAGACTTAACTCTGGAGTACAATACAGACTGACATGTGACAATAATGTGTCTCTTAAACAGCCCTGAGATCAGACAAATGCAAACTCTGATTCTTTAAAAATGGACAAACACCACAAAGGCAGACAAGCAGCTAAGCAGACTCAGCGTGTAAGTGTCAGCAGTACAGAGTGTGTCTATCGATGTGTCAGACCTTCTACTGAATTACGTTTAGGATGACATTGTGTGCTCACTTACTACGCTGACATCAGCCAACTGTAACATCATCTTGTTAAGAACACCTCAGGAGGGTCCGAATGTCAGACATTTCTACGCGTAGCCCACGTGACGCTCACACCCCTGCCAGTGGACATTTCTAGCCAGCAGGCTATAGTTGGCCTCCCACTGCCTCAGAAACTGAAAAGAGAAACTGATCAGAGCAGAAAGAAACTCAGCTGGCTGTGAGGAGAGAACTCAGTTGTTTGTGGGCCATCTTGGGGATCTCATCCTGAGCTGTTTCATGACTTGCACCAGTCTCACCAGGATGGACTCCAGCAGCCAATGCTCTGAACTTGAAACATCAGGTTTATAAGGTCCAGTAAAACCTCGATTATCAGTCAGGGGTCAGGACATAGGCTGTGATGGATAAGAGAAAAGACGGAGAACAGAGCAGCTACTTTAAAAATGACATGCAGTAGATTAGTTTAGCGAACAGTCGTGAAAAACTATATTAACAAAATGAATTAATTTATATAATATTGTAATGACCAGCGTAATAAGCAAATACAACTCAGAGGTCCTGAAGTTTTCTATATTTTACGTGGAGTCTTCGTTCCCTCACAAGCGGTGTCCTGTCTTACACTCCGTTATTTGGTTACTGAGCTCACCTCCTAAACAATCACAGAAAGCTTTCCCTATCGATCAGTTGATCTCCTGCCACTCTCGTTGTCTTTTTGATACACAAACACTCCTGCTTATTGTCTCCTGACTCCCTGCTCCACACCTTCACTTCTCTCCTCACTTCTCCTGTCCGCCCCTCACAGAACAGAAGCCCCTCAGCCAGTCCCATCACTTACAGCTTTCCGCCCTTTCTGCCCCCATACAGAGCATCACAAGCTGCCTGCACACCACAATATATTAACACAAACTGATATAACAGAATATATAAAGAACATTACAATGCAGAAGACCATTAACATTAATACAGAATAACGTTACCGTCACTGGTTTCCATTTTCAACACATTTTTCAATTATTTCAGCATCCCGCTTTCTATCGTTCACTGTTGGCCTTCCAACTCCGTCATTGAAGCAATACTTGAAGAGCTGTTGCTGTTTCGTAAACCTTTAATAAGTTCAAACACCACACACATATGTTGATAGGCCATAACAATGTATAGTAGTTTAGTTTAATTATAACAAAAGAGAAAAGACAAAAACCGCTATTACAGCTGAAGGTACGTGACGGACACTGGGATTTCTGTTGTTCCAATGTGCAGAACTCGCAGTAGTAATCGGGAGACGCTGGCGTGCACAAGGTTGGGTTTTTGTTATTTAGTCCTGACAGTTAATCAAGTGACAGATAATCGAGTTTTACTGGAGATGAAGAGATTTCTCTGTCACATTAAATGTACAAATTCCTTAACTCAAAGTTACTCAAACAGTTTCCATTAAACACTAAACATCACTCACCTGCTTTTCTTCTCTTTCCGTCTCCAGCTCGACCATTTTATGCCCATTATGTTCAGTCACCACACACATCTTGCAGATACAGGAATCATCAGTTTTACAGAATATCTCCAGACTTTTCTGATGTTTCTCACAGAGTTTCTCCTTCAGATATCTATCAGGTTCAACCAGCTTGTGGTGCTTCAGGGCGTCTCCTTCATAGTGAAGCTGCAGGTGAGTCTGACAGTAGGAGGCCGGGCAGGTGAGACAGGATTTCACCGCTCTGAACTTCTTACCAGTACAGAAGTCACACTCCACGTCTCCAGGGCCGGCATAATTCTGAGGAGAAGGAGGACTGAGACTCATCTTTATTAATTTCTTAATAACTTCATTCAGCAGATTGTTTCTCTTCAGTTCAGGCCTCAGCATGAAGGTGTGTCTGCACTGAGGACAGCTGCACTCTTGGCTGTGATCCCAGCAGTCCGTGAGGCACTTCAGACAGAAATTATGTCCACAGGGGATGGAGACGGGGTCAGTCAGGGTGTCCAGACACACCGAGCAGGTGAACTCATCCTGTGACACAAACAGCTGGGCTTCAGCCATCGTCAGTCTGAGGAGAGGCAGGCAGAGAGAATCAGTCAGAGGAACAAGGAAGTGACTTGTGAAGAAACGAAAGTGAAAGTCAGTCTGAGCTCAGTGAGGAGGAGGATGATGATGATGATGATGATGATGATGATTCCCTACTGCCAGTCCCTCTGTAATAGCCCACATCAGACTCATTCCACCTCATTCCACTTAAGTACATAAGTGTGACCCCTCCAGCCTGTCACTTCTCAGTGACACACACTTGGACTCGCTGTTACCAGAACTTACAAATGTTCAGATGTCTCAGAGACACATGAAGGCTCGTAAAACATTTGTGTTATGTTGCTTGCTATTAATTTCACAAACACACACAGACACTGACTTTTTCCGTATAGCGGAGTATCCGACCACACACTTCTTTATTGCCTTAACAAAAAAAACTCTCTAGTATACACCACATATCCATTGCTTGGTGCCACCTACTGGTTACTATCGGCAATGTGAAACAGGTACTTTAATACAATACATAACATATCTCCTCCCTGCTAAGATTGATTGTCAATAACAAAGATATATATATATATATATATATATTTTTTTTTATATATAAAAAATATATCTCAGAACTCAGAAAAAGAATATGTCTCTGAACTTGAACAGTCACACATTTCTATGTTCTCCATCTCGGTGGGTGTTCACTCATCATGGTAGCATAGTGGTGGTTTAGTGATCCTCACAGGATAACGTCTGACAGTCTCTGTTACCAGAGTATGCTCTGTGTTTGTGAATCAGTGGACTTGGGTGTCTTCGGTGGTATATCTATCTCTGGAACTGGATCATTCTTGTCATGGTGAGATGTACTAGGGTGATGTGTGGTACTATTATCACTCTGGGGTAGTAACACCGGGGGGGTCCATAGGAAGGTTCACTGCAGACTGCTGAAGCTCTGGATCGGGTCGTGTCAGCATCTGGTCCACATGGCGTTTCCATACTCCTTGTTGCCCCACATTAATCTTTTATGACAGTGGTCCAGTCTTCTCCATGACAACACCTTGGGTCCACTTCTCCTCCCCCTTCCTATAATCACGCACGAGGACAGGCTCTCCTATATCAAACCGTCTATCCTTGGAGTGTGGTTGGCGGCGCTCTTGTTGAGCATCTTGTGACCTGTGCTACTACACCAGCAATATTGGGTTTCAGGAAATCCAGCCGTGATCGCAGCTTGCGTCCGAGGAACAACATAGCTGGTGTCTCCTTTGTTGTTGCATGAGGGGTATTGCGGTATGTTAAAAGAAATGTATCCAGGCGTTGTTGCACAAGTGCTGTGCCTCTAGAAGATTTTAAGGAATGTTTGAATATCTGCACGAAACGCTCAGCCAAGCCATTGGTGGCAGGATGGTACGGTGCTGAGCGGATATGTTTTACTCCGTTGGACTTCAAGAATGTACCAAACTCTTCAGAACAGAACTGAGGTCCGTTGTCGCTCACAAGGATGTGTGGAATGCCATATTGACTAAAAAGGCTCCTGAGCACTTGAATGGTCTTACAGGCTGTGGTGTTGTCCATAATATGTACCTCAGGCCACTTGGAATGTGCATCTATCACGATCAAGTACATATTTCCTTCAAATGGACCCGCAAAGTCCACATGTATCCTTTCCCAGGGACTAGTGGGCCACATCCAAGGGTGTAAAGGTGCTAGCCCGTGCTCTTTTTGCATACTCTGACAAGAGTGGCAGGATTTAGCTTGGAGCTCAATTTGAGAGTCGATGCCAGGCCACCATACATAACTGCGTGCCAAGCTTTTCATTCGCACTATACCTGGATGTGCTATATGGAGCTGTTTCAGAACCCGGGGGCGCAGTTTTGGTGGAACAATCACTCTCACACCCCACAGGAGGCATCCCAGTTTTATTGTGAGATCATGCCGGCGCAATAAGTAGGGTGCCATTTCTTCATCTGCATCCTTTGCAGCTGGAAAATGCCCAGTGGTGACCATTTCCACAACACGAGATAAAATAGGGTCAGACATGGTGTGCCGTCTGATCTCGGTGTCACTAACTGGTAGGGTGTCCAACTGAGATGTGTAAAATACGTCTACTGCGCTTAGTTTCTCTTCGTGAGCATGGGGGATTGGTAAGCGTGAAAGACCATCAGCATTGGCATGTAATGCTCCTTTCCGATATTGAATGGTGTAATCATGCGCAGACAGGAGGAGTGCCCAACGCTGCATTCGGGCGGCAGCCATTGAAGGCGTACTTTTTGATGGGCTCAAGATGGAGGTTAATGGGCGATGGTCCGTGAGCAGCGTGAACTTGTTACCATAGAGATACTGGTGGAACTTGCGTACTCCAAAGACTATCGCTAGCGCCTCCCTCTCGATCTGAGCATAATTTTGTTCCGCTTTACTAAGAGTTCGTGATGCATAGGCTATCGGTTTTTCTTTGCCATCAGGCATGACGTGTGAGAGCACAGCTCCGACCCCATAAGGTGAAGCGTCGTACGCAAGTCGAAGGGGCAGTTCTGGATGATAATGAGTCAATATGTCCTGCGATACTAGGAGTAATTTAGCTTCCTGGAAAGCGGACTCACAGGCTGATGTCCACTGCCATCGCTTTTCCTTATTTAGCAGTTCATTCAGTGGTTTCAAGATAGTGGACAGGTCAGGGATGAAGCGTCCATAGTAGTGTAACATTCCCAGAAAAGAACGCAATTGACTAACCTCCTGTGGTGCTGGGGCCCTCCACAATGGCAACGCACCTTTTCTGGCGATTTGTGAAGTCCTGCTGCATCAATTATGTGACCCAAATATTCCACAGACTCCTGGAAGAACAAGCACTTCTCTTGCTTGAGATGCAGGCCATACTCCTCTAGCCTACCCAGAACTGTATCCAAAGTTTTGAGGTGGGTCTGCTCATCAGGGCCACTCACAAGGATGTCATCCAGGTAACAGTGAGTATACGGCAATCCAAGAAGCACTTGGTCCATAGCCTTCTGAAATAAAGCGGGTGATGACGCTGCACCAAAGGGTAAGCGATTAAAACAGAATAGTCCTTTTTGCATTGAGATAGTCAGCAACTTCCTAGACTTCTCTTCCACCTCCATCTGTAGATAGGCATTTGACAAGTCTAATTTACTAAAGCGTTGACCACCTGCTAGCGAGGCAAAAAGGTCCTCAATGCGTGGAATCGGGTATTTATCCACACATAGAGCTGGGTTAAGTGTAACCTTGAAATCCCCACAAAGTCTAATTGTGCCATCCTTTTTGCTTACGGGCACCACGGGTGTGGCCCAGTCACTGTGCTCCACTGGTGAGATCACCCCAAGCGCAGTCAGGCGTTTTAATTTGGCCTCCACTCGAGGTCGAAGAGCATAAGGGACGTTCCGTGGTGGACAGAATTTGGGTGCACTGTTAGGTCTGAGAGTCCGTCTGGCCTTAATTCCTTTCATTGTGCCTAGCTTTTTAGAGAAAACAGCTGAGTGTCTCTTTAACACAGACTCCAAGTTTTCTTTTTTTCTTTGCTCAATGGCATGCACCATCTTTAAGTCTTTCCAGTTCAGTTTAATAACTCTCAGCCATTCTCTACCAAACAGTGGGGGTGCATCTACTTTCACTACATACAAAGGCAACTTAGCACATTGATTATTTAATTTGACCTTGTGGACGAAAAAGGCACACTGGAAAGCAGACAGATAATATTTTCTCAATTCACTTTATTTATTCATTCGGAGTCGCAGTAAGTAGAGATTCAAAAGAGCATAACTTATTGCCGCAAAGCTCAATTGAACCCTGATCAAAAGCCAGGAGGGGTTTTTTATACTTCAGCATCTCATGTTTAATAAGACAGAAAGAACATCCTTATCAAAACAGTAAAGTTAAACAATATGTCTGTTGAGCTAAGCATTATCTGTGTTTTGGAAGCTAAGCACAGGAGAGACGCCTTTGCATAAACTACATGTATTTTCTGCAGCCTTGTGACCTTGTCCCTGAAACATTCACTCTGAGAAAGGGAAAAACAAGAAACAGCTTACATTTTATTCATGTGGACACTATTTCTCCTGAACCCTGGAATAATATATTTTTGTTAGTTCATAAGCCAAAGCGTCTCTCACTGGCAAGTTACAAAATAGTTATTATAAAAATTCTAATTTACTAAACACACAAATACATGGTGCTGAGGAGAACATTCTTCTTCTACATTCCCCCCTTTTTGAACCAACAAAAATATGGGTGACATAGGAGTAACAAGGGAGAGAGTAGGAGAAGGGGAAGGAGTGGAAGGAAAGGAGGAAGAAATGGGAAGCATGCATTCTTCGTGTAACATATAAGCCTTGGCCACGGAGGCAGTGAAATACTGGGACACAATATATCTAATTAGGGGGACTATACAGCAGGCCACAAGCAACAGAATGATAAAAGCAATGGCCAGTGAAATAAAAACTGACCTGAGCCATCAGCCCCAGGGGCTAGAAATGCCAGAAGTGGTAGCTAATTTATTTGAAAGGGCAGTTAAACCTGGCAAAGCACGGTGATTGATCCATCGGCAGCCGTATTATTAGGGATGTAAGTGCAGCACGCATCACCAAACATAGCACATACACCCCCCTTTTCAGCAAGGAGCATATCTAATGCTAATCAATTTTGCCAGGTCATAAGAGATGTTCTATCAACCTGTTCATGTATCCCTTCAACAGCCTCTTTAGTAAAATTCAGGAAACGCTGTTGGTTGTAATATAAGTAATTAAGCCAATCTACATTTTTATTTATTGTAACTTGGGGGAAAATAGACTCAAATCCGGCAGCAACTTGATCTTGCGCTTGAAATTTATCAGGGACTCCACAAGGGACACCAATGGAATCAAAGTAAACGCCAGGGCCATGAAGAGAGAATGTGGAGGGGTCAGCAGAGCGGGGTCGATGACGTCGGCCAGAGCTGGATGACACGCGAGGAGAATTCAAAGGGAGGAGGCGGAATGGCATAACAAGTTGGGTTAATGCGCATGTGCCAGTCCAAACAGGGGGAAGAATATCAAGTAATTTTAATGTACTGCACATCCACCAAATATCAGCACGCGGAGTGGACTGTGTCAACAGGAAAAGTGATAATGTAGAATTAAATGAGGTGGAGTTAACCTGGAAAGTCTGGGAACAGAAGGAAGAAGGGATATGACCAACATTAGTACCTCGGAAGGGGGAACTATAATTACTGGAGAAGCAGGTATAATTGCCTTCATGAGACTGGAACATCGGGGGAGTCATATGAGGAGTGGGGGGGGAAAGAGGAGAGAAAGTGTAATGCAGTTAGAGTCTTTTGGTGTGGACGGAGAGGTAAAAAGGGCAAGGAGACAAGGAAGACCAACAGGGTAAATATTAGAAAGAGGGAAAGGGACGGTAGCCAAATGTGGCCCTGGCCGTAGCACAGGCGTAGCAATCAGATTGATTTACTTGCTTAGCCGAATATAATACCCACTGTAACCAACGATTCTGATCGCCATAGCCAGTTTCAATTGAAAAAGTGGATGAAAGGGTGGAAATATTCATAATCTTAACAGGAGAAAAGTCTGGACCAGAAGTTGGGGTGACAGGTGTGTGTGCAGGAGAATGAGAGGTGTTAGTAACAGGATTGTCAATCTTAATTAGAAATCTCCCTAAAGGGTCTGTTCCAGATACATATGCCCCTAATATATAGGTTCCTGAGTCATGTAAAGAGGAGTTCTTCAAAATGATGATCAAGGGGTTACAATGGTTGTCAACACATTTATGAGAAGCATGTCCTTTTATGATAGAAAATCGATTTTTCAAACCGTATTTTTGGGCCTCAAAAGGTTGAGAACCCCAGTTCTCAGTTCCAGTGTTAGCAAAAACCCATTGCCAGGTGTCACAGTTACTCCCCTAATAATACTTCGTAACAGTCATACACACGTATTTGTCAGACCAGGTCCACTGGGCTTGTCGACCAGTCCCACAGCTGATAATAGAGCAGAAATCAACCTGCACTGATGTGGTGATTCCTAACAGGAAAGTCAAGGTGACCAGGGCAGTAGACAAGGGAAAAGAAAGCATAGTAGCACAGCAATCAAGGGTGCCATCTCTTGCAATGTGAGGCATGAATCCAGGCAGGCAATCCTTCCATTTTCACTGCATGTGGTGTGGATAGAAGAACTTGGAATGGTCCTCTCCACCTCGGCTGATGCCAATGTTTCCTCCGAGTGTCATGGACGAGGATCCAAGTGCCTAAGGGAATCGGCGTGTCTTTAGATGGAAGATTAGTCCTCCAGGCCTGGTTAACCTGCTCGTGGACTTCTTTCAGAGAAGCTCGGAGACCTGTAAGACAAGAGAGAAGATCATTGTCCACAGTATGCAGGTTAACATTTCACATAACCATGCCCACAGGCATGGGTGTCCGGTCAGAATTTCAAACTGCGACAGTCCTAATTGCCGGTGTGTTCTTGCCCTCAATCTCATTAAGGCCAGAGGCAAAGCGTCCGGCCAGGATAAATTTGTGTGCTCACAGATTTTTGCTAATTTAGATTTTAGGGTGCCATTATCAGTTTGCAATTTCTGTGGTATGCCCCACCTAGGAATAATTTCTTTGATTAAAGCTTTGGCTACAGTTTTAGCATCAGCGTGTTTAGCAGGAAAAAGTTCTACCCATCGGGAGAACACATCAACAATTACTAGACAATAACGATAACCTTTAGACGGAGTTAGTTCAATGAAATCCATTTGGAGGTGTTCAAACGGACCCATTGGATTAGGTGTAACGGCGGGACTTACCTGGACTTACCTGGGTGCCCTTTCCTACATTAGACTTTTGACATAATGCACAGCATCTGCAGAACTGCTCTGCATATGTAGAAAAGCCTGCAGCTTCCCAGTGTTTTTCAACATCCTGAATCATGGCGTCCCTTCCAGCATGGTCTAGACCATGAGCGATTTTGCCATACCTGGGAAAGAAGCCTTTGGGAGGAAAGGTTTGTTAGTTTGCCTATGGGTCCAGACTCCATCAGAGAGGGACCCTTCTTTGGACTATTTTCTTTTTTCTCTGTCCGTGGCTGCACTCTGTAAAGAAACAAGTTGATTATCAGGTCCTGGTTATTTCTCTGTTGGAATAAAGAGATTGGTGTGTTATTTTATGCAGCCTGTTTAGCAAAGTGATCAGCTAATTCGTTTCCTTTGCTGACAGGATCTTGTTTTCCTATGTGAGCTTGACATTTAACGATCGCTAACTTTGATGGTTTAGTTATAGCTTCTAAGAGGGATTCAATCAGTTTTTGATGTTGGATCAGTTTGCCAGCGCTGGTCTTAAATCCTCTACTAAAATAGAACGAACGGTGTGAGGTACCTTTACTGTTAGGGGGCTCATGAGCACTTTGTTTGTCTGTATGTGGTTGCGTTAAAACTGCATTCATTAATCCCCCCTTTTTCGTCCACGAACACAGTGAATGGACGAGAATATAGTCAGTGAGAGTAATGCATTTTTATTATTATTTATTTATTGATTTATTTATTTTTTTTTTAATCACATAGAGCCTTGTCAGCCTGCTATACCACTGCATGCAGCCAGATCGCAGTGTTAGCTAGATTTTGTAAAGGCTGTGCTCCTCCTGAAAAACTTACAATCAAACAACTTCTCAGGCCGCAAGCTGGTACTACTTTTAAATAAGGAATTCATCCTACCATGGTGCCATACATGCTAGCCTCCAGATGATGGAAAAGTCCGAGGCGGAACCGGGTCAGCGACAACAAGGAAACACTAATTTCCGTGGCGACCCAAATGCCAACTGTAAACAAAAATAATCCATCTCGGGAAACACACAGCACAACTCCACAACAAGAAAACATTCCCACCAAAAGCTATGCAGCCACAGAGAAATATGCTGACTTAACCTGTTGTTTTGTGACCGGTCTTGGAAGGTTTTGAATGATGGTTAAAACGGGCCGCTAGAGAGAGCTCCTGTATCGCATGAAATGTCATGACCTAAATATTTAACGATAGCTTGAAGTAACTGCAGTTTTTTTTTTTTTTTTTTTTCTCAACACTTTTTTATGGCCATTTTCACCTAAAAAGAATAGCAATTTTCTGAGTATCATGTGCACTTGTTGTTTATTTTATTTTTCTTTTCTTTTTTATTATCTATATACTGTATCAATTTATTATCTTTTTCTGGCCAAAACCATAAACACAAGGGGCTTCAGTATATCCCTGAGGCATGACGGTCCAGGTCCATCGGCGGTTTTGAAAGGTAAAAGCAAACCAGGATTGAGAATCAGGGTGCACGGGAATGGAAAAGAAAGCGTTAGCAAGGTCAATAACAGAGAAGTACCGGTCGGACGGGGGCATCGTGGAAAGAATAGTGGAAGGATTAGGAACAATATGTGTTCTAGGAAAAAAAACGCAGAGTTAACTTTTCATAGGTCTGGAACAAAACGGCAGGACCCGTCAGCCTTTTTTACAGGAAAAAATGGGGGAGTTGACTGGAAAGTATGTAATTGGAATAATTGCTCCTCGCCTCACGAGATCAGAATGTACGGCGGCGATGCCAGCCTCTGCCTCTGGAGACAGAGGATCCTGGACACGGTACGGGCAGAAGGAAGATTTTGAGAAAATCACCAGTGGCTCAGTGTGCTATCCTTCCATAATCAATTTTTCCCTTGGGACCACAGTGCTAAGGAAACATGGGGAACCAAATCTCCTAAATAGAAAACGCTTTGTGAATATGTGAGGTGCACTGAAGCAACTGCTTTAGTAGACAACAAAAATACATGGAATGTGCAAAGTTTCAGGGCATGTGCTGGAGGAAAGAAAAGATTCTAACCAAGGTGTGTCCACTTCAGTAGGGAAATACTGGGCAGTACAAGGCAGGGTGTCCGGGACTTGAAAGTGAGGAAAATAGGCATGAGGGGAAAGAATGAAGGGCTTTCAAGAGGAAGGTGTGCGGAGAGATGTTCAGGGTCCAGGCTGTAAAAGAGGGCTTGGGGTGTGAAGTGTGGCACAGGAGCTTAGGAATGGAGCAGCAAAAATCCTTTGTCAGGTAAACAAAATTGAGACTGACAATTAAGTCATAAGATCCCATCCCAGCAGTTTCACAGGACACAAATGATTTAACAGAAAGCAACGAGTCAATAATGAAACTGTTAATGCTGAGCTGTAATTGCACAGGAACCTCCTTCAGCGCATGGCTCCTGTGTCCATTTCAAAGGCAGTTTCTTTGCCATTAAAGTCAATAAAAGATCAGTTTCAGCATGACGAGTAAGCAAAGGAAACTGGAAAAAAGTGGCTTGGGGTCCCTGATATTTCTTAGGACCAAGGAATGTCATTAGGCTCAGGGAGAGGGGGGTGACGGAGGCGCTTGTGTGGGCAGTTGCGTCTGAAATGTCCAAGTTCACCGCAGCCGTAACAGGCATATGACGCTGGCATCTGCTCCGAAGGGTTAGGCATCTGAGCAAAAGGATTATTAGGGTTTGATAAAAGGAACCCGCGTCCTCTTCCGTGCCCTCGCCCTCCAAAGAATTTTCCACGTCCTCTCCCCCTAGCCAGGTCAGTTCTTCCAGTATAGTAATTTATTTGTGCAGCCAAAAGTTTGGTCTGTGTCTCTGACTCTTTTAATTTAGTCTGACTGTCAGCATGCTCTGCATGACGCTTGTCTTCCTCGAACGTTGCGGTCTTCCAGCCTTTTGCAGGACGTGCAGACTTTGCTTTGAATGGCACTTCTCAGTCCCGAGATGAAAGGAGGCACTGCAGCATGAGTTCTATCGTTTGTATTGTCTAGCCCAGAGTGATTAGCCATCAGATCTTGCAATCGGTGAGCCGGCTGAAATTAGTGACCAGTTTGTGCCCTTTTTATATTTTTTCTGCCAGGGCTCCTTTTAAAGGCTCTCACTGGGTGAGGAAAGGACCTTCATTCCAACACCAAGGGACACCATTATGATCACCGTGATTTACAGTTGTCCATGTGGTGCTCAGTTGTCGACGGAGCACCTGTGTCCACTGTGCAGCATTTGTTTCATACATGTTATCCAGCTGCTGTAACAGCTCCACAAATTGCAGTCCACCGACTGCTCGTGCTCTGGGAGACTCTTTTAATTTCTGCCATTACAATCCAGTAGCATCTTGTGAATGATCTGAATTATCTTCCTCAGGGTCAAAATGTGAGGATGGGTCATAAAGATATTGTTCATTGTAAAAACCTGCTCCAGACGGTTCGTCTGTTAACAGGGGTGTTGTTGGAGAAGAGGGTGCAGGAGGTGGAAGCGGGGGAGTTTTGGTAAGGAGGGGGTGGACAGATTACGGGGTATAGGGGGTCTTTCTTTTCGGTCTGCTTTCTTTTACTTTCAGGCTTGGGCGCTGTCTCTATCTTCATTTTCTGCAACGCTAGCAATAATTCTTGCTTGTCTTTTTTGTGTTTTGACTTCAGCAGCCAGCAGGTTGTTACGCCTCTGCTTATTCCACTTCTTACATGCCTTTTAAAATCCAACCCAGTCTGCTTCTCTATTAACTGTTTAGGGGACCCGCTTTCAATCCCGACGGGTGTACTAGGAGCCTGGTGATTCTCAGAAAATAATCCTTCTAACATTAAGTTTTGAGGACCCTGGGGGGACCTGTTTGACTGGCGTGCCATTATAATTTCCCATAGTAAGCGGCAGGCCTTCAACAGAGAGCAACTCAATCCCCGATTATTTCTCGTCCCACTTGTCGTCCCCGGAATCAACCAGTCGACAAGTGGAAATCAACCTCCCCTCTTCCAAATTTCACACGTACTCTAACTGCCCCTTTCACCCCTATTCCTCTTCATATAGGAACGTGCCACTCGGTCCTTTCTACTCGAATTCTTAAGGGATGACTTACTAGCATTCACACTGTGCCGTCACTCTCTATGAATCCCTAAAACCCTTCTAGGTCGATACGGTATGATTCTCTATTCTTTCAGCATGCTTTTATTTTTTATTCTCTTTTATTATTATTTTCTTTTTTCTTTTCCCCGTATACTTCTATTTCTTCCAGCACACCAGTCAAACCAACGGGAATCCCCCGAATCTACTCACCGCGACTCCTTCTGCCTGCCTGGAAAAATCCCATCCAGTTGCTTTTCGTTTCGGTCAGGAGGAGGTCAGCGACTCCCCACGCAGGAAAACGCCCGAGGTTGGCCAGTCCTAACTTTTACCGGAGCTGGTCCTCGATCCGCGGAAATCGGTCCACTTGGACGAACCCGCCCAGGGAGTCGTCTGCCCGTCTCCTGCCCCACGTTGGGCGCCAAAAACTGTGGACGAAAAAGGCACACTGGAAAGCAGACAGATAATATTTTCTCAATTCACTTTATTTATTCATTCGGAGTCGCAGTAAGTAGAGATTCAAAAGAGCATAACTTATTGCCGCAAAGCTCAATTGAACCCTGATCAAAAGCCAGGAGGGGTTTTTTATACTTCAGCATCTCATGTTTAATAAGACAGAAAGAACATCCTTATCAAACCAGTAAAGTTAAACAATATGTCTGTTGAGCTAAGCATTATCTGTGTTTTGGAAGCTAAGCACAGGAGAGACGCCTTTGCATAAACTACATGTGCAGTTCTGCAGCCTTGTGACCTTGTCCCTGAAACATTCACTCTGAGAAAGGGAAAAACAAGAAACAGCTTACATTTTATTCATGTGGACACTATTTCTCCTGAACCCTGGAATAATATATTTTTGTTAGTTCATAAGCCAAAGCGTCTCTCACTGGCAAGTTACAAAATAGTTATTATAAAAATTCTAATTTACTAAACACACAAATACATGGTGCTGAGGAGAACATTCTTCTTCTACAACCTGCACTTTGATAACCCCTTCTGGTGCCAGTGGCTCCCCAGTGTATGTCTTTAGCATGATATCCGTGGGTTGCACAGCCACTTGGCTCAGTGTGCTTCTGTACTGCTCCCAAGGAATCAAGGACACTGCAGCTCCAGTATCCAATTCCATTTCCATTTTCTTCCCGTTTACTATAGTCAGCACGGAAATTCATGAATATTTGCCTTTTTGAGACAAAGAATACAGTCCTAACTCATTGTCAGTATCAGATTTATTTTCTTCACTCTCACTTTCATCTTTCTCGGCCTCAACCTGATGAATTCTCTTCTTATTAGTTTGCATCCTTCTCTTAATGGCATTATCCTTTCGAGTAAGATCTCCCTCTTTCCGTTTCTTTCCTCCGTTCTGATAGCTTTTGGTTTTGTTCCTACACATGTTCTTAGTGTGGCCTTTTTTTCCACACCGCTGGCAGTCACGGTCTTTATACCAACAATCCTCATCAGTATGATTCATTTTCCCGCAACGGCGGCATTTGTCACAGTTTTTAGAAAGCACCGCGTTCACTTTAAGGGAAGCATTTAACTGCTGCACGTCGCGCGCTGCCGTCTCCGCGGAAACTGCGTAATCCACAGCTTTCTGAAACGTGAGATCTTTCTCCGTCAACAGGCGCTTCTGAACAGTTTCACACTTTAGTCCACAAACAAACCTGTCTCGTAGTGCGTCTTCCGAATATGCACCAAACTCACAATGTTCTGAAAGACTTTTCAGCATCGCTATGTACTGTGCTATCGCTTCCCCTTCCCCCTGATTACGCTTGTGTAACCGATATCTTTCTGCTATCACAAGTGGTTTCGGGGCGAAATGGGCTTGTAAAAATTCCACAACACGGTGATACTCCATCTCTCCTGGCTTCGTAGGCGCTACCAAACTGCGTAGTAGTCCGTACGTTTTAGGTCCCATTACACTAAACAACACAGGCATTTTCTTTGCGGCCGTAATGTCATTAACCAGTTTGTAATGTTCAAAACGTTCAATATACGTCGGCCACTGCTCACCAGCGTCCTCGAAGGGATCCATCCGTCGGATTACTCCAGCCATGTCGTCGGCACCTTGCACTCCACGTTAGACTCAGCGGCGGAAAAGAGGCTCCTTTAAGTGTAAACCAGCTCACTAGTTAGCCAATACACAGCGCGGTCGCTTCTTTCGTTGACACAACTCGTCGCCAATTTATGTTATGTTGCGTGCTATTCATTTCACAAACACACACAGACACTGACTTTTTCCGTATAGCGGAGTATCCGACCACACACTTCTTTATTGCCTTAACAAAAAAAACTCTCTAGTATACACCACATATCCATTGCTTGGTGCCACCTACTGGTTACTATCGGCAATGTGAAACAGGTACTTTAATACAATACATAAAAATTTGGATATATCAGTGTTTCTCAACGTTTCTCCATGTGTGCCCCATCTTTTCATATTAGTTTTTGTGGCAACACCCCCCCCCCCCCTAAAGTTTTATGCACATTTTCAGATTTCTGATTATACTGAGATCCACCCAACAACACTACATTTTAATTTGGCAATGCACTGTTGGCAGAAGTGCTCAAGTCTCGATCACATTGGGGCATCGATAATATGTTTTCATCGTCAAAATAAACAGTCACACATGTGACACATTTCAAATTAAAACCCATGTGATAAAATATACGAAAAATTCAAACATTCCTTTAGTTTTCATTAAATTTAATGTTTTTGTTTAGTAATTTTAATAATTCCACAATTTAAATTATTCCATTCTATAATAATACAAGTCAAATTACAAATATTATAAACACTCCTAAGAATACAATCACGTCTTATTTCTAAACAATAAGTGACATATTAGCGATTCCAGAAGTGCCCTCTAACAGTTAGAGAGAGGACTGCACTTGAATTCTGATGTCTGCTGACAAACTGTACAGACAAACTTTCCCTTTGGTTTCTTCACAAGTCACTTCCATGTTCCTCTGACTGATTCTCTATGCCTGCCTGTCCTCAGACTGATGATGGCTGAACCCCAGCTGTGTGGATTACAGGATGAGTTCACCTGCTCGGTGTGTCTGGACACCCTGACTGACCCCGTCGCCATCCCCTATGATCACAGTTTCTGTCTGATGTGCCTCACTGACTGCTGGGATCAGAGCCAAGAGAGCAGCTGTCCTCAATGCAGAGAGAACTTCACCACGAGGCCTGCTCTGCAAAGAAATAATCTGCTGAATGAAGTCATCAAGAAATTAAAGAAGACGACACTCATTCCTCCTCCTCCTCAGAATTATATCGGCCCTTGAGACGTGGAGTGTGACTTCTGTACTGGTAAGAAGTTCAGAGCGGTGAAGTCCTGTCTCACCTGCATGGCCTCCTACTGTCAGACTCACCTGCAACCTCACTATGAAGGAGATGCCTGGAAGGCACACAAGGTGACTGATCCTGATAGAAATCTGAAGAAGAAACTCTGTGAGAAACATCAGAAAGTCTGGAGATCTATTGTAATACTGATGATTCCTGTATCTGCATGATGTGTGTGGTGACTGGACATTATGGGCATGAAACGGTCAAGCTGGAGGTATAGAGTGTAGAAAAGCAGGTGAGTGGAGTTTAGTGTTTAATGAAATATTTTTGAACAACTTTGGGTTAAGGAATTTCTGTCAGCTTATTTTGCAGCTTCAAGTGATGATCCGAGGAAAAGAAAATCCACTTGTATGACGACATCACAGCGAGTCTGTGGTCTGCTTGGATTCTTCCTGCAATGCATTGTTGTGTGACTAGGATCTGTGTGTGTGTGTGTTTGTGTGTATGTGTGTGTGTGTGTGTATGTGTGTGTGTGTGTATTTGTGTGTGTGTGTGTGTGTGTGTGTATGTCTGTGTGTGTGTGTGTGTGTGTGTACACACACACAGTATGTATAGAAATGAATCACCCCTTCGAAATATTCCCATTTTGTTTTGCTTTACAGCCTTAAATGAAAACACACAAACTAATATTTTTTCCAGCTTTACTTACTCAATGCAATCTGTAACGTCCAAGTGAAAGATATCACAGCTACAGTTACTCATATGTGAGTGTGACTATAGCTTGAATCAAATTTGAGGATACCTACTTCCGTCTGTCACATTCTGCAGTTTGCTCCACTCTGCATGTCTTACAATTTGCAGAATCAAATGTTATTTAAAATATGGACCCAAAATGACATGCATGTTATTGTGACAAGTCAGTTACACAACTTATCTGGGTTTGTTATTTATAAAACTCAATAAAAGTATAAGCCTGGGTGCGATTTAAAGCATTTGTACATATCAAGGTCTTTTACAGTATACAACACTCCTCTAGACTGAAGCAAATAGGTTGTCTCAGTGTAGCACTATATAGCATCAAAATCAGAACTAAAATCAGACAAAGGTTGTCACACAATATCTTTCTATTTTCTTTAGTAAATTACACATTTAAGAAGGTTGTATTAGTCAGCAAGCAAGTTTTTTATTAGAGGCTATGTACCAGCAGTGATGTTACTGGGGCTGTTTTTGGAATGAAAGTTCTTGTGACGCCAAACAGATTTGAGAGGGAGAGTCTGCAAAGGTGTCCATTAGTTGTTAGAAATGGTGAAGCTTCCTGGAGTACAAAAAGTTTGTAAGAGGAGGTGTTTATGAGAGAGAGAAATGAAAGAGAAAGATAAGTGATAATGATGATGGTGATGCACTTAAATAGCGGCACTTACTGACCTACTCCTCTGATTAAATGGCCTGGTATGTGGCTGCTGGTGAGCCTTGGAAAGGCACTAACTTGGATCAGCTTACAGAGTTAGGGGATAATGAATTCAGATGGTGTGAAGCAGAGCCAGTGATGTTAATATGCATATAGTGGACGGAGCAAGGAAAATGTTGTTGGAACGATGAGGAAGGAGCCATGTAAAATGAGAGCAATGGATTTGGAGATGGCTTCCAGTAAAGATCACATACGATAGTGATGAAGAGATCCTTTGTTTCACAATGCATTAGGATACCGACACCAGTGACGGTAAAATGTTGGTCAAATAATGTCATTAAAAATCAGAAAGTTAAGATCTACGAATATATATCAAATGGCATTATTAAAAGTTATCTTAAAATTAACATCAAGCACAAATGCAATTGGCTACTCTTATATTTCCAAGTTTTGTTTAATGTGCAGACTGCTAAATCGTATTGAATGTAAATAATCTACTATGATTCATGATGATAACTACTCCAAAACAGCGAGATGTGCAAGTTGACACACTTTGATTTAATCAATGGGTCACTTAAAGTTCTGCAGGGTTAAAGGGGCCGCCTCAGCCACCCAGTAACAGTCTAGTGGCACCAGGCACAAAGGAAATTTCACAGATTCCAAAACTTTTTTTCTTGATAAGAAATTCCATTGAGCAAATCTTTGAAAATATTTTGCAGACTAAGTTGGATTTGATTTAACCATATTAATAACATGTTACATTTTTTCGTTGCATTTACTGCTTATTTAATTTTGTCACCACGGTTCCATCTGGTGGAGGATTGTGCTGTGCTTCAGCTGCCCTTAATGCAGAGACACCACTGGCTGTTACAGTACCTTTTAGCTATTGCTCTTCTCTGACTGGCATAATTTTTCCATCATCTAAAATTCATAATTTTGCAAAAACACAACACAGAAAAGGTATTGATTGTCCTATTAGTAATTTGCATTTTGTTTCAATGTTAGACAATTTATTTGCATCCTATGGAAGATTTTATACAAATCCCTATTTGGGAACATTGCCATTTGACTTCTTGTCTGTGTAGCTCTTTTTTCCCCCCTCATACGCTTATTAATTAGAAACTTCTTCCCCTTAAAGCTAATGGGTTATTGCAAGACAATATGCTATCCAATGTTATATGCCTCTATAAATTCATGCTATACATCTGTTAAACATTAAAGGTGTGAAACTGCAGAGTTGTGAGGTACATTCAGCCTCCTTGTTTTGATGCTGTACGTTCAGCAATTTCATGCCTTATCCCAATTTATCTTCTAGACAAGCCAAACTACTTTCTGGTTATGGCCACTGTGTTTAGGAGGACACGTCTTAAATGAGATGTTGCACTCTCTCTGGTGTTTCTGAATTCATGTGCCCCACCAGATGTTGGGTAAAATATGTACTTGTAATGAGCATTCCTTGCTCATTTAACTTATTAATAAAAAGTTCATAACAACTCTATTTTGTCATCTTAAGCATTTTTTTCCCAAAATTTCAATTATCTGCTCAATGTAATTTCTTACCTAGAAAAATATTGCTTTCTGTAGCATGTAAAATTTGTCTTCATTCAAGGTGCTTCAAGCCTGTTTCTGGCTCATGGCCTCTGCATTGCTGCAGGTTTTCTAGTCATTGTAATATGGAAAGAAAGAAAGCTGATGTCTGTCAGGAATACATGTTTTTACAAGACCTTCCATTGATCAGAATTGGGCTAAGAAGGACTGTCCAAGGACTGTATGAAAATATCCACCAAGGAAGCCTCACATGTGCTCCTTCCACTTCACAGAAAAGGAGCCAGCATTAGGAGTCCCCTGTTTCAAACCTGTCCCTAGTGTTAGTAGTAAAGTATTATTACAAATGTTTGCTAGTCTTGAGCTCCCAGCATGCTCCTGGCTACACAGTGGTTAGTGCTGCAATCGGATGCACCAGAGTCTTGTGTTTGAGTCTTGCAGAGTGTGTAGACTGCGTGTCATGTCTTTGTGAATGGTCTTTTATTCATCTCAAAACCATTCAATTCTCAACTTGAGCGAACACTTAAACTTTTGTTTATTATGCGCCTAAATTGAAACAGAATATCACAACCATCTCCTGCCCATTGAAAAATATTGCTAAGTTTTACTTAAGGTTAAAATCTATATTGCTGTATTTTGTCAGATAACTTTGGTTAACATTACAATGATCAGATGCCACTCGAAACAGACCAGGCACCAGCATCCCTTTATTTTTGACACTAACATTGTGTGAACTTGCATGTTTCGTTAATCATTAGCTAGAAAGTAAAAGATGATTAGTTAACATAAGTTAATATTAATGCTGAAGTAGCCAGTGTCCCAAAAGAAATTCTAATATGAGCCCCACCAAATGTTTTCATGTCACAAAACGCCTCTGATCCTTCTTGTAATTTTGTTATACTTCCTGGGTACCATCCTGCAGCTCTGATATTTACTTCTGTTGCAGGGTTACAGGGTCGGATCCTTGATCAGCGGTATGGGATACAAGGTAGAAATATTAATTTCGGGGCACATTAACATGCTGGTAACTACCATCACTCATATGGGGCAGGTTAGAGTTAGCCTGAAATGCACAAAATATAGGATAACAGCCAAAAAGTGGAGTACCCTAAGAATAAAAAACACATTTATGGTCAGGCTCTGTTTACTGTTAAATATTATGAATAAAACATTAAAATAAATCACAGCATGGCAACAGTAAACACTTTTTTCTTACAATTCTGAAAATATTTAAAAGTATTATCTTGTTCATGTTCTTAAGGCAATTTTAAATCTGTTTAACACATCAATACATTTGTTCTAGAAATACTTTAGTTGGTTACAGTTATTGTCATTAAATGAACATAATCAAGTTATAATATCAATGTAGGTCACACTAAGTTAATAATCTTTTTTTAACTTGTTTTTGCTTGTAAAGCATCCTTGCATTTACCAACCTGGCTTAATCCTATTCAAATCCTATGCCAGTTCCAAAGCCCAGGGCACGACACATGTAGAAGAATATATTATGACGAATCTTACTGACCATTTTATTTGCATTTGACATATGCCAAAAGCAACTCGACTTGTTTTTCACCTAATTAATCTTCACCTCCAGGTGATGCTGACCAAGAACCTGGATGTTCAAAAGGGCCTTGTGAATGGAGCACGTGGTGTTGTGGTTGGTTTGGACACTGAAAACAAAGGTACTCTTCAGTTGTTGATTGTTTAACTAATTGTACTTGATGACAGGACTCATTTGTGTAACTAGATACTAACTTGGGAAGCTTTGAGTTCCATCAAAAATGTACATCATCTAGAAACACTGTGCCTCTCAGGCCTTGCTTTCTTATTCTTATTCTAGTATTTGAGTCATAAAAAGCTAATACTCCAAAAGACTTTATTTTCTCCAGAGTGATAAATACACAGACATTATGTAAACCGTGAACTTTCCAAGAAACTTGTGGCTCTAAATCAAATCAGAATTCATTGGAGGAGGAGTGTAAGTGTCATATTAGTAACCTTTTTTCATTGTGTTGTGCAGGTTTTCCAAAGGTACGGTTTGTTTGTGGAGTGATGGAGACCATGAAAATAGAGAGATGGATATTCAAAGCAAGCAGTGGGATCTATCTTAGCAGGCAGCAGCTACCACTTAAGCTGGCTTGGGCCATTTCAATTCACAAGAGTCAGGTGAGAGAATATCTGACCAAGGAGTTGATAGTTTGGAAGTATTGATTGAAATCGATTAAAGCACATCTTGACATCTGTAATAGTGTCCGCATTATTATTTTTAAAAGTTTGGGTAACCATGGAGTAAAGTTCATTTTTGAGGATTCTCAAAAGTACGATGATTCCTTACATTTCTTTTAAAATCAGCTAGTGATGCCTAGGCTCAAACAGATTGTGAAAAACTGTTCCATAAACGTGGACAAGTGACAAGCAGGGTCGGTGATTGTATACAGCTTAGTCTGAGAATTCTATAATAGTATTCCTTTCTTCCTTCTGCTAAAAGCAAGGGGAAAATTATAGATTGAATATATTGAGATGGTTTTATCCATTTCCTTTTGTTGTTGCACACTGGAGACATTAATGACTAGGACAATCATTTTTTTAAGTTTTATTTGTAAATTGTTCCATCAAATCCTTCAAAACATCTATTGTGTGAAGAATTTCATCAAGATAAGGCATTTTGTTTGGTACACCTATTCAAACTTGCACTTTTACAGTGAAACTAGTGACCAAAGGCAGGTTCAAAATGTAATTTTTGCACACATAAATGGGTAGACCTCTCCACTAATTGCCACCCAGGGATTCAGAAATTCTGTACAGATAGAAAGTAGTTTCTTATTCCATGGACAGCTGCCAATACACAAAAGCTCAAGGCATAGTTAGTCTGAAAGCATTTTTTCTTCTGTCATACTAGACTTTCCTTTTCTTGTTGTCATGCTATACTTAACTCCTGTCTAACATGAGCACTGTGTGCTCAAAGTAGAGAGGCCAACTAAAGCCCAAAACTGAGCAGTGGAGTTATTGGATCATGGATCTTCATACCACAAACTAAGCCAGAACTGAGAGAGTCTCTTCTGAAGCTCTGTGCAGCTGAGGGCTTCTCTTCTCTCTTTTTGGCTACAGAACTCAAAGCCAAGGTGTCCAGACCATGCGCGTGCATGAATGGATAAGCACAATTACTATAATTATTAACTGAATACTTTGATTGGTCATGGTATTTAGTAGAAGCTGTTAATTATATAGAGACTGTCATTCACAACAGTATTTTAATGTTTCTGGTATCCTGTTTTGTTTGAAGTTTCTCTATTAGTATGTAAAGATATTTTTATATCATATATTCTTCTATCTCCCAGTTCGTGCTTAAGTGAAAAAATTTTTTTATTAATTTTTAGCAGCATCCAGTTATCCAGTTTGGGGTGGGGGTAGAATTTTATCCTAGCAGCAAAGTGCAAGACAGCAAATGGTTGAAATAGTAGCAGTCCATTACTGGATAAAATGGATGGATTATATGCTTCAGATGCATATTTTATAAAAAGAAAACAGTAATAAAATTTGAGTTGTGTATTTAGAGATGAAAATCCATAAATCCTGAAGGTCTTTGTTTATAAATCGCAAGAGTTTAAGCATATATTAGTCGCATGGGTTAAATGTGGAACTGAAGTGACTATTTAGTTAAGTATGCAAGTCTATTACAATGAGAATCTGATTTGCTCATAACTTACATTTACTATTGTTGTGATGTGAGATTTTACATATAACTTGATAAATATTTAGTTTGTCTTTATTTGTAATTTAGGCAAATCAATGTAATTTAGTGTTACTTTGGTGAGAGGCGTTCGTGTTTGCCCCCCCTTTACGACTGAGTCTCTTTTGAATTTTACGACAGAGTTTGGGGAAGGGGTGCTAGACACGGGTGTTTCTCTGCTAGAGTCTTTCAACCCCCCCACAAGGAAGCCAGGTTGCCTAACTGGCAAACTTTAGCTAAACAAATGGTTTTGGGAGATGGCAGGTGTTAAGATGTTCTACTTCCCCGTTGGTCTGAGGTACGCTTGTTTGGAATTGGCTTGTCTCAGAGGCCTTTAAGTACTATGATGCTCTATTGGCTGTAGGGGTTGGACAGAACATCTATAAAGTTACTCGCTTAACCTCACACTATCTCTCTTACTAACATCTGAAAGAACCATCTCTTACTAACCTCTGATGATGAAGACAACACAATGAAGAGCACAGCTTAGCAGCCATATTGGAACAGGCATGCGGCCTGCTCTGAAGAAAGCTGAGCACCAATGATGCCTTAACTAGAGACATTTTAAATAACTACAAGTCTGTGCGCCACCTGAAACTACACGTCACCATTTAATCAGGTTGTATGATTGCCAATATTCAAATTGTTATTATTTATGAATATTACCAATAATACATTATTTTATGTGTAACTTAATTCCTGCTTGTCTTTTTACTACACCTAAATGCCTATAGATATAGAAGGGAAGGTGGGGATAAGTTATATACAATAATACCTTATAAACAGTGGTAAGTCTGTGAGATTAGGCATTTTGACAAAGGCTACTTATTAATAATACAATAGGGGAAAGTAGAGCAACATATTACTCTACCAAGACAAAACAACTATATATCCTTTATTTAAAATTATTATAATATCTACTGCCTACACTGTATACAGGTAGTTCAACTTGAATTACTTTAAAAGCTCATAATTAAATGGTCTTAAACTTTTTTGCAATGATCATTACTTGTGCAATCCAGTCCAATCTTTTACCTCGGTGAGAGTTTTACTCTAAAATGATACTTTTTTTTTTTCTTTCTACCTTATTGCAAATGTTTTATGTTTTAGCATTAGATTGTATTTTGTATTGATTTTACAACTGTGTAGATTTTTAAAGGGTGAGGTATATCAATGAAATCTTAATCAGTTTTTACATACCCCACAGATCTATATAAGAAGGAACTAAAAAAGTAGCTTTCCTCTTGACATCAGGGATCATGTAAACAGTTTAATTCTTGAGAACCCCAAAAAGGATTACTTCTAAATGCTTCCTAAGATCCATACAGAAGGGAACCCAGGAAGGCCTATAATCTCAGGAATTGGTTCACTTGCAGAAAATGTTTCAGAATGAGTGGAGCACATCCTTAAACCCCACGGCCACAATACAACCAGCTACATCCAAGTCACCACTGATTTCTTAAAAAACAAAAACTGCTCTAGGCGCCTTACCTGAGGGAACCTTACTGGCCACAACAGATGTAGAGGCACTTTACACATATTCCCTATGATGATGACATATGGCCATGTGAAACATATCTAAAACAACATGACTTACCCAGGGAGTCAGTTACACAAATAATAAAATTCACTCTGACACACAATTTATTCCAATTTGGATTGGACATCTACTTGCAACAAATGGGGACTGCAGTGGTTTGTCAGTTCCTATCTCCCTACATGAACCTATTTATGGCAAACTCGGAGGAGGATTTTATGTCAACATGCATTTTAACACTAATATTGTTTCTCTGTTACATAGATGACATCTTTATAATCTGGACTGCGATTGAGAAGGTCCTCCTCCATTTTCAAAACAAATATAATTCTTTTCACCCCAACATAAAGCTGAAGCTAAATTACTCAAACAGAAGTCCGCTTCCTTGACACCACCATTGTCACCTGAAAGATAATACCCTGGTGACATCCATTTTTCACAAACTAACAGCCAGAAGGACATACATGAGAAGTGATAGCTTCCACCCCAAACATATAAGGTGCTCCATCTTTTTCAGCCAAGCAATACGTTACAATCATATTTGTTCAGACCCAACCTACCAGGATAACAATTGGAGTACCTTAGACAAGATTTCATTAGACAAGGATATACTCCCAAAACAACAGACACTCAAATAAGAGTAGTTACTGCCATACCCCCTTCTTGTTGCCTATAACTCACATTTTGAAGTAATTTGCAAAATTATAAAAACTTTAACCAATACCACATAATGACAGGATGAGAGTTGTATTCTCACAACTTCTCCTTCTGGCATACAGACAACCACCAAACCTTCAGCAACTCATTGTCTGAAGCTCTCCGAGTGAACCAACAGAAAATGGTACATCACCCTGCCGACAGAAAAGTTATTATTATTATTATTATTATTATTATTATTATGCTTACCTTTACAATACAGACTATGTAATTATACCATACTGCCGATTACATAAAGGGATCATTTTTTTGCAGATCATCTAATGTGGTAAACCTAATTCTGGGTATGAAATGTGTAACACTGCACTCTATGTCCTCACAGGTGGCGCAGTGGTAGTGCTGCTGCTTTGCAGTAAGGAGACTGTGGAAGAGTGTGGGTTCGCTTCCCAGTTCCTCCTGTGTGGATAACGCTTTGAGTACTGAGAAAAGCGCTATATAAATGTAATGAATTATTTTATTATTATTATTATATGGAAGAAACTGGACAAAAACTCTTCCAAATGATGAGGGTTCCACATTAATCATGACAATAGAGATGTTCCTGTAGGAGTAGACTTCAACAACAATGGACACAGTGAGAAGGATTTTAAAGTTCAGTTGTTATTGGCCAGCATCAAGACACAGCAGGTGAGAAAGGAATGGGAAGTTAAACTGATGTGAAAATTTAACACATTACAACAATAGAGACAAAAGTTTTATGACCAAATATGAGGACTATTTACATCTCTCTGATTGATCCAGACAATTTGACTACAGACCAGTATTGTCATCAAAACTCATCAAAAACTTCAAAAGACTTTATTGGACAGTTTTTTCTTATCAAAAGATCTTAACTATACATTGTTCTCCTCTCCATCTAAATGAATTTTAAGCTGGAGATGTCTATTTTTTTACATTGAAAATGACCCACCTAAAGGTTTTCAAATTCTGTCTCTGTCCTAGTGTCTATATAAACACAGGGAACTACAGTTTCTGTATTACAAGTTGCCTGAAGAAGCTGCCTAAGCTGCCTCAAAAGATTATATATTGTAATCTGTTCAGTTAGCCAATAAAAGGTACTATATGAAATCCTGAAAGTGTATAGATGAGATAGATAGATAGATAGATAGATAGATAGATAGATAGATAGATAGATAGATAGATAGATAGATAGATAGATAGACAGATAGATAGATAGACAGATAGATAGATAGATAGATAGATAGATAGATAGATAGATAGATAGATAGATAGATAGATAGATAGATAGATAGATACTTTTTTAATTCCAAGGGGAAATTCCCATACTCCAGTAGCAGACTGATAATAACAACATTAAATTAAAGAGTGATAACAATGCAGGTATAACAGACAATATCTTTGTATAATGTTAACGTTTACCCCCCAAGGTGGAATTGAAGAGTCGCATAGTGTGGTGGAGGAACGATCTCCTCAGTCTGTCAGTGGAGCAGGACGGTGACAGCAGTCTGTTGCTGAAACTGCTCCTCTGTCTGGAGATGATCCTGTTCAGTGGATGCAGTGGATTCTCCATGATTGACAGGAGTCTGCTCAGCGCCCATCGCTCTGCCACAGATGTTAAACTGTCCAGCTCAATGCCTACAATAGAGCCTGCCTTCCTCACCAGTTTGTCCAGGCGTGAGGCGTCCTTCTTCTTAATGCTGCCTCCCCAGCACACCATTGCGTAGAAGAGGGCACTCACCACAACTGTCTGATAGAACATCTGCAGCATCTTATTGCAGATGTTGAAGGACGCCAGCCTTCTAATGAAGTATAGTCGTCTCTGTCCTTTCTTACACAGAGCATCAGTATTGGCAGTCCAGTCCAGTTTATCATCCAGCTGCACTCCCAGGTATTTATAGGTCTGCACCATCTGCACACAGTCACCTCAGATGATCACGGGGTCCATGAGGGGCCTGGTCCTCCTAAAATCCACCACCAGCTCCTTGGTTTTGCTGGTGTTCAGGTGTAGGTGGTTTGAGTCGCACCATTTAACAAAGTCCTTGATGAGGTCCCTATACTCCTCCTCTTGCCCACTGCTGATGCAGCCCACAATAGCAGTGTCGTCAGTGAACTTTTGCACATGGCAGGACTCCGAGTTGTATTGGAAGTCTAATGTATATAGGCTGAACAGGACCGGAGAAAGTCTAGTCCCCTGCGGCGCTCCTGTGCTGCTGACCACAATGTCAGACCTGCAGTTCCCGAGACGCACAGACTGAGGTTTAGTTAAATATCATAGCATAAAATGATACTCGTTAGCTAGTGATAAGCAGCATTTCATTTTATCCTTCTAAATAAAGGATTTGTCAGGTTTCAGAGTTGAATGTGTCCCTGAAGCTACTTAAGAAACCAGAATACTGTTGTAGTAGTCAGACAGTCCTTTATACATAGTCCCAATGTTTTGAAGGAGGAAATGAAATTCTAGGTAAACCGCTATTGATACAAATGAGTGGTGTGCTTTTTCATCTTGTAAACTCCTCTGTATGGTTTACTTCACTCAGGGAATGTCTCTGGATTGTGTGCAGATTTCATTTTCTCGTGTATTTGAGAGTGGCCAAGCTTATGTAGCACTGTCTCAAGCTTGCAGTTTGGAAGGGCTTTGAGTCATGGATTTTGATCCTAAAGCAGTCCGTGCAAATCCAGAAGTATTACAGTTTTATGGCAAACTCCGAAAAGAGTGTCTTCTTACACAGGTATGGGAAAGCAATATAAAAAAAAATTGAGTGCTTATGTCTCTTTGGGTTCTGAAGATAATATCACATTAAATGCTGCAAATACACCTATTTTCCCATTTCATTTCTTTATTTTATTTAGACCTCAATGGATATTTACGCAAAACAATCAAGCAAGGGAAATAAACCTTGGCCCTGATTAATGCTGCAAGGAATCATTTTTCATTGTTTACACTATGTGTAATGCTGCACAAATTACTTGTTCATGTAACAAATTTTAATAAACTTTTTTTATGTTTTTAGTAAGTGTGCTTTTGTGGATTTTGTTTACACAATGGCTTCATATACATGTGAACAATGCAGTGTCCAAAAAGACTACCAACAAATGCATATCATGGTATATAACTTTTACAAAATCATCTAAGCTTGATGTTTTGTTTTTAGGAAGAAATATGTAATGCAATAAAAATTATACAATACTCCGATTTTTAAAATTAGTTTACTTGGATGTTAGATACGCCCCCACATAATCAAAGTTTCAGCAGCTGGAAAAATTAAATGAACAGCAGGGATAGTGATGTAGGATTAATGATTCTAATTTACCAAACAAGTTATTGATGTGACAGTACACCTGGGCAAGGAAGTTTGTGTGTACGCACGTGTGTGTGTGTGTGTGTGTGTGTGTGTGTGTGCGTGTGTGTGTGTGTGGGTGTGTGTGTTAATCATAGGGTGCGAGAGGAGACCGGCCTACAGAACAGACTTGGTTAAGTCTCCCAAATCCTGTGATAATACGGCTTGTATAAATGAGAATACGTAGACAACCTGTGAAGGAGCTGAGAGCGGCGAGCGCCTTGTCTGTGTTACGTGTCTGTCTGTTAGTCTCACAGAGATATCTGTCCATCTGTCTCATCAGTAGTATTAAGGCAGGGTGCTTCTGTCAAAATGTCCGTCAAAAATGATTCATGACTTGATCGCCCCTCCCTCTTTCCTCTGATTGGTGGATTTAAAGGTGTGCCCCGCCCCATTCCTCTGATTGGTCTGTTTAAATGATGTGTCTGGCCCCTGTCCTGTGATTGTTGAATTCCAACCTGTCCCCTCCATAACCCCGCCCAGACCCCCCTTTAATCCCACCCCATCCACCAGATTGCTCAGGGTTTGTGTCAAGAGGAGTTTGATGGATGCTGCCTCTCCATTGCCCCCCTGGTCTGTCAACACCTGTTTGTTGGCTGGCACCCCCCCTCCCTGCCCCTTCTCCTGAGACCCGTTATATCAAAAGAACGACCTTGACATGAACCCAAGGCCTGATCGACATGTCCAGAGATGTTCCTGCTCATACCCAGCCAGCCAGGTCTCCCTTATAGCCGCTCCGGCATATCCTCTCAACGGTGCTGGAGCATGTCTGTGTATCTATCTATTATTTTAATATTATCATGAGATTGAAATATCTATCTATCTAACCTTTGCTTTATAATTTGTAAAAAAGGAAAACCTGTTCTATCTAAACTGATTTTAATTGTTGTTTGTAAGCCGCAGTTTGAGTGAAACAGCCTTCACCATCTCACAGAAAGCCATCTGACAGAAGGGCACGCTGACAGCCGCTGTGTGTTGATGGCTCAGTGTGTAGAGAGAGAACAACACGTTACTGCTGCTTAAAGATGGCAAGTCCTGCGTGTGCACCAGCTGTGTGCCGAACCCTCCTTCACTGAGATAAGCTTTTCTTTTGCTGATACGCATAATTGGATATGACAGAAGAACAGGTTCACACATACCGGTCTTTAACAGAAGTTCATATCTTCCTATTGTAAATGTAAAGCGGTATTAAAATGGGTCAAAGGGGCACACATTTGATAAAAGAAATCACTCTCCTTATTATAAAACTGCTTTCAAAAACTAGCGCTCTTTATGGTGTATAAATAAGAGTTCAGGCCAGTCCATTACACAGCTTGCCATTAATACTGAAAGAGGACTCCGAATCTCATTGAAAGACAAAACGGTGCGTCTCCAATATCTTATTAGAATAATGTTTTCTATTTATTTATTTGTTTTGAAAAGGACTAAATAAAATATAATTATTGTTAATACAGTCTATTCTCCTGATAGACCCTGCAGTCAAGATCACGGTACGGCATATTATTGACTTTTATACGCATCAAACGAGTACGTATTTAAAAAACGTATTGCTGAATCCTTATACCTGTAATCCTTAGGTCAATATTTCCAAGTTGATTCTCTGATCTATTACACGGAAAACAGTAAGTCAATTTTTAAAAAACTGATATCTGTTTAAAAGAAGAGGGGCTAAGGATTTAAAATCCAAAATGACTTTGATCATAGGTTACCGTAAATTATTATAATCAGTACCATCTCTCTGTGTGTAGGCGCTTGAGCGAGCTTATGTGTGTATAATATAAGTTGTAGTATTTAATATTAACTTCTATCTATCTATCTATCTATCTATCTATCTATCTATCTATCTATCTATCTATCTATCTATCTATCTATCTATCTATCTATCTATCTATCTATCTATCTATCTATCTATCTATCTATCTATCTTCTACTATTGTTACTTTACTAATAAATTGTATTACTTATTATTTTATGTTATTTTGTACCAAGTTATTTATGACAGTAAATTCATCTCCACATTCAGATCACAACAGAGAAAGTGAAAGTGTTAATGTAGACTTTTTCTGATTTATGAATCTCCTTCATGAATTGTGCAGATCTCTTCATATTGCTGGCTAATTGGCTGGAATTTGAAACCGAGACCCCAACACAAACTTACATTAACTCGCCATCTCCTTTTGGGTGTTTGGGGAAAAGTGGAAAAGAAGAAAAAAATTCCTCAATAAGATGAGTTTTAAAGGCTAGGTGTATTTGTTAAGAGTGTCGGACTAATCAGGACTTCTGCGTTCTCCC
This sequence comes from Erpetoichthys calabaricus, assembly GCF_900747795.2. NCBI lineage: Eukaryota > Metazoa > Chordata > Cladistia > Polypteriformes > Polypteridae > Erpetoichthys > Erpetoichthys calabaricus. Next base: position 11,270,291 of record NC_041398.2, read on the forward strand.
AAATGTCAGACCCCCATTAGTTTAGCTGTATTTTGGCCTGTTTAGAGTTCTAAATTTTGTTATTTAATTTTTTCTAATGTTGGGGGGCTGTGGTTGTAGAGGGTCACATTCCAGAGATTTTTATGTGCTGATTTTTTTTTTTCATAGTGAGGCGAAAGATAAGAGAAGTTGCCAAAAGTCTGGATGACCTCAAGTTCATGGTAATTCCCACCAACTTTCCAGAAAGTGAGGACGCCTATTTCGATTCCGAATCGGGGACTCCTTACCAGCACGACAATCTCCAAAATGGCAGGAATCGGGACACCACAGCCGATAACGAGTTTAACTATAGCACCAAGAGTTTGTATGAGTGTGCGGACTGCGGGAAGAAGTTCTTGCAAAGCGTTAGCACAGCATACACAAGCGAAGTCACACCGGGGAGAAGCCGTACCATTGCAATGATTGTGGAAAGTCATTTATGTGTAAAGTGTATCTCCAATCGCACCGGAAAATTCATGCCGGAGTGAAGCCGTACTGCTGCAGTGAGTGCGGCAAAACATTCACACACAAGAATTACCTTCAGCAGCATCAGCGCATTCACACCAACGAGAAGCCATACTGCTGCGTTCACTGCGGGAAGAAATTTACACACAAGTGTAATCTTCGGTGACATCAGGTCATCCACACGGGAGAGAAGCGGTTCTTCTGCATGGATTGTATGCAAGGATTCACATATAAAAGTACCCTGCAAGTCCACCAGAGGATCCACACTGGCGAGAAGCCCTACTTTTGTCCCGAATGTGGGAAGAGATTCCGCGTATCAAACACTGAGCTGAAGCACAGGAGAAACCATGCCAAGAACATGGCCTCAAACGAGGCAGAGAAGCTCGAACAGCTTGCAGGAGAGTGACCGCTCGGTCTGTGTTATTGACGTGACTCTTTGGGGTTAAACAGACATATCTGCAAACTGTACAAGTGCCCACCCACATTAACCGAGGCATCTTCTCTGTTCTCGTTTAAAGGGATTTCTTGGGTGGAGATCTCCATCGGTAATCCATGAAGACCAGGACATTTGTGACTACAGAGCTGTCACAGATCACTTCAAGTTCATGGGTGAGCCCTGTGAACGCTCCAACTACAAAAATGAAGAGGAAGTTTGTAATATATTTGGAGCTAACTTCCTGCTTTAACCGTCCTGCTTGTCTTAATTCTGTGCTTCGCCATTTCCTGTGCATGGAAAATCAAGACTGTGGCTACAAGGAGGGTACGGGGATGAAGGTTCTGAACTCTTAACGTGAGTGTTCTTAGTCATCGCAAGTGTGCTGTTTCAGAAATGTGAAGACTCTAAACAATGGCGGCGGTGTCCGGGATTGTTTTTGGAAAGGCGAAGACAAAACGGCTCACAACAAACAACCGTAGAACAGAATAAAGAGTCATGGAGTTGAAGCGGAAACCTTGAGAACTTTTAAAATGGCATCTGGAGAAGATATTAGATAGCGTCACACTATACAACTTCAAGTTGGAGAGAACATCACACATAACAACTGGACTTGCTGGATCTGATGATGTTGAGTTTCATGACTTGAAATGATACACGATAACCGTTAGACCGGCGTCATACTACACAACTGGATTTTCAGGACCTCATTGCTTTGAATTACAGGACTTGGAATCACAGGGAATGACCATTAGGCTGGCGTCACACTACACAACAAGTTGGAGTGCATTTCAAATTTTAAAACCTTTAGTTGCCGGGCTTCTTTCCTGCATTACATGAATAGGACTGGTGCGGTATAATGGATGACATGACTCCTTCACAACATTTTTGTAAGGATTTCCATCTTACTGCATGTTGACAGATCAATTAATGTGCTGCCATTGGCCAACATCACTCTACAAGACTTCAAGTTGGGGAACATGTCTGACAAAAACTGGACTTGCTGTGTTTGGTCTCTGTGAGGAGGTCAGATTGCACAACTAGGATTCACATTGGATTACGGTTTCTACGATTCCATCGCAAATTCTCAGCAGCATTAAATTTCTGAATTATCATGAGTTCACTGTATTTTGACAGCCACTTAATGTCCTGTGTTAATTCAAATGTCATTCTACACGATTTTGATGACTTTAATTGGTGGGCATCTAACGACTAATGCAGTCTATGACTCCCTCGTGACTTTTCTGCTCAGTTTCTAATTTTCTAAGCATTTCAGACTCATTGTATTTTGACACCAATTACTATGCTGTCTGATTCTGGCATTACACTGCCAACGTCAACTCAAAGAGCATGTCACACTTAACAGCTACACCTACTGGGTCTCATTTCCTTAAAGGTGTCTGATCTTATGACTAGGAGTCACCATAAATGACCGTTAGACCAGCATCACATTATATGACTTTGAGTTGGATGGCATGTCACACTTAACAACTACAGTTGGTGGATCTCGTTGCCTTGAAGATCTCAGATTACACATCTCAGAATGTCAGGGTCTTACTGATGACATGACTCTCTTGTGACTTTTCTGCACACCTTCTAATTTCCAACATATTGTGAGCTTTCTGCATTTTGTCAGCCACTTCAAATGCTGCCGTAAGCCAGTGTCACACTATGAGAGTTTGTCTCAATTCGGGACTTCAGTTGCTGGACTTTGTTGCTTTGAGAATGTCACATCTGACAAGTAGCAATGTCAGGAGATCATGAGTCACCTGACACCCTTGTGATACTTCTGCTCACCTTCTAGTTTCCACAGTATCTCCGTCTTGTTGACAGCCATTTATCATATTGGAACGTGCTGGTGTCACAGTATGCAGACTCCAAGCTGGACAGCGTGTGACGCTCAATGACTGCGGTAGCTGCGTCTCATTGCCCAACACGCAATTAGGATTTGCAGATAGTGAAGGGTTACACAACTCGCTCACAACTTCTCAGCACAGTTTCAGATTCCCTTTTGCACCGTATCATGTGGAATCAAAAAGTAAAGGCAACATCCCCTTTAACATTGGTACCTATTAGCAGTCCTATCACTTCTCCATGTGGTCTTCTTGTCGGTTGTATCACTTCCACTAAATTCTTCATTCCTTGGTAGAAGAAGAACCTTTCTGGCTGGCCCCAAATCCAGGTCAACACCATATCCTAAACCTTATAAGACCCCAATCCCTGACGGAGTTGAACTTCTTTTTGACATCAATAGCAACTCCTCCACCCTGCTGGTTTTGCCAACCTTTCCTGACTAATGAGTACGCATCTCGGTGGTACACCTGCCCGACTCTGCTCCGAGTTATTTTTTGGGCTGATTTCTTTATCGTAATTTCTGATAGAATTTGTTCCATTTCAGTTCTCACAGTGAAGACCAGACCTTTGAATTTATGTCCTGGTGAGTCCAATGGGGTCGTCGCACTACACAGGCTGGAAGTCATCGGTGTGTTTGCCTCAACTCTCCACGAGTTGTAAATAAAGGCGATGGCTGAAAAGTCGTGTAGTGTGACGTGTAGCCAACTGAATGATCTCGATGTCCTGAGCATCTCCTCTTGTTTGTCGAACTTCATTTTTGTAAGAACTAAACACACAAGGAAGGACTAGGGGGGTGTCTGAGGTGGGTAAGTCTCAACAAGATACCAGCCAATGATGTTAGAGATGCCATCAGAGGATCAAACCAGAAAAATGACAAACCATATTTGCCCACATCGTGATTTGCTTCACCCTTCACATTCAACACCAGTGGTCTGATCTCTAATATTGACACAGTTTTTATGGGACAAATCTTCATTTATGTAAATCTACAGATTCATTTTGTGATATCATCTGGAATCGTTTGCCACCCTCAGATCTTTTTTTCGCCCCTCACTACACAAAGACTTTTTTATGATCGATTTTCTTCTACTGGACTGGAGCGATTCTGTAAATGGCATTGATTTACTGCCGTTCTTGTTTATCAGGTGTGACACCGTGGCAGGATTTATACATTAAAGTGCCGTGTTTGTTTGTTGTGCCATTAATGCGGTTTGTTAACTTTACTTATCAATGCAATACCCTTTACCATTTTACTTCCGTGGCTTACAGTCTGATTTTTTTTTTCGTCGTCGTTTGCTAATCGATTTTTTGTGTTCCAGTGATCGACGGGTTTGCCGAATGAGTCTGAAGTGTGTTCAGGCTGATGGAGTCGTCAGAAGAGGTTTACCGGAGAGCGTTGTGAATTTGACAGATTTGCATAACAAAAGGTAAAGAAAAACAAGACTGGGAAATGAAGAGCTGAAGAGTCAAGACCAAGAAGTCGAGATATGTGAGGCTGAATCCTGACTATTTAATATCCTTCCCTTATCTCACTAGTAACTATAGAAGGGAAAATTTTATATATTAGGCATAATATAGCATATTAGCATAAATAGTCATAAAAGTAATTAATAGCTTCTAACACATTAAGATTAAGCATAAATTAGAATATTAAGCAAATAAGATAGGTCAAGCAAATGGTTAACTAAAAAATCAGTCAATTTTTCGCCACAACACTTTGGTGACCCCGGACGTGGGGAGGAATGGCATCTGCAAAATCCCACGGACGGGACGATGCTCTGTGAAACGAACACAGACAGTGGCCACACAGAAAGGTAAGCGATATTTCGCTAAACTTGTTTGTGTAAAGTTTCAAAGAGCGTCCGCCCCCCCACCTCCACCCCCACCCCACCACCACCACCCCAAAGGAGACAAGCAGCATTGGGCTTCTCTGAAAGAACAAAGTAAGGGAAAAAAGGGATGGGCATACAGACTTAAAGAAATGTGTGGAAGACTGTACAGCTCATGTGTGATGGAATGAATGTTGAGTGCAGTAAATAATGGAAATTTGAATTGCTTTAAAGAGTTAATGGATAACGCTCCGATCCAGGGGACGGCGGGCTGCACGGTGCAGTAAATAAGATGCTCTGAACCATTAGACGGAGGATGGGGGGCTGCGCTAGTAACAGGTAGGGTTGAAATCCTATCAAATACTAAGGTTGCCGTGATGACGGTGAACTGAGTATAGATAGGTGTGGAATTCCTGAACTGACACTACCTTGCTGTGGCTGTAAATGTTCTCCAGTGAGATGAGTGGGGTGTCGTAAAATCCCCACCCATCTCGAGAGGGAGCCAGTTTTAGGGAAAGGCTCTACAGCTGTTCCCTCTGACTGTGCCTCAGGAAAAGAGTTGGTTCAGGTGCGATTGGAGACCTATAGTTACCGCCCTGAATTAGAGAAGGGGATTTGGCAACGTGTAGGCAAAAAATTCCTGTTCGGATAAACGCTTTCAAGTTCTTATAGAGAGCTGGTGGAAGGGATCCGCGTGGTAACAGGTGGATTGAATGTGCTAGCATTAAGGGATAGATAAGGAAATTAGAACTTGATTTTATTTTATGATTTTTCTTTTGGTAGGCTAGGGAAGCACGCAAGTGCTGTATGTGTGGAGCGCATTAAAAGTGCTGCAGCGATCGTAGAGGCACATTAGTGCAGGAATGTATGGAATGCATTAGAAGCAACGCGGCGAGTGAAGCACAGAGGTGCTGAGCGTAGAAGCGTGAGTGGCACAAAGATGCAAAACAAGTGTAGGGAAAAATAGGGCACTAGGACACTAGGGCTAACACGTTAGGTGCTAAAAAGTGTGAGTGAGTACGAGTGTGGAAGTTAGGGAATGTAATATATATATATATATATATGTATGTATATAAAAAGTGTGTAAGTTTTTGTGTGCAAAAATAAAAGGAAAATATTGCTTTAAAGAGAAATAAAGAAAGCTTTGCGTGTAAAAGTAGCTATATATAAATTTCACCCTGTAGGAAGAAGAGTAGAGCTGAAACATTCAGTAAAAATAAAAAGAAGAGGGCTATTGTTTTTTAGAACTTGCATTTGCAAGAAAGTGAGAAAAGAAATAGAAAGAATATTAAAAACAGCTAAGTGAACTAATTATCTGCAAGCAAAGCAGAATACAGGGACTCCTAAATAATATGTATTTGATGAAAGTTGTAGTAATGGGAATACTGCATGATTATTATGAATTCAAAGTGGTTAAGAATAAGATATTTTCAGATAAGTGTTTTTATATGCTTTCTGATATTTAGTATGAGATAACAGGTTACCTTTAAGGACCAATGATTTGTGTAATCTGGAGTTATTCAGAATCTAATCTTATATAACATAAATAACTATTAGAGATTATGTTAAGTGACTGTCATTATAGAAGCATTCCTCTATTGCTAGTTAGGGCCAGTCCAGTTTAGATATTTTAGGTTATTGATTGTAATATTATAACAAATACTGTAGAGCTTAACATTTAGATACATTTATTAATTGAAAAGAATAATAAGTAAATTTATGGGATGGCACAATTAGCAAGTATTTTCGGAATAAGGGACACTTACTGTAGGTCAGACCATCCATAACCATTAGAATCGGATGATGCAGTTTAGGCTGACATGTTGATGGCGATACAGGACAAATGATTAACTTTTTTGGCTTTTTGAGTATATGTATTATAAAAGATGGTGAAATGAAGTAATAACTTGGCCCATAGGAGATGGAGTGTCTTATACATATGATGATGAATGTGTGGTCTGTGAAATAAAAGCCCAGATATAAGTTTGAGAATCTCTGCTGGTGACAGAAGATTTGAACCTTTAATGAGAAGTTTGGGTATAACCCTTGGAATTTGAATGTGACCTCAGAGAGGACCCAGTGACTTGTGTCTTGGAAAGTAGTGCTGACATCTTCTGAAGGGAGGGCTGACCCCTACTGTCCACAGAATAACTCCATTAATATGATAAAGGGGGTTCAGGTTGAGAGCACAGCTGGGAGTAAATCTGGGCAACTTTATGAATGAATGTGCTAGGATGTGATCATGGTGAGGTGTATAAGGACTTTATCTCTGATTATTATTGTGCACAGCAGTGGCAACATAAAACTGAGAACTTTTGAGTTTTTTTAAATAAATATTTGGCTATCTGTGTCGTCACCAACAGTATTATTAACAGGTCTGATGTAGATAATAACAAAGAACTATAAAGGTATATTAAATAGTAATTTCACCACATTTAGGAATTAGAACAATTCTGACATTATGTGTTTAGTGTGAACTCATCTTAGACACAAAAAGGTAAATCCAGTATGCTTACTACTGGCTTCATTTGAACTTAGGGACATGGGGACCTATGTTTGTCAAAGAAGGAATTACTCTCTTGATTTGAATCATTGTGTCTTTGAATCGTATTTTGCTGCTTATTGCCAGTTTTCTAATTAATTGTTACCAGAGTTGCTGCCAAACATCCAAGTTCTTGAACCATGGACATCTTCAGCTACAGATTTTGATTCTCTTCTTGATGACAATGTGGATAATGAAATATTAAACTAAAAGGCTCCCTGGGTGAAGTGCTAGCAACCGCTCCCCAGGGAGGTGACCCTCTACAGTGCGTAAAGTACCTGGGTTGAAGAAAAATTGATATTTCACTGGAAGAATATTCTCCAAGCAAAGGAAGAGCACTCATTATGGACAATTGTTTTATTATTTTAAGCCTTCTGATTTATTTTTTTGTAACCATGATGGATTGTTATATTCCCTTGTTATTTAATTTTATCTGCACTTATGATTGATTATGCATATTTTGACTGTAAGGAGAGGGCCAGGAAGTCTTTTACTCTTCTGTTGATCGATGGGGGGGGGGAGATGTTTGGCTCCTGTGCCACCAAGGGGGAGGTACGGGTGCTGAAGATTGAGAAGAACTATAAGGGGTCTGTATGAGGTCCTGAGAAAGATTTGAACCAACATCTCCTACTTTTCTTTTGGATTTTCAGGATAGATGGTGAGGCCAAATTAGCCTCAAAGGGAGGATTATAGAAGGAAAATATTTATATATTAGGCATAATTAGCATATTAGCATAAATAGCCATAAAAGTAATTAATAGCTTCTAAAACATTAAGATTAAGCATAAATTAGAATGTTAAGCAAATAAGATAGGTCAAGCAAATGGTTAACTAAAAAATCAGTCATATTGCATAATTTTTTAAGCTTGAAGGAAAATTACCAGTATTAAGAGAGCAAGAATAAGAACAGGACAAGAATGACGCACAGAAACTAACTGAGGACAAGATATGAAGGTATGAGAACATCTCATGGAGGCCAGAAAACAAGGAGCAACACCAGTAACAAAATGCAGGAAAAAATGGCTTTAGTAGGCATGTAAGAAGCCAGCTGGAATAGTGAATTAGCAAAGATGGCAAAAACGGCATTGATGCCAAGGTCAGATGATGTAATGTATGAAAGATATATATTCTAACATAAATAAGTTTAGAAAAAATTATACTAGCATTTAAACTAAATATAGAAATTAAATGTAAATTAAGCATGCCAAGCAAGTGATTAAATAAAGGCACATGCCGGATTTCTTTTTAAATTAAAGCTTAAGCTTCAGGCCACCATTATAAAAAAGTTTGGAAGGCTTAGGAAAGGAAATGACGTAAAAAAGCCCAAAGATGGTAAAAGGAAGCCATCTGCCCAGCTGTAGACCAATCAAAAATAAGCAAACCAGAAATTAGAGGGAAACAATGGACAGTAAAAACAGGAGAAGAATGAGCTAATTGAACGAGGTCAGAGTGATAAGAAATGATATATAAGTTTGGGGTTCTGAACTGTTCGGGGCTCAGCTCAGTTTGGCCGTATTGGGTTGAGTCCTTGTTATTATTTTGGTTATTTTATTGCAATAAAACTACAGACTCTGTGTGCCTAACCATTGAGTCCTAATACCTTCATTTCTGGTAAAAAGCCTTCTGCTGACAAGTTTTCACTACGACATAACTCATTTGTTAATTTCCACTCCATGTCGTACCCACTTTACATTTCTGACATCGTCCTTTAGCTGTGACTGGCATTAAGGCTGTGGGTGAGGAATGCAGGAGTAATAAAGAGCCAGCTGATGATGATGAGGATGATGATGGAAGGGGCCCAAATATCTGCAAAGGAGGTGATGAAGAACCATCTACTGATGGAGGTGAAGGTTGTGGATGTTGATGAACGAGAGAATGCTGGTCTGGCTGGTGACTGAGGTTGAAGTGTGCATAACCAGGAAGGAGGCCATAATGGCCGACTGCTGTGAGGAGGGTAAAGCAGGTCATGGAGGTGGAGGTGTCAACTTCAGGGACAGGGTTTGTGTGGGGGTCTGTTGATGAGGGGGCTGTCAGCATGGGTGCTGTTGGATGGTGTGGTGCAGTCCTAGCCTGCCTGACTGAGGACAGGTGGATTTAGAAGGCATTGAGACCCCTTCACTTTATTGAGTTGGATATTTCATTCGTTTCATTTCAATCAACACTCAACAACCCATAATGCCAAAGTGGAAACATGTCCTCAGAAAGGTTTGAACATTTATTAAATAAAATCAAACACATTCCTAGAATTATTCAGACCCTTTATTGTGGTACTCATGTGGTGCTCAGTTCCCACCTGTTTGCTGAGATTCTCCTTGAGATGTTTCCAGAACTCGATTGAAGTCCACCTGTGGAAAGCTGAATTCATTGGACATCATTTAGAAAGGCACACGGGTATCTGTGTATAGAGAGTCTCATAATTCACACTGCATGGCAGGACAAAAACACAGTCGTGAAGTCCAAGGAACTCTCTGTAGACCCCCAGGATGAAATGGTGGTGGGGCGACGATCAGGGCAAAGGGATCAAACCATTTGTAAAGCTTGGACTGTTCCAAGGAGAACAGGGGCTTCAGGAATTGTGAAATGAAAGAAGTTTGGAGCCACCACTCAGTCCTTTGATAGTCTTCCTGGTACGTCGTTACAAGTGTTGCATATCTGGATGTGAGCAGATGAACCCATTCTTCATCTCAAACTCCTTAAGATTGGATGGAAAGCATCTGAAAACTTCCATCTTTGAGGTTTAAGCCCGGGCCACTCAAGGACACTCTTGTCCTGAAGACACTAAATCATTTTCTTGGCTCTTTGCTTCAAGTCATTGAACTGTCAGTCCACTCTGCAGCAGGTCTTCTTCAAGGACCTCTCTGTGTTTGGCTGCAGTCCTCCTTCTTTTCTTTCTGTCCCGTCTCCCTGTCCCCCTGGCATGATGCTGCCACCTCCACTCTTCATCTAAATGATGGTATTAGGTAGGTGATGAGCAGTGCCTGCGCTTGGCCAGTGAGGCTCATCACACCAGAGAGTCTCATCATGTCCTCAGAGTGCCTTCCATTAAACACTCAACCATGAACACCTGACTGATGGAGTCCTGCTGAGATGGTCATACTTCTGACAGAGTCTCCAATCTCAGCAGAGAACTTATTAAGCTCAGTTAGAGTGACCATTGGGTTCTCAGTCACCTCCCTGACCAGAGACCCTTCATGTCCACTAATACAGTTTGGCTGGACAGCCAATGCTAAGAAGAGTCCTGGTGGCCTAAAATGACTTCTGTGTCTCCTTTTCTAAAGCCACTGTGCTCCTGAGGACACTCGTAAGTGTTAGAAATGGTTTGATCACCTCGCCCAGATCTCCATCTTACCAGAATGTGATATTGGTGGAGGTCTACAGAGAGTTCTTTGGACCTCATGCAATGTGATTTGTAAGACCTTCTAGACACAGAAACAAGACTACCATTCAAAACAACGGCCACTCAGTTCAGTGGTGGACTCCACTCAAGTTCTGGACACGTCTCAATGTGAGAGGATGGACCAGAGTGCAGTTCAGAGTGACACAAGAAAGGTCTAAATATGACTAGGAGGGAAAGATTTTAGTTTGTTATTTTTAATACATTTATTAACCTTTCTGTTAACACGTCTTCACTTTATCATGATGAGTTATTAAATGTTGATTCAATGGGCAAAAATGGGAAATTCATCCATGAAAAATTAAATCCACAACAAAGTGTGTAGAAAGAGCCTGAAGACTTTGTCACTCCGCTGTATTTTGAGATATGAAACTTAAATTGTGAGGTGGCATGGTGGCACAGCAAAGCGCTGCTACATTCCAACAGTCCTCACCTCCACCCTGATTATTACAGACCTTCACATTGTGACAATCGCTCCTCGTTGGTGGGTTAAAAATCAGCCGCTGGTTACGTGCACAAACTGCTGTTGTTCTGCTTCACTGTTTGTCATGTTAGCTCAGTTCATATTTGATATTTATTATATAGGGCCTTTTGTCACTACAGACATTTGTAGCAATAAAATAAATTGCATTTTTCATTCCAACATAAGGTGCATCATTTTACTACTACAAATATTTGTGATGCTCCATTTGTGCCATCTGTTGGAATGACAGAGACATAGCAGCTGGACAGACACACAGACAGACACTTGTCCTTGTATTAAAGTGCATGAACTCTGTTCTTGTATTTAAATTGCACTTCACATCACTCTCTGCTTATAGAAATTATTTACATCTGACATTAACAAGTCAGTAAGTTTACAATCAAACTGGGAAATTCAAAATGATGTTTTAAACCTGAATAAAGCCGATAACATCTCATGATGTGACTCAGAGCTACAGAGTTACTGAGCACCAGTCTTGCTGTCCGGGCTGCCAGGAGAAGCTCCTCAAGAACCGCTATTTGATTGAGTGGGATTCTTTCTTTCTTTCTTTCTTTCTTTCTTTCTTTCTGTCATTATTGCTTTAGTCTCCTGCTTATATATTGTTCTGTTCCCGCCTTGCCTGTTTACATGTTTACCACTCAATCCTTATTGTACGTAGCGTCTTCAGTCAGTCAGTCATTCGAATATATCCGAATATATCCCGCTATATCTGAACACAGGGTCACGGGGGTCTGCTTGAGCCAATCCCAGCCAACACAAGGAGCAAGGCAGGACATGTAGCGTCTTTCTTTTACTAATTTTATGAATGACACTGAAGATGTCAGACTACTCGAGACGACATGCGGCCTTTCCTACTATTCCCGTTTATTTAAAAAAACTTGCAGATCTAGGACTGACCACAAGATAGCAGCAGCGCACCTCCGCAATGTAAACGCAGGTGAGGCGGACACAAGAGAGACGCTCGAGGGGTGTCAGTTTCAGGAGGCCGACTGGCCACGAGGAGCTCCGCCACAAGTAGGCGCTTCATTGCTCAGCTGTCAGACTGTCAAACCTGCACAGCAGGAGGCGGCGGTGAGCACAACGACATGAACTCGTGAGGGTCTGCGCAGATTCTCTGATCTTCGTCTCACTTTTCTTGTATCGCATGCCCAAGTACCACTCACTGTGGGACGCGGTCGGGGTTGTGTCTGCACGCACACTCACATCAATGACGTGTATTGATGACAGATATAAACACGTATGTATAAATATATATCTGAATATCTAGAGTGTTGATTATCGCAGCCTCTATCTGTCAAGATAAGTAATTGTTAAACACTTCCTTATATGAAAGTTGATGTTAACTTCTGGTAATTGAGGGATGATCCCTAACTGGCACGAGAGACATGGTGGTTATAAGAAAGATGGCTGACCTGTAAATGAAACACTAGAGTAATTCATTAGTAAAGACTTTATTTAAATAAATCTTTCAGTGTTACTTTCAACTGCATTAAAGTCACATATTACAGAACCCAAAGAACATGACATGGTGTCAGAAGCGGTGCAGTTGAAGTAGATACGTGTCCTGCGAAGCATTTGTTTTTTCTCGAAAAAAAAAAGAAAGAGAAGAAAAGAAAATAAGACGTCGTTAAAATGGAGAAGCTACAGCCACCTCCTAGCCTTCAGCTTTCAGGTAACCTTGCCGAGAACTGGAAACGGTTTAAACAACGCTTCGAAGTATATTTAGCGGCAATTGGTGCAGATGAAAAAAGCGACAAAATGAAAACGTGCATTTTGTTACATATAATTGGGGAGGAAGCGCTGGAAATTTATAACAACTTTCAGTTTGATCAGGGAGAACATATGAAGTTAGACGTTATACTGGATAAATTTGAAAGATATTGCATTCCAAAACGGAACGTCACTTTCGAAAGGCACAAGTTCTTTACTTGTATACAGAAGCAAGGTGAAACGATTGATCAGTACGTTACCGAGTTGCGCACACGGAGTAAAACATGCGAATCTGGAGAGTTAACAGAATCTTTAATAAAAGACAGGATCGTCTGCGGAATTCCAGATAACGCACTCAGAGAAAGGTTACTAAGAGAGCTGGATTTGGATTTGGAAAAAGCAGTAAGAATATGTAGGGCAGCCGAAACAATCAAAGTACAAGTAAAAGAAATGTGTAATGAAGAAAACGCAGTACACGTGCTGAACAAAAAAGGAAAGAACAAAATGCATTTAAATACAGAGGAAAATAAAAGTGGAAATAAAACAATATACAGCACAAAACAGGCATGTGGACGTTGTGGATCACATCATGCTCCCAGACAGTGCCCAGCATACAATAAAGTTTGTAAAAAATGTGGGAAGAATAATCATGTTGCACGCTGCTGTAAATCACAAGTGAAACCAAGTCAAGTGCACACTGTAGAAGAAACTGAAGTTGAGGAATTTTATATAGATGCATTGACTGAAGTAAATGGGAGAAGGAAAGAATGGATTCTGCCAGTTCAAGTGAACAATGCCATTATTTCATTTAAATTAGATACTGGGGTGCAAGTGAACATTATGCCCGAATATGAATATAGAAAACTGCAGCCCAGACCAAGTCTGCAAGAAACAGAAATAAAAATTACTGGATATTCAGGAATGCAAATACCTGTTACAGGGCAATGTGTAGCTTGTGTTAAGTACAAAAACAAAAAATACTCACTGGTATTTGTGGTCGTGCCAAAGAGAGTTCAGGCAATTTTAGGACTGTCTGCTTGTGAGAAAATGAACTTGATTGAAAGAGTGCTTACTATTAACATAGAGGACAATACTGAATATGAAGCACTGCTCCAAAAATATAGTGATCTATTTTTGGGACTAGGTTGTCTTCCGGGGGAACACAAGATAATCACAGACAAAAGTGTATCTCCTGTCATACACCCCTGCAGAAAGGTCCCATTTGCCCTGAAAGAGAAATTAGCAGAGGAACTAGACAGAATGGAGAGCTTGCAAGTAATCAAGAAAATTAATGAACCTACTGAATGGGTAAACTCTCTGGTTATTGTAGAAAAGAAAGATGGAAAATTAAGAATATGTTTAGATCCCAGAGACCTGAATCGAGCCATCAAGAGGGAACATTTCAAACTTCCAACAAGAGAAGAAATTATGGCACAGTTTGCAAATGCAAAATATTTCAGTAAACTAGATGCTTCATCAGGATTTTGGCAACTAAAACTGGACGAGTCTAGTTCTAAATTATGCACATTTAATGCTCCATTTGGCAGATATCAATTTCTGAGATTGCCTTTTGGCATAGCATCGGCGCCAGAGGTCTATCACAAAACAATTCATATGATTTTTGAACATTTTGATGGAGTTGACACCTCCATGGATGATATAATTGTATGGGGTTCATCAAAGGAAGAGCATGATGAAAGGCTGAAGAAAGTGTTGGATGCTACCAGAACAGCAAATTTAAAGTTAAACAAAGGAAAATGTTTGGTAGGAGTTCAGGAACTAACATTTTTAGGAGATATTCTTAGCAGTGAAGGAGTAAAACCTGATAAATCAAAAGTATCTGCTATTGAAAACATGCCAAGACCTCAGTGTAAGAAAGATATACAGAGATTTATAGGTATGGTAAATTATCAGGCAAAATTTATTCCAAATCTGTCAAATATATTGGCACCTCTTAGACAACTGACAGAAAAAAATGTGGAATGGACTTGGAACTATGAACAAGAGACGGCCTGGAATGAAGTCAAGAAACTACTAATAAAAGAGCCGGTTTTAAAGTTCTATGATCCGCATAAACCAATCAAAATTTCATCTGATGCCTCACAATCTGGATTAGGAGCTGTACTACTACAAAAGCATGATGAAACATGGCAGCCAGTTGCATATGCATCTAGATCTCTTACTGGAGCCGAGACTAGATATGCACAAATAGAGAAGGAACTATTGAGTATCACTTTTGCATGTGAACGATTTCATCAGTTTGTGTCGGGACAAGCTATAATGATTGAAACAGATCACAAACCTCTACTTGCTTTATTTAAAAAACCTCTTAATGACTGTCCACTTCGTATACAACGCATGATGATTAAACTACAGAGATATACTCTGCAGGTAACATTCACTCCTGGCAGATGGATGTTTACAGCCGACACCCTGTCAAGAGCAGTAGATGAAAAGTATAGACATGAAGAAAAGAGCTCAGAAGTAATAGAGGCATATGTGGATATGGTGATAAAAGCAATGCCAGGGTCAGACAGCAAAACACAGCTTATTAGAACAGAGACAGCAAAAGATGAAGTAATGCAGATGCTGAAAGAAGTAATTGTTCAAGGATGGCCAGAAAACAAGCATAACTGCAACCCACAAGTAAGTGATTACTGGAACTGTCGAGCAGAACTTACAGTTGTTGATGGAATTATATATAAAGGTTGTAAAATAGTGATACCATTATCATTAAGAAAGCAGATGCTACAAAAAATTCATGAAGGACATCTAGGAATTGAAAAATGCAAGAAAAGGGCACGAGAAGTAATGTATTGGCCCAAGATTAATCAAGATGTAAGTAACGAAGTAGAAAGATGTTCAGTATGTTTAAACTATAGACCTAGTAATCCTTCAGAGCCATTATCACCTCATCCTGTACCAGAAAGGCCATATGAAAAAGTTGGTGTAGATTTATTTACCTGTCATGGGAAAGACTTTCTGATGGTCACTGATTACTTTTCTGCATATCCTGAAGTTTGTGCATTGAATACTACCAACAGTGAAACAGTAATAAAATGTCTGAAAGCTGTTTTTTCCAGATATGGTGTGCCAAATGTAGTTTTTAGTGACAATGGGCCACAATTTACAAGTCTTCACTTCAAGAACTTTGCAAAAGAATGGGACTTTGTACATCAAATGTCAAGTCCAAATTATCCTCAATCTAATGGACTGGTAGAAAGGTCAATTCAAACAATTAAACATCTTATGAAGAAATCAAAAGAGAGTGGAAGTGATTTTTACAAAAGCCTTCTAATATATCGGAGTACACCACTTGAACATGGAGCTTCACCAGCACAGCTGCTCATGGGACGAAGACTACGATCAAACCTTCCAATGAAGCAGACTCTGCTAAAATCTGGAATGGAAGATAAAGTGCGAAAAGTGAAAGAAAACATAAAGAGAAAACAAAAAATATACTTTGACAGAGGAACCAGAATTCTCCCAGAACTGGAAATAGGAGAGGAGGTTAGAATAAAGGAGAGTTCAACAAAAACATGGAATCTGCAAGGAGCAGTTAAGGAACAAATAGACCCTAGATCATATATTGTTGAAACAAGCGATGGTACGGTGCTTAGAAGAAATCGACGAGATATAGTTGTGGATAAAACATCAAAAGAACCTTCAAAAGTAAGCACTGAAACAGTAGAAATGACCACATCAACCAGCAGAATGTCAGAATCGGGCAGAGATTCAAGTGAGACTCTTAGAAGATCATCGAGAGTGAAACAACCACCAACAAGACTGATAGAGACCTGCTAAATGTTAATAAGTTTGTGGGACTCTTAGACCAGCACTCGTAAGAATATAATGTATATAGTTGTCAGTTGTTACTGAAAATAGCCTTGATGTTTGTAACAAATGAAAATCCTATCTAGGTGTTGTTAACTGAAAAAAAAAAAAGGAAGATGTCAAGATAAGTAATTGTTAAACACTTCCTTATATGAAAGTTGATGTTAACTTCTTGTAATTGAGGGATGATCCCTAACTCGTGGCAGAGACATGGCGGTTGTAAGAAAGATGGCTGACCTGTAAATGAACCACTAGAGTAATTCATTAGTAAAGACTTTATTTAAATAAATCTTTCTGTGTTACTTTCAACTGCATTAAAGTCACATATTACAGAACCCAAAGAACATGACACTCGATATTCACAGACCTGAGTGGTTAAGGGCAGGGCTAAGGGCGGGATAAATGTCAATCAAAGTCAGCGTCAGCGAATCATCTTTTTGCTTTCACAGACCGCCTACTGTGCTCCAGTCTGCGGCATTAGCCTTTTGGAATAGTTCGCGGGTAATTGAGGTGCCGAAACGGCTCATTACCTCAAATGCTGTCGTAACTCCCCGAAGCCAACTACGGTTGTCCGGAAGTCAAGTGCCCAATAATTAAATAAAATAGAAATAAAACAATCAAATGGCATCATGTAAATGGTGGCGGCGCAGTCACACTCTGAAGTTGATGACGTGTGTTTGTATTTGTGTCTTTCAAACTTAAGTCAAAGTCACCTGCGATCTCATAACCTGCCCGGTCAATTGTAATAACCTGAAGGTGCCATTCAAACCTGCGCTCCGCCTTCACCCCCCACCGCCCTGCAGTGCGCGCTCCCGCTGATCTCAAAGCGCAGCACCGGACTAAACCAGTCGGGCATTCCGTGAAGCGGGCGTGTCACACTGAGACTTAGCGGAGTGAGCCTCACGTGAATAGCCGTCTGCTTACAGTCGAGGCTCAGTCGGTGCTGCGATCTCAAAGTGTCCGCCATTAACACAAGACGGGCTGAGACAGTCCACGGTTATGTGCGCACACTCGGGAGATTTAAGGAGCGCCGGGAAACGATAAAGAAAAACATCAGTGATGGAGACACCGAGGAGAGAGCGACATCTACAGAGGGACTGTCTGTGACTATTATGGGATGGCATGTGAAGAGAAAGTCGGATGAGCAAGATGTAGCACTTGAGCTGGACGAGTGGCGCAAATCTGTAAGAACTTGAGCTTCTGAATAATCGTCGACATCACGTTAAAATATCTGCGATAATTTTTTTTTTATTACATCTTCCCCGAAGAAGGGGCCGGAGATGCCTCGAAAGCTTGCATATTGCAATTTTTTTTAGTTATACAATAAAGGTGTCATTTCACTTGACTTCCTTAACACAACCCCCAAAATTTGTTAATTGAATCCAATTAATCTGACTGCGAGTCTCACGTTGCTAAAGAAGCAGAACCAAATTAAATGCAAGTCTGTTAAAAGTAAAAACAGGTAAATGGCACTTGATCGTTAATATTATATTATATGACTTATCATCTCATAATTATATGATTTGCTACCTCATAATTACGACTCAGTTTGACTAATTTGACGGTACACTCCCCTCTAGTGGGCATAGTGGAGAATTGCAGAACTCTTTTTGTTTCGAACTCCAAGTTCCTCTCAGTTGGCGCCCAGTGGAGTCAACGCCACCTCCTTGGAGCTCCAGGGTGGAGGCTCCGGGCTGCAGAGATGCACACTTGGTGTCGATTGAAGCAAGTCTGAATATCAGCTGCTGCCCTTCGAGAGGTGACTGAAGTCGCCGTCTCTTCTTATTGCTAATCCACATCTGAGCAGAACTACAGCAGCTTTGACTCCTCATATAATATCAGCAGTGCGTACAGAATGCAAGCAGCCATCACTTGAATATTAGGGTGGGATAAAACTAAAAGTGTTTAAGAAGTGTACCTAATAAGTTTAATGTCAGGATTTATAAGCAGCTGATATTGAAAGTGTGGGGTCAGACTGGAGTCACAGGGACCACTCACCTCGTCACAGCAGACTTTCATGTGTCACATGGACACACACGGGGACAAACACACACAGCAGGACACAAACACTCAGACTGGGGAGCAACGCTCATCTGCCTCAATAATTAGATTCATTGCTGCGAATGGATGAATTAAACATTCATATGGCATCACCATATTTTTTGCAGCATTATCCATTCTCTTTCAAACTATATATATATATATATTTTATAACTTGTTGCTCTTTATTACAAAACTAGCTGTGCTACATGTCTAAGATGTGTTTGATTTCTAAGTAATCAACGTAGATCTCAGTGTTAATGTTTGCAGTGCACCATCTGTGGTAATTTGAAAATCATGTAGTAATAAAATTAACTGCAATTATCATTCCAACAGATGGTGTATCACAAATGTCTGTAGTAGTACAGTGCATTAATACAAATGTTTGGGATGTGCCATCTGTTGGAATGACAAATCCAATGCTTATGTCTCTGTTATATGCCATTATGTTTGCAGAGCTGAAGCACAACAAACTGTCGCAGGTCAGGACCAGCAGTTGTGTGCCAGCTGGCAGGTTTACAGGCTGGTATGGTGCCCACTAATCACACTCACACTAACACACATTCTGTCATTAAACTGCTGGCCGATATCAGTGGTGACGTCTGGTGCTGCGGCTCTGTAACTGGATGATATTGATTAGCATGGGAGTCATAAAAGCAGAGCTAATGTTTGTGAGGCACAATCTGTTGGAAAGACACAGACAAAGTGACTGGACAGATACACGGACAGACACACAGACACTTGTCCTTTTATTAAAGAGGATTAATCATAAACAAGAAGTCCTAATATCATCAGAACATTCAAAATATGAGATATGATCAGCGGAATTTACAAATCAAAAATCACCAAATGAACAGATTTGATAAATAAAAGTCGTCCATATTTTTTTTTTGTGTGTGTTTTGATCTTTTTAGATTAATAAGCAATTCAAATTTTACAAACTGTGAAGCATTAACAGGCCATTTATCTCTGTGAATGTAACACCTAATCATAATTAACTAAAGATTAATCTAAAATAAGTATTCTTTTACACATTAATTATTATTAATCCAAACTGTCCTTCAAGGTGATGTCAATATTCTGAATATTTTTTAGATCTCACCAAACACTTCACATCCTAACTTCTCGTGTGTTTAATACGCAGAGAGGCCACAAGAGGGAGCAGTTTGGCTCCAGAAGAATCAGCTGATGTCACAGCCCTGAAAGTCACAGGAATGTCACTAAGGTGCAAGTCACATGACCAGCGTCTGAGTTGACAGCACATGATGAGGGCCACAGGAGCTGACGTGGAGTCGATTATCAGTGATTGGCGATGTGTCCAGTGTGCTTATCGACTTTTAAATGACATTTTGCCCTGAATGTGCCCACCTGCCACCCTGATGACTGACATTTCCATTTCATTAATCCTGAGCTCTAAAAGCCCCCATGGTCAGCAGCAGACGACCTCAACAAACACAAACCTCAGACGACAGGACAACATGGCTGTCAGCCTGTAGAGTTTGAACAACAGCCAGTGTGCAGCTGTGATGACGACCTGAGTGACCAGACAGACCAGTGGCTTTATGAGGTCACACAGTGGGGACTGAAGCAATGGCCAAGGTGACAGGAGAGAGAAGAGGGCAGCAGGGCTTAGGTCAGCAGTGAAGAGCTCTTCGGGTGACATGAGCGAGTGTTTAAAGAACCAGACGTCAGTCACACATCGAGATACGGATTTGATCAACGAGGAATACAATCTGTGATCACAGGACGGCCATCAGCGTGTGACGAGTCAAAGAGGAGAAAATCAGGAGGGAGGAACAAAACTCACAAACCCACAAGTGACACATTCGTCTGACTCACTCTGTCTCAGGTCACTCATCTCACCCTTTATCACCCTGACACTCTTCTCTATCATCTTCACCCCTCACTCTTTATTCACCTTCTCCTCTTCCTTTTAACCCCTCAGGCTCCATGAAGATGACAGATTTAGAAGTCATAGTCGCCATCTGCTGGTGAGGCCTGTAATACACGGGGGGGGGGGGGGGCTGTCAGCCTGGGCCTTCATTTGCTTCTTCACACAGACTGATGTCAGGTTACACGCCGCTCCTTGAGGGGTCCTGAAGGAATTGTAAATTAGTCCTGGGAATGTGTGTGTCAGTGGAAAGATAAAAGTGTCCCCAAATGCCACATCTGATTGTCACTTTGAACACCGACAGTGACGGTGAAGTCAGTCAGGTGACTCGTCTCCTTGAGGTTGGGTGACAGTGGGAACAACAAGGAGGAGGTGCAGTTTAATGTCTAACGTGACACCAAGTGACTCAGTAAAAGACCAAACTCCATCATTACGGCCGACATGTGACTGAGCGGTGAGTCCTCGTCTTTAGACATTCACAGTGAATTCATTCAGAGGTGACAGACCACCGGAGCAACTAATAGAGAAGCAGACAATGTCTGTTCAGAGGCCAGCACTCCAGTCACTTCTGTCACTCTGTGCTCCTAAATAGTCACTGGAATGAGGCTGTGGATACTGAGACAGGCATGTGGTCCTGCTGGAGCAGCACTACTGAAAGGCGCTATATAGACTGACTTAACAGGTGACATTCAGTGACACTCAGAGGACACAGCAGTTAGGGTGTCAGCCTGAAGGACATGTGGCTGTGAAGCAACAGTGACCCCTGCTGGTCAGACTGGTATTTGTAGGTCTGAGGTGTCACCGCCCCTCATTATGACACACACACCTGATTGGCTACTCAGACCCAATAATAATGGAGACCCTGACAGCCGCACTCGCCCCGCATTCTCATCCACAAATTCACTCACTGAGGTGCTGCCTCCCCCACCTATAGTGTAAAATTAATTTTGACCCCAAACTACAAACACAAAGACACCTGAGGTTGTGGGGACATCAAGTGACCGGTGGAGGGTACTGGTCAGTGGTCACATGGTGTCAGATGGCTGATTGTTACACTGCAGTGAAGACCAACAGAAAACCCTGGATAGAGGGGCTCAGTGAAGGAGGTGTTTAACCTGTGCAGGAGGGTCATTGTGTGTGAGACGCTATAAAATGACAGAGAGCCAGCAGGCCAGTCCAGATACACACCTATTCTGGGGCTGTAGGGGGCGCTGATTACAGTCTCCTTGTGTTTGTGCCACACAGAGTACTGGGAATGAGAACACAGCAAACTCCAGGACTTGTCGTTGTTTCCAAGGCCGCACTCCCAGCCTCCTTTCCTGCTCATTCCTTTATATGCGACTCCAATATCCATGAAGTTTCCACTGCACTCCACCTCCCAGTAACAGCGAGTCCCAGTCAGAGCCTCTCTGCACAGAACTTGATACAAGCAGTCAAATCTGTCAGGATGACCAGGATATTTAATCGCTGTCCCCTCACATGTCACCTTCTTGTTCCCTTCAGACAGACGGAGGTCTCTGTGTGCCGTGTTGATGTCCAGTGTGAGGGGACAGAAGTCAGAAAGGAGAGAAAAGAAAACGAGTGAAGAAATCTGGGAGTGTGTAACGGGACTGGGGGCGGAGCACAACACAGACAATTAACAAGAGCCAATCAGGAGCTGCGCTGACCAGACACTAATAGTAAAGAGCTCATCTGATTGGACAGAATCTGTGGGGATTAAAAATTAAATCATAAAAAGACAACAATAGACAAGAAGATATTGACAAGAGTTTTGTCAAATAGATTGAAAACAAATATTGAGAATGTAATAAAAGAAGAGCAGACATGTGTGGTACAGCGGAGAAGTACAGCAGATAACCGGTGCGTCTTAAGAGACGGTATTAATGTTAGGAGAGAGAGAAACCTGCATGTCGCAATATTACATTTAGATTTGGAGAAAGCATTTGATAGAATTGCTCAGAAATATATGTGGAAGATACTCCAAAAAATGGGAGCTCATGAAGGTTTTCTGGACTGGAAAAAAGTTGTCGATAAAGATATACGAAGTCAGATAAAAGTAAATAAACTAACAGAGGAGATACAGGAGAAATGTGGAGTAAGACAAGGGTGTCCATTGTCAGCAGTGCTGTTTATTCTGTGTATAGATCCCTTATTAAATAAAATTAGGAGGGACACAAATATAAGAGGAGTTGAAGTACCAGGAAGGGGGGGACAACAAATAAAAGTGTTTCCATATATGGATGACATAACAATAATAGTCAGAGATACATGGAGTATAAATAAAGTAACAGAACATACAGAAGTGTTTATGGAGGGGGTCAGGTTCAACTTTACACCTCAATAAGAGGGAATGCGTCCTTTGGGGGAAATGGAAAGAAAAACCACAAGGAAGAATAAGGTTATGAAATGTGGTGAAAGTATTAGGGATAAGATTTGGAGACGAGACTACGGAGAGGATGGAGTGGAAAGAAATGGAAAAAAGATCAACAAACAAACAGAGTTTGGAGGATAAGGAACTTGTCAATGGAAGGGAAGATATTGGTGATGAAGGCAGTTATAATCCAAAACTAAAGACGAAACGGTACTAAAAATCCAAAAGCTCACTGAAGAGCAAGCAAGAAAAGTGTGGCAGCAAAATAAGACAAAGAATCAACGAATAAACAAAAAGACCTCAGGTGGGTGACATTACATGAAATCCTACCGACACAGGCGGCCATGTACAAAAGGAGAGTCGCGAGAAGTTCAATATCTCCGAGGGAGAACTGCTGAGAGGTGGAAACACCAGAGCATGTGTTTAGGAACTGCAAAAAGACACAAGATGTGTGGAATGAGGTGTTAAAGGAATGGAAAGGGAGGACAGGAAAAGAGGGGATGACAAAAGACGGAGTGTTGTATGGTTAGTAGGGAAGGAGTTAAATGTAAAAATGACAATAAGGGAATGGAAAATGATCAAAATAATAAAAGAAAATATGTGGTGGTGGAGGAATGAACTGGTGATTCATAACAGGAAAATAACAATACAGAAATTGTACAGAAATGTGAAAAGGAAGGAGAGGAAGAAAGGAGGATTAAAGAAGGACAAGGAAACAAATGGCCTTAAAAAGGGTAAAGACCTCAAAAACAGAATTAAAGGTGGGGATAAAAAGGGGAAAAAATAAAAAGTGTCACAGTGGTGAAATGGTGATGGGTGACAGTGAATTAGCAATGTGACAGACTGTGTGTGTGTGCTCAAAGCTAAGACACTGAAAAGAAAAAGTAAATGAAGTGAAAGGGGACAAGAAAATAGTGTTAGTGGTAAGTAATGGAATTTAGACAACGTAAAAACAAAAATAACAACAGACAACAAAGAGAAAGGCAGGCAAGTCAGCCATCTGAGTCGTCAGAAATGATAAGAAACAACATAAGGTCACCACTGAGGTCAAAGGTCTAATGGACTGTCCACACTGACCACTGGCTTTATTAAATGACATGTTTTATTGTCACAGTCCACCTCTTAAATTTAAAATCAATCCACTGTCACACTTCACAACCACATCAATTATTTGTATAAAAGCTGCAATCAGTATTTACTATCTATCTATCTATCTATCTATCTATCTATCTATCTATCTATCTATCTATCTATCTATCTATTATATAGTGCCTTTCCCATCTGTCATTGTCTCTCTCTTTCTTTCGTGTGTTTCCTGTCATCTCTTTTTATTATTTGACTGTCATTCTTATCCAAGGTGACTCCCATCATCTCAGATTCCATTGTTTCCTTTTCTTTTCGTTGTCCAATCAGAGCCCAGGCAGGTGAAGTGACTTGCTGAGGTCACACAGTGGTGTCAGTAGTGGGATTTGAACCCACAACCTCAGGGTTTAAACTCCAAAGTCTTCACCACCACACCACACTGCATTATCTCCCCCATTTAAACTCTCCTTCTGTTCAATTGCAGGTCAGCTTTACTATGGTGGTCACATCAGGGAAGTGGGCTACAGTCCTGTGGACCCTCAAATATCTTGAGAACATTAGCAGCTGTGCTCACTGGACCAGTGATACTGAAGCTCTGTGGAGGTGGTCTTGTAGTCTTCACCTTGACCACCCTTGGCTGTGACCTTCTTCATCTCCTCTTCTTTTCTTGTCCTCGTTCAGTGTGAGGCACACAAGGACAAAACACAGCAGAGTAAGGACTTGACTGAGTGACTGAAGACCCCAGTGGCACTTATTAGAGGAATCAGTCAGCTTGAGATGTCACGACAGTCCAGGGGGTCTTTGAACTTCTAAGGACCCCCAATAATTTTCTCTGCCATTTTCATTTGTTTAAATGTTTAAAATTTGTGAAGTCGAGAACTCAAAGCAAAGTGTCTGCTCTGTGGAGTAAAGAATGGAGGATGACGAGGACTTTTGTCAGCTTTAACTTATTTCACATACAGTTGTGCTTCATTTTTAAACTAATACTGTGTCTGAATATACAGTCGTGTGATAAAATAAGTGCACCCCATGACGTGGATTTTATTATTCCCTTTTTAAACATTTCTGGACACATCAAGACTCGTGTTCAACAGACGGCTTTGGTGATTCACTGCCTGAGTCTCTCTATCCCATAATGCACCAGTCACAGGACCCCCATCACTCTCAGCCCCTCAGTCACACAACACTCAGACTTTCATATCCTAAGCCTGTCCTGCTCTATTAAAACTTCAATGATTTTTATTGTGATGATCCATTCAGTCAAAGCACAAACTCACATTTTAAAAAGTCGTCTCAGCTCTGAGGTTCAGGAGGCTGGAGGGTGAAAACTGGAGCTTCATGAGCTGAAAATAAAAAGAAAAGAGAAGAGGAATGGAAACTGTGAAGATGGCATTGTGGGATCTTAGTTTAGTTCTTAAACACGTATTACAAATACAGAGGAGTTCAAATAAA
The DNA here is from genome assembly GCF_900747795.2 of Erpetoichthys calabaricus. Classification (NCBI taxonomy): domain Eukaryota; kingdom Metazoa; phylum Chordata; class Cladistia; order Polypteriformes; family Polypteridae; genus Erpetoichthys; species Erpetoichthys calabaricus. Next base: position 11,295,691 of record NC_041398.2, read on the forward strand.
ACATTAATAAAATATACAAGGGTGGGCAAATTAGGCCAAATGTCAATTTGAATTTTGATATTAATAATAAATATACAGGGAGTCAGAGAGTATTGAGACCCCTCACTTTCTACACACTTTACCGTGTTGTTGATTTCATTTTAAATGGATTAATGTGCCTTTGTGCTCATCAGTCTACACTCAGTAACCATAATGACAAAGTGAGCGCAGGTCTTCAGAAAGGTCTGCACATTTATTACAAATCAAAACTGAAACGTCTCCTTCCTATGAAGTATTCAGACACTTAATTCAGGTCTTTGTGGAAGCCCCTTTGGTGGTCTTCATGACTAAGTGTCTCTTAAAATTTTGTACTCCTGGATTTGGCCAGTTGATCCCATTCTTCCTGGCAGATTCTCTCAAACTCCATTAGATTTCAAGGTAAGCGTCTGTGAACTGCCATCTTCAGGTCTCTCCTGTTTTGTGGGGTCTCAGTCTGGTCACTCAAGGACAGTCAGATTTGTCACAAAGGCACTCGAGAGTTGTCTTGGCTGTAGTCTTCAGGTTGTTGATCCATTGTCCAGTCTGAGGTCACAGGTTTCCTTTAAGGTCCTCTCTGTATTTGACTGAACTTCTCCTCCCCTCAGTTCTGACCTGTCACTCTGTCCCCATAGCCTGATGCTGTCACCACCATCATCACTGTAAAGATGGCATTAGGCATGTGGTGAGCAGTGCCTGGTCCTGTCCAGACATCCTGCTTGGTCTTCTGTCTAAAGAGTTCAATATTTGTCTCATCAGATCATTGAATCTTTTCCTTGATGCTCTCAGGCTGACATTTGTCTTTTACTCGAGAGCATCTTCTGCCTGGTCACTCCACCATAAACGCTTGATTTGTGCAGTGCTTCTGAGATGGCCGTCCTTTATACAGTTTCTCTCATCTCAGCAGAGGACTTCTGAAGTTCTGTTGTAGTGACCATTAGGTTTTTGGTCACCTCCCTGGCCAAGGCCCTTCCTTCCCAGTTACTCAGGCTGGCCATCTCTAGAAAGTGTCCTGGTGGTTCCAAACTCTCTCTGCTTATCTTCACAATACACACATACAGTATATGTCTAATGTGGTGGACGGCCGGGATGGACCCTGTGCTCTTGGCTGCTTGACCTTAGTTTGTGTTTAAACAAATCACTGTCTTTATATGTAAACGTACGTAATTCATAATTTATAAAGTGCGTTTTACTCTGAGTCTGCACTCACTGAAATGTTCAGGTGGTCGTCAAGTAGTCAGAAATCTGACGCAGTCCTCCAATTTGCTTATCTTCACCACTGAAACAAATCAAATAAAATGCTTTTGGTTTGTAAAATCCTTTTAAATGTCGGTGGGAGACACGACTTCTGAGCAAACAACAGCAGACATATAATACACGAGAGCCCAGGGGGAGCACAGCTGAAAATGGATGAATGTGAACTTTTAACGTGGACTCCAACCAGCAGAATGTAATATATTCTATAAAAAAGAATATGCGGAAAAAGGATAAATAGTATAACATTTCAAGTTAAAATTCCAAAACATCTGATTAAGAACAACTGATTACTTAGAGAGTTTGTTATCACTCAGCTAATGAATGTGAAAGGCACTATATAGTAAAAAATATTAAACAGCAAAGTATGACAGATAAATGTTAAAGAGCAGGCCTTCTTCAGTGTCCTCTTATTGTCACTCTGGTCCTCCTAATGGACTTCAATAACAAACACAATGTCACCAGACGCTGTACCTGATGGAGTCCATGTCATGATCTCACACCGGCTGATCTTCTCCAGACTCTTTGTCAGACCTGATAGCTCCTTTCTCAGGTCCTCAGATGAGAAATCAGCGGTGACAGTGAAGCTCAGCGAGTCTCCATCAACAGGAAGGACACAGCGAGACGAGAAAGTCTGCATCAGGAGAGAAGAGGGGACAGGATTTCAGAAAGGAGACATTAAAAAGTAAGTAATGCTGATAAGAGGGGGCTGTTCTGACTTAAGGATCAGTGTGGTGGGCAGTCAGCGTGGGTTTAGATGGTGAGAACGCCTGTCATTGACTTGCTGGTTATTTATGAGAGAATATTTGGTGGAGTGTAGTGGAGCATCAGAGATTATCAACCTTAACTATCAATGAGCTTTTCACACAGGACTCCATGAGAGGTGAGTCAAGATAAAGGGGCTGAGGGGGCAGGTGGGTCCAGAATTGACTTGGCGCACAAAACAAAGCATTGGGCTTTTTATGGTTCTGAGAAAAACTTAATTAAATTAAATTCAATTTAAAGACTAACACAAGTAGGGAGAAAGCTCTTTAATATGATTATACAACTGAAGGTCTTTAGCTCAGAAGTGTGACTTGTGAGGAAATCCTGGGAGCCTTTGTGTTTTCATCATCATCATCATCAACCATACAAAAGAAACAAGCTGAATTATTTAGCAACCACCATGTGTGGAGTGTGAGAGAAAAACACACGAGAATGATGAGAGACGAGACTGGACTGTGGGGTCTGAGCTGTGAGAAAATGCTGAAGGATTTGAATCTAATCAGTTTAAGGATGGAGACATCAGAAGGTGGCCTGGCAGAAGATTTGGCACCATCCTTTATTAGATGTCATCTTTTACACTTCATAAAAAATTCACTTTTTCACACAGACAGCTGTAGATTCATTTGTCTGTCATGTACATGAAGTTACCAACTTTGAGATATTTGTACAAAGAATATTTGAAATGTTAAGGAAATATGAAAGACGATCTCTGTTGGGCTGAATGGCCTGTTCTTGTCATGTTGTACAAACTCCTCAGATCTTTTAAATTTCTCTCTAAATGTTCTCAGGTCCACCTCTTTCAACCCTCGCAAACATATCCAGTTTTTAATACCTGGAAGAGTTTTGGGATTAAAATGCTCAGAGATCTTTATATAGACAACATATTTGCATCTTTTGAACAATTACGTTCAAAATTCAACCTCCCAGCTAAACATTTCTTTCACTATCTTCAAATTAGAAATTTTGTTAAACAGAAACTGCCCGACTTTCCTCACCTCGTACCGTCCACAATGTTAGAAAAAATACTGCTCAATTTCGAGGAATTAGACACCATTTCCGCATTATATAAAATCCTATTAGAGTCCCTACATTTCAAAGATCCAAGAGGACACTGGGAAGAAGGTCTTTTAATCAATAAATCAGAAAAGGAGTGGAAGGTAGCAAAGCAAAGAATTCACTCGAGCTCCATATGCTCAAAGCATAGAATTATTCAACTAAAAATTATGTATCGAGTTCATCTGTTTCGCTTAAAACTGTCCAAAATTTTTCCAGGGCAAGATCCAACCTGCGAGCGCTGCAACCAAGCTCCTGCCTCACATGTTTTGGGCCTGCGCCAAACAAACATCATTTTGGACCAAAATTTTTAAGTGCCTGTCAGACAGCCTTGGGGTCACAATCCCTCCTAACCCATTAACAGCTGTGTTCGGTGTTCTTCCAGACGGACTTGAAGTGGAGAAAGACAAGCAAACGGTGATTGCATTCACTACACTTTTGGAACGCAGACTTATTCTATTAAATTGGAAGAATCTTAACACTCCTCTAATAAGTCAGTGGGAAACCGATGTTTTATATTATTTGAAATTGGAAAAAATCAAATTTTCAGTTAGAGGATCTGTACAAAATTTTTTCAAAACCTGGTAGGATCTAATTAATATTATTTTAGAATAAGAGAAATAACTATCACCGCATTTAAGTCCCTTCTCCTTTTCTTATTTACCTATATATATTTCTCCCTTTCTTTTGTTTATTGTTGCTTTTTATTAAAAAGCCCTAAGCAATTCATCCATCCATCCATCTTCCAACCCGCTGAATCCAAACATAGGGTCACAGGGGTCTGCTGGAGCCAATCCCAGCCAACACAGGGCACAAGGCAGGAACCAATCCCGGGCAGGGTGCCAACCCACCGCAGGACACACACAAACACACCTACACACCAAGCTCACACTAGGGCCAATTTAGAATCGCTGTGGGAGGAAACCGGAGCGCCCGGAGAAAACCCACGCAGACACGGGGAGAACATGCAAACTCCACGCATGGAGGACCCGGGAAGCGAACCCAGGTCCCCAGGTCTCCCAACTGTGAGGCAGCAGCGCTACCCACTGCGCCACCGTGCCGCCCCCTAAGCAATTCTACTTTGGCTAAGCTCTCCTTCTCAGGGGTGGGGTTTGATTTGTCTTCAATTTTGTTTTGTTATAAATTGATCAGTTTATAAGGAATGATTACAATAAAAATTAATAAATTAAAAAAATAAATAAATAAATAAATGTTCTCAGGTCCCACACACCCCAGTCTGATCAGACTCCCTGTGAAGTGTCGCTCTCACCTGTAGGAAGTGGAGATGGTCCTTGCTCTCTGAAAGCTCCTTCAGCTCAGCTTCTCTCCTCTTCAGCTCCTCGATCTCCTTCTCCAGCTGCTCCATGACTCCTTCAGCCTTCTCCATTTCTCTCTTTTCTTGTTCTCTGATCTTCTCAGTCAGTTTCCTGTGGGCTTCCTCAATGCACCGCATCAGAGCAGTGAAGCTCTTTTCATTTTCTTCCAGCTCTCTTACCACAGACATCTGAAAAAATAGGATAAAGATTTAGAATTGAGTCACCTGATAAGAATAACCAATCATGAGGCACATTTGTTGTTATTTTGATGTTGTGAAGGACAGTTTGAATTGGCTCGACTGACTGGTGGTACTTTATTTGCAGAAGGAAGGTCAGTTGCAGACTGACTCCCAGACAATATGTTACCTCCATTATGCTGAGTAACATCATCACTCTGCTGATGCTGCTATTAAGGAAACTGCAGGACTTTATGAGATATGCAGTCATGAAAGGCTTCCTTGTGAAGGATCTTGAAATCCATTGACAGGAGCTGCTGGGGACACCTCTACTGTCTTGTGAGGACTCCATTTGACCTGATAGTTTGTATAAAAGTCTGCCTTTAAAAATGGCATATCCTGCTCAGCCTGAGATTAGGAGTGGAGTAGGACAACACACACCAGGAATGAAAATGATGATGATGATGGAAGAGGAAGAGGAAGAAGAGGAAGAGGAAGAAGAATTTGTAAAGAGGAGTTAACTTGTGTGTGAGAAGGTAATTGTGTTAAAATAAAAGTATTTCAGATACTTGTGTATATTAGTTGTATTCTAGTTTGGGGTGTCAGACGTCACCATGTCACACCTGTCAGATGGAGAAATTAAACAAGAGGGTCTAGGTGTTGGTCAAGGGGCTTCAGATTTCCTTTAATTTCATGAACTTTTTGCATATTTACCTTCTTCCATCTCTTTTTCATTGTAAAGCTCAGAGTTGTGTATTTACTTCCATGTTTGATGTATTTCTACTTCATTTATGAACTTTGCATTATTACTAATGAATTTGCTATTGTAGCTATGGCTCATACTTATATGATGATTCCTGGTGGGGTGCTCTATGTGGGAAGTAAATGTGAGGTAAAAGGTGACTGCTGTCCAGGATTACCAAATCCAAAGCTGGAGGTGTTCTGCTGTTTTCAGAACTTTGCACATCTGGACAGTGACTCATATAACTCAGTGATAGAAGGTGAGGATGAGAAGACCTAAAAGGTCATTTCCTAAGCAGGCACTAGAATGAGGAAGAAATGATAATATGAGATTTATTATTAGGGAATTTAGATGAAGCTTTACTCTAGATACAAAGAGTCTCATATGGTGTTTTGCCATTTGGTTCACATGTGGAAAACCTCCCTGGTGGGGGGATAGGCACCTGGCTGGAGAAGGGAAGGAAGGATCCAGTTGTCATTGTCACATGTGTCCAGTTCTAAGTGAACTATTATAAGAAGATGGATCAGACCACCAGTACTGCAGGACAATTTAAGACTTAGGTACAAAGCTGAGGAGCAGTAGTGACAAAGTGATCAGAAGTTCAGCCTATGCCACACATAAGACTGAGAGATAGATAGACAGACAGACAGACAGACAGACAGACAGACAGACAGACAGACAGACACACACACACACACACACGCACGCACACACACACACACACACACACACACACACACACAGCTTGCAAGATTTCAAAATACCTGGTAGCCCTTCGGGCAGGCAGTGTTCAGTTTTTGGTAGCCCAAAATAAATTTAAGTAGCCCGAATAAAAAAGAGATTTTTAATGTATAATATTGTAAAGGAAACAAAACATCAATCAAAAAATTGTTAAAACACAAATTACAACAACTGTATAAAAATTACAATCATCAACTCAAATATTTGGTTCTAATTGAACAGAAATTTCTATGAACTTGTAAGAACTGTGTAGAACATGAATCAGTCTGTGTCAGATTCTGAATCTGAAATTTCCACTGAAGTCACAGATGAGAAAATGCCACTCGACGTTGAGAGCATAGCATCTCCTTCATCAGCTTTCTCTTCCTGTGCATCAGCCTCCATTTCACTGGGTTTTATGATCCAGGTGTCTTGAACCTTTTCCAGAAAACATCCAGAAACGAATTGACTTGTCAGGGCAAAAATATTCAACTGTTTCCCCATTAATGGAGAGATGCATGCAGTCATTCAGTGTTTCAGGGTGTAGAGAGGTATGATGTGTTGTCTTCACTCGGTTCATGCAAGAAAATCCTCTCTCACAGATGGCTGTTGATGGATTAAGTGTCAGCATTAATTTCACCAGCAACAAGATATGAGAGAGGTGTTCTGGATTCTCAGAGAGGAGATCTCTGTACAAGCAATCATCTACCTTGCTACCCCGGTGTTCTGCAAGCCACATTTTCAGATCCATCCATTCTTGTGGAATTTTCTCTCTCTTCCTCATCTAGCAAACTGGCAAAATGTGTGACAAGATAATCCACCTCTTCATCCCCATAATTTGCCAGCTGTTCTCTGGGGTAGGGGGAAGAGTGGAAGGGTCAAAAACCTTGAAACAAGACAGAGGCTTTTCACGCAGATTTTTAAATCTGTTGTCCATGTACTTGACTGTGTTGTCAATAATCTTCTGAATCTCTGCACCAAAAGTGTCTTTGTCTGTGCCCTCACCTCTTCTAGCAGGTCGCTGACTTTTTGTGAGCGGAGTTCCACAGTAACAAATGCTACCATCCTTGTTCGCTGTGAACTTTGTGTCCAAGGTTTTCTGGTATTCTCCTGGTTTTGTTTTTAAGCTGAGTAAGCATGATGTGGTGCTCTCAACTGATTTGTTCGTGTGATGTTTAGGTTATCATGCTGAAAATCAGTACAGCACTTGGATAAGATGGTACTGTAGTCCAACATGAAATGCAGGAAGCGAACAAATTTCTCAGTCTTCATCTCCTGCATCACCCCCTAAGCCTTGTCTGCATCCTCGGACTTGGCATCACTTCCTCCTGCCATGTTCTCCATATGAACAACAGTGGGAGTGTAATTTTTTTCCACAGCCTTCAGACATCTCAGCCGGCTTGGAAGCCACTGTGTGCTCTTCAGGCCACTGAAATGTGCCAGTTTCTCATTTAGCAGTTCACTTATTTCTGTCAGTTCACTTTGCTTCTTTGGGGAATAGTAGTACATCTTAAAGATGGTTTTCAGTGTATATTCAAATTTCACCAGATACTCACAGCCTTTCACGCTGTCCAGCACGGCTAGCTCTAATTTGTGTGCCACACAGTGGATTGTTATGATGTGGGGTATCCTCTGTTTCAGTCTCCCAGCTACTCCTGTTTTCTCACCCATCATCACTGCAGCACCATCAAAATTTGCACACACTACTTTCTTTTTCCATGTGTCTTCTCTGATACCCATGGTGTTCACTGCTTCATCAATAGCCTCTAAAATACCTGCAGCATTTGCACTCTTGACTGGATGACATTTGATCATGTATGTGGATATGTCACCATTATCTCTCACATACCTGACATGAACCAACTCCTGTTCTATTATACCAGTGTCTGTACTGCCATCTGCAAGAATGGATAAGAACCTGCTTTCTTGAATTTCCTTTTCGATCTGGTCTTGTGAAGTTTGTGCTATTGCTCCAATAAACTCTCTGCAAGCATGGTCATTGAGGTAAGTGATCTAGGCCATTTGCTTTTTGAAGTTTGCAAAGACTGCTAAATTTTGCCAATGGGAGTTCACTCTTTGCAACATAGTACACTGTTCTAAACAGCTTTTTCAGGACTTCTTGTTGTGCTAGGTTTATTTGTATTATGTTTTTTGCAATTGGTGTTTGTTCTGGGAAAGATGCTGCAGACTGAGCACCAATGCATTTTTTGTGATGCAGAGATTTCTCATGGGTTTGATGGGGTCTTTCCTAAAATTACTGGTCCCAGTAACAAAGGCGCTTGTCGAGTCAGAAATCGAGGGAAACTCACGACACACCCGGCAGAACATTATGTTATTTAGCTTGTCATATTCCAACCAAAGAAATTCTTTTGTCCATGAAACCAAAAAGCTGCGCTTTCTTTTTGCCTCATAGTCTGATTTGTCATAACTTTTCCGCTTTGTGGTAGGCTTTTCTTTGGCTGTCCCTTCTTCACCCTGACCTGTCTTATTTGGCTCAGCAGAACTAAAATACCTGCATAAATCCATCTATTTTTACACACGGACACACATAACGGTCAGCAATTCTTTTAATTCTCTGCGCAATCAACCTCTATCACATGTTTAAGCTTGCTGCGGGAGATTTCACTTGTCATGTTTGAACAGTAAGCTAATGAGTGATAAGACGATATCAGAGGAATTGGTGTGCAATTAATCCGTCACTGACCAATCAGTACTGCCGCTCACTATACACAGTTCGCGCGATCGCAAAGTGAAAGTAAAAAACAAGTGCAAATTCAAACGCGATTTCAATATTTCACATATTGACAGTGGCTCATCGATGTCCGAAAATGACATAATTACCCAGCTACATTTGCGAAAGAATGCAAAAGCATTTACATATATTTTTCCTTCCTATGATAGCCCGACGGGCAGGGCTGAGATAGATTTTGGTAGCCCGACTGGAAGACACAACAGCCCAGGGATGGAGAGAGAGAGAGAGAGAGAGAGAGAGAGAGAGAGAGAGAGAGAGAGAGAGAGAGAGAGAGAGAGAGAGAGAGAGAGAGAGAGACAGACAGACAGACAGACAGACAGACAGACAGACAGACAGACAGACAGACAGACAGACAGACAGACAGACAGAAAATGGCCCTCATAGAATCTTAATATAATTAAAGATTTATTCTTCATAAAGTTGTATTCCAAATACTAAGACACTATTTTCTGCAAAACAAGTCAATCCAAAACAAACAAAGTTTCCAAACAGAATCCAAAGACAGCTGTTGAAAAACAAAGCACAGGCTGACAAAATCCAGAAAATCACAAAAGCATAGACACAGCGAAAAGAACACAATATCTCATCAAACTCACAGAGCACATTCACAATGAAACTGTGGGAGACCCTCTGGGTTTATAGGGCGGATGAGAAGCTCAAGGTGGTGACTGGCAGATGGTCCACCTCTTGGTGAGCCACACACAAACCACATGAAACATAAGAAAGTCAGCTTATAGAGAAGGTCGAATACAATGAATAAAGCAGATACTCAACCAAATCAACATTAACATTAATAAACAAATACAAAAGACATGAAACAAAACTATGAACAACATCTAGTGGAAGGAATCCTGGCTGAAAATGTCAGAGTCATCATGGGTGTAGAGAGGGGATTTCATGCATCAGTAATAAGCAGGAATTCTAGGAGGAAACAACAAAAGCAGACGAGCGTAGAAACATAAACCGAAGTGAAGGTCGGTCTGTGAGGTTGGCTCTCCTTCACTTCTACTTCTTCAGCTGTCACCTCTGTGTCTGGATTGGACTACACAGTGTTGAGTGACACATTGTTCTCCGCCTTTTTTCTTTGAAATAATGACACTGGTCTGGACCGGCTGTGTTTAGTACTTTAGTACACTTGACAGTGTTGGTCTGTTTAATGTGAGTCTGTGTTAAATAAATTAGGTTGGATAAGTTTGGTCTGTCTGGGCACAGAAATGTGTGTGAAGAGTTCTGTGTCTGCTGGATGAGAACTTTCACATAAATTAATCCTGGCAGAAGTGGGAATCAAATAGCATGCTACTATAGACAGTTTGCCAGATCATTACAGGGTCAGAGCTACACTAGTGATCACAATGGAAGCCAATTGGGGGTTTCTGTCAATTAACGAAACTGAAACGTGAGGATGTGGTGGAAGATCTGGAATAACTGGAAGAAACTCACTGAGATACTGGAAGAAGGGGTAAACTCCACATGGAAAGTGAATGGAAGAAAGTGGACATGAGATTCATCAGATGGCACCAATGGACAATCTTACTGTCCTTTGTGATAAAATATGAAAGCTGAAGTAAAACATTTGGAGGTGTACGTTATGTAATGTCTGCACTCAGTCAAACAGTGGAGATCCTTAAGTTATGGAGTCTAATAAAACTGGGAAATACCAGAATGAACAAGAGAAGAACATTACGATCTCCAGAATAAATCAACAATATCCCATCTCTCCAAATGAGGTATTTTACAGGAAAAGACAGGCTCTCCAATCAGAATGTAACCTCTTGATAACAAAAGAACCTGAACAACTCATCTTTACATCACAACATCATTATGGTGAACATGGAGAGAAGGCTAAGAAGATCTTAGCTCAACAATCAACAAGCTGGAAGTTTGCAACGCAATAACAGAAATACCAGTGCAACTGGTGATAAAGTAATGAAGCCTAAACATATAACTCACACATTTAGCAAGTACAGTAATCCCTCCTCCATCGCGGGGGTTGCGTTCCAGAGCCACCCGAGAAATAAGAAAATCTGCGAAGTAGAAACCATATGTTTATATGGTTATTTTTATATTGTCATGCTTGGGTCACAGATTTGCGCAGAAATACAGGAGGTTGTAGAGAGACAGGAACGTTATTCAAACACTGCAAACAAACATTTGTCTCTTTTTCAAAAGTTTAAACTGTGCTCCATGACAAGACAGAGATGACAGTTCTGTCTCACAATTAAAAGAATGCAAACATATCTTCCTCTTCAACGGAGTGCGCGTCAGATAGAGAAAAGCAAACAAATCAATAGGGCTGTTTTAAGTATGCGAAGCACTGCCGGTACAAAGCTGTTGAAGGCGGCAGCTCACACCCACTCCGTCAGGAGCAGGGAGAGAGAGAGAGACAGAGAAAAACAAAGTCAAAAATCAATACGTGCCCTTTGAGCTTTTAATTATGCGAAGCACCTTGCAGCATGTCGCTTCAGGAAGCAGCTGCACACAGAAGGTAGCAACGTGAAGATAATCTTTCAGCATTTTTAGACGAGCGTCCTTATCGTCTAGGTGTGTGAACAGCCCCCCTGCTCACACCCCCCTACGTCAGCGCAAGAGAGAGAGAGAGAAAGTAAGTTGGGTAGCTTCTCAGCCATCTGCCAATAGCGTCCCTTGTATGAAATCAACTGGGCAAACCAACTGAGGAAGCATGTACCAGAAATTAAAAGACCCATTGTCCTCAGAAATCCGCGAACCAGCAAAAAATCCCGCGATATATATTTAAATATGCTTACATATAAAATCCGCGATAGAGCGAAGCCGCGAAAGGCGAAGCGCGATACAGCGAGGGATCACTGTACTATAAGTCTTTATATTCTACTCAGTTTAAAGAAGACGTGACACAATCTGAGGAGTTCTTTGATGTAATGCAAATACAACAACTGGACACTCTTAGTGAAGAGGAACTGGACAAACCTCTGAAACTCTCAGAAATTCTGGATGTTGTAAACTCACTCCAAAGTGGGAAAACATCAGGCCCTGATGGCAACTTTTGGAAAATTATAAAGACGTTTCCAACTAAGTTAGCTCCACCATTATTAGCAAAGTTTACAGAAGCTACAGACAACAAAAATCTACCCAAAAACCATACCAAATTTTCTACACCTCCCACCCATTTCTTTTCTAGAAGAAATCCTGATCAGTCCTGAGGAATCAGACAGCATCACAGCAACATATAAAAACATTTCAAAGAATCTCCCCTTTAAGGGTCCTAGGATACGGTGGGAAAAGGACCTTTAATGATTATCTCAGAAAAAGAGTGGAAATCAGTCATGCATAGAATACAATCCAGCTCCATATGTGCGAAGTATTCGACCATCTGACTTTGACTCTTTCATCAATCACATTTATCTCATTTAAAATTGGGAAGAATCCAACCTGTGAGTGTGGCAATCGAGCTCCAGCCTCACAGGGCAACATGTTTTGGGAGGACAACAAAGTAACATCATTTAGGGCCAAAATGTTTGAATGTTTAATCAGAAAGCCGTGGGGTCACAATCACTTCTAACTCACTAACAGCTGTGGTTGGTGGGCTACCAAAGGGGCCTAAAGTGGAGGAGGACACATTGACTGTAACTGCCTTGACAGCATTGTGAGCTCATGGACTTGTCCTGCTGAACTTGAAGACCCCCAGCCCACCTGTATTAAGTCAATGGGTCAGTGATGTCTGACATTTAAAAAAAAACAAATTCTCACTTAGAAGAGCTGTTCAAAACCTTAATAAAATATGGCAAGACCTAATTAATAAAACTTTAAAATAAGCATCCATAGCAGGGGGAAAAGGAAATTCTCTCTTTTTATTTATTTATTTATTTTCCTAAATTATTATGAAGTTTGGCCCAGCTCTCGGCTCCTCTCCTTTTTTCTGGGTTGCAGTGTGAATCTTGTTTGGTAGTTTTTTTTATTTTTTGCATTTTTTTGTTTGTTTAGATTTCTGATTTAACTTTCTGATTTTTATTTTTCATTTTGATTCGAATGTCATTTGTTGTATAACTTGAACTTGATTGTATGCAATGCTATTTTTAAATAAAAACAGCTTAGACCATTAATGGACGTTGTGCCCGCTGATCTAATTCAGAACATCAGCATCGACCTTGTTATAATATGTTTTATTAAGCTTAATGTCACTGTTCTCTGTGCCCACTGTTATGGACTCATTCATACAGGCAGACCAAGTATGGTACACAGGGGCTCAGCATCAACATTTAGAATTGCTGAGCCAAGCACAGGACTAGAGAGCCAAAGACAACTGGAGAATTGAATAGTCAGCCTAAAGACAGACTAGTATATTTCTGTCTTCTGTCAGCACACTATCCTCTTTCCTTATTGGGAGAATGAGAACTGTATGTAGGCATTGTGCTTTCCTGTATTTTTGAAGGTGGGGTTTGAGTCCTTCTCTGTCCTTGTTTGGATCCAGAAAAGGAGCCTGAACATGGAGCAACCAGAATATAAGGATGGACCTACGGCCAACACTTTGAAGCTGCCGGGCGGAAGAGTATGTCTTCCGTCCGGTGAAAATGCAGACTGCATATGTGAAGACCCCCACATTTCTTGATAGAATCTGTCATAAGCTTCCCGTCTGTAATACCGCGTGAACCCGTCAGTAAAGTTAGCTAGATTATCCTTTATACTTCTCGTGTAATCTTGTAACTGCCATATTGCATGCTGGGTGGGGATAATACCTTTTTTTATTTCTAATTATTTAAATTCAGGTTAAATTAAAACGCCACAATTCAAAAGAACACATTTCCAGAGAGCAAGTCGCCTCTTAAGGAAACAAAATGGCGCTGCGAACAGGATTGTGGCTACATTAATAACCATATATTATTTATAAATTATATATATATATATATATATATATATATATATATATATATATATATATATATATATATATATATATATATATATATATATACACACAGTATATATAAATATATAATATGTTTCTGATAATGACGGCAATGAAGGGTTCGGTCGAAATATTTAATATATTTTGGGATGGTTGCACGCTCCGACACTGAACTCCCGACCGAGTTAAGATGGCAGGCCCTAATTGGAATGGGGATATTACTAATTAATAATAATCGTAATTAATCCCTGCAAAAGACAAGAGGCGGTCTTGTAGCGGGCCATGGGCAAAAAAAGACAGCTGCCAATGACTTGTGGTAGCGTCTGTTAACAACACCATGCAGGTTGGAATTTTAAGTCCAAAGCATGAGTATAAATGTGGGATTAAACTGGACAAAATAAATAGAAACAACAGTTTTAAACTTATAGCATGAGACTGGTTGTTCTGAATAAAATGAAATGGCACCCGCGTGGACAACACAGATTATTTAACTGCTGTACGAAGTCCAAAACCTGCCTGAAAAGTAAATGCCGTGTTGGGGAACACTTATTTAAATAAGTTGCATCGTTTAGCCATTAGAAACAATATTTTGAAAAAGCAATAAAGAGCTGCACGTTAAGATTTTATGTAGATAGGCATGCCGGCACTTACTTTGTATGATGAATCAATCCCGCATCCAGAGGATCTGAAAGTCGGTAAAGATGCTGATAAAATCCATAACGGCTCGATCACGCTTGCTAAACTAAATTGTAGAAATCTTTAATGGCATAATAGAAATCCAATGTACACGGTTCATCCACATGTTAAAACGCAGTCAGTGAGCTGGGCAGCTGTCGTAATCACTCTGCCTTAAAGGTTAAAGGTTTTGGCAACCCCCACCTATGATGGTACTGCTAAAAGAGTCATGCCATGTGTTTAAACACACAGAAATTATTGAAATCGCCTTTTAAATATAGCTTAAATTATGAACCTACGTTATAAGCTAATGTTTAAAAAGAAACTGTAATGCAAAGAGCTCTAACTAAAAATTGGAAAAAGAATAAATACATTTGGTTTTAAAACTTGCAACGAGAAACTCTATCTTCTGGTGAGTACTGGCCATACTCTTTAAAGAAGGGATTAATTGGATAAGTGTAAATTTAAAAATGAGACAGTTTCTCACATAACAAAGAAAGATAATTATTGATTTGTGTAATTGGTTTAACGCAAATAGAATGTCTCCACTTTTCTTTAAGGCTTGTAAACGTGCAAAACATTTTTCCTTTTAAACCCTGATCAAGCTTAAAGGAAAAATGCTCTTTTAATAAAACTAAATGAGACGGGAGACAAGTTCTTGCGATAAGCAGAATGTGCCTGATTGTGCATGAATGGAAGTTGTGTATTTTAGGTACTATAAAGGAAGAGCATGGTGACGTAGTGGTCAGCACATTTGATACGAAATAAAGGATCAAGCACGTATATTTTCCTTGTTAAGTCAAAATGTTCTTTGTGACCGCGTAACTTTTGATGGGAATGCTTTCTTGTTGTGGAATTGTGCTGCGTGATTTCCCGAGTGGATTGTCCTTGATTGTCGCTGGAACTGTGGATCGCCACGGAAATTAGTGTTTCCTTGCTGTCACTGAACGTGGTTTCGCCACAGACTTTTTCATGATCTGGAAACTAGCGTGTATAAAACTAAGGTAAGATGAATTCCTAATTTAATGAAAGTGACGCGTTTAAGTGTGCTGCACGGTGAAACCTTATAGATAAACAAAAAAAAGCACAACCTCAAGTGAGTTTATAGCACGTGTGATAGAGATCTATGTGAATGAAATACAATTGAAAGAGAACTTTATTCTATGAATGAAATGCAATTGTAAAAGAGAATGTATGTGAATATGTGAAAATATTTGAAAGAATGAAGCAATTGCCAAATACTGTATGTTGTAATAACTGAAATGAGTGAAGGCTGCTTGTTTGTGAACAGTTGCTTTCCCCAGTGTGCTGAATGTTGTTTAAAAAGAACTTCTGTTTAGCCAAGTAATTTTGCTTGGGCATGAAGTGGGATTTAGAATCTAGCAAAGAAAATAAAAGAAGAATAAATTATTCTTATTCAGAGGCTGGGGTGGCAGATGCCTGTTTATGTCATTTGTCAGTATGTGTTTCTATGTGTGTCAGCTGACTAAAAAAAATAATGTAATGAGAAACCCTAAAAGATGGGAGACGTCCCATATAATAACAGAATAACATAATCGTTACAGTAATAGGGGATCATATTCAAATTTAATTGTACTAGTAATACAAGTAAATATCTGCAAAAGAGAAAAGTGATCATAAGAATATTTGTAATGCAGACTGTGCTTAGGTAGTGAAGCCTGGAATGTTTTTGAAGCCTACAAGCAGATGCAAGTGATAAATAACTGACGTATGCCCTTGCAAGGCAAAAAGACAGCCAGCCGCACAGTCAGTTAAAGAGTTAAGACTTTAAACATTTTAAAAATCTGAATTTCAAGAAAGTATTATTTAGCATAAATTATAACTCAAGCCTATAGATGTTGTTTTTTCTACAGATTCATCAAAACCTGTGGGTAATAGATGAAACAAATTATTTTTTCTATACAAGCTGCAAGAAATAGCTTAATAGCAAGTTTGAGCAGAGAAATTAGAAATAATCCAATCAAAGTGTGGTGAATTTTTACCAATCATAGATTAATGAACAGCAGTTATTGGAATTATTTTCCTTGCATGCTGATTAGTGCAAGTGTAAGGGTATAACATTATGTATAATAAAAATGTTTAAATGAAGATACAAAGGTTAAAATGTTGCTATAATTAAAATTAGACTGATTTCCTTCTCTAGTCTTCATATAAAAACAGTATAAAGGATTTACATATTTTGATGTATAACAAATGATTATTATTATCACTTCAGTAATTACAAAATGTATTAGAACTGAATAAATGTATTGATTTGTCTCTATAAGTGATTAATTTTATGAAGATGTGTTACTATATCAATATATTAAGGTCAATACTCAGTTATAATGCACATAACTAAATAGAATGTTCAGTTATACATTAGAACCATTAGTCTATATGAACTGTGTTGTTGTAATATTTTAAAGACATTTAAAAGATTTGTCTCTTGATCAGATAAGCTACAGTTTGTTCTATGATATTAGATATTATAAGATTTTTGTTCTATGAGAACACTCAAGTTCAAATATGTCATCTTGTTATAATTCAAGACATCTGTAATGTATAACTGATGTAATGTTTTAATTTTAATTAGTGTATTATTCTTCTGAAGAAACCTTTTCATTAGCCTAGTTTTAAGGTAATATTTTGCCATATTTAATTTATCTCAAACTGTTATTTGTGATGTGAGACTGAGAACTGCGGGTCTAGAATTGTCATTAATAGTGCTGCATTGTATTATACATATGACTGATAAAGAATTGTTTTATGTTATGTATTTGCTCTATTTTTCACCCTTCTTTAGTTAGCCTAGCAAAGTATTTTAGTTTTGGCCACTCAATTTAATGGTGCCAAAGTCTCTCCAAGCCAGTGGTAAAAGTTCTATCAATGATGAGAAGGTGGTGTATTACGAAATGAAGATTAAAAAAAAAAAAAAAAACTGTACATTTACTAATAACTTTTGATATAATGCACTTACCGGATAATAGCTGGTGAAGAAATTACTTGCTTTTCCAGAGTGGAAGAAGTGCAGAATCAAAGAAAGATTGTAAGTCCAGCTGAGTAAATCTGAAGCCATGCTATGTGCAGACATTTTTTGCTGCAAAACAGAGTTTTATGGACTCCTAACAGGAACAGGCTGTAAAATGCCACTGAAGTGAGATGACAGCTGTTGAAGGCTCCCATGAATGACTACTGAATGCAGGGCAAGCCAAGGGGGAAGTGTTCCTCTGCTAAAAATGGACAGCCACCATGTGTGCATCTCATGAGCTCTCTAATGGCAACAGGACTGTTTAAATTTTTTATTTCCAGCAATAGTAAAAGTCTTCTGTACAAAGTATGACTGCTTCAGAAAACTGAAGTAGTCATACTTTGTACAGAAGAATGTACAAAGCCACCAAACAAAAGACTTTATCTACAAACCACTGGGTTGGACAAGGCATGAATATACAAAGCTTAGGAATACACTTGAAAATGTTTTAAGAGGGGCTCAAAGGTATGAGGATCAGCATAATTAACCACCAATAATGTTTAAATTGTAAATTGAATGGAAATAGAACATCCAATAGTGAAGTTGGGAAGGATATAAATAATGTACAATTATGCAATAATACTAGTTTAAGAACAAGTAATAATCATAGCAATAGATCTAGAATTGCATCTGAGTTATGTTACAACTATTATAACTTATAAAAAGGGATCAGACACCAAAGGGTGGGGTACATATAGCAACACACTGAATTTAGAAATGTTATGAGTACCAAAGAATAGTGAAATCCATTAAGATGCTATATAGAATTATAATATCTGATGTTATGATACAACTGATGAGATATAATGATCACTATGTAGTAACACCATGTTAAATGTAACGGTTTGTCCAAATGTACTGTAACTTGCTATAGTGGTATTACACCTCACATTTCCACAAATGATTTTGAAATGTAAACAATGTAAAAAGGGATCTAGAACCTTTTGATTTGTGGATATGACTTTCAAGTATTGTTTTTTTGTCACAGATCCAGTGACAAAGGGTGGCTTGTTAGAATATGTTTAATTAAGTTAAATGTCACTGTTCTCTGTGCCCACTGTTATGGACTCATTCATACAGGCAGACCAAGTATGGTACACAGGGACTCAGCATCAGCATTTAGAATTGCCGAGCCAAGCACAGGACTAGAGAGCCAAAGACAACTGGAGAATTGAATAGTCAGCCTAAAGACAGACTAGTATACAGTGGAACCTCGAGATACGATCACGTCTGTATACGAGAAATTCAAAATACGAGGAAAGTATGAGCGAAAAATTCAGATCTAAATACGAGCATTGGCTCGCGTAACGAGCCACGAGCCAGGCTGTGGGTATAGCTCGCGGCTTAGCGAGGGGGCGTGGTAGCTGTAGCGAGCCGCAGGGCGATCTGCGGTGTCTGCATTTCTCACCTAAGTGCACAGGTGGGAAACTGCCCACATCCATGATTGTTCCTGTGGCTGATGGGCTGCAGCTGCCATGTCCTCCCTGCATATATAGAGAAGCGCGAGCCGGTTAAGGGGGAGAAGAAGTAAAAGAAAAGAGAGGAGAGGAGAGAGAACGGAGGTTGCAGGAGGAGGCAGGAATCCGCAGCAGTAGGAAGTCGGTGTGGGAGAGCGAGCGAGTGCAGGCCCGCGTGTAGCTGAACAGGCGAGCCAAACAGCTGAAGCAGGACAGTGTAGAGAAGGTCAGCTGCATTAAGTGTCTCGCCTGTTGCAAAGCCCGCATGGGAGAAGCAGGTGAGATGCTAACAGAGAAGAAGCACCGGGGATTGTCATCTGTTTTTTGAAGACTGCTTCCTGTTGACGTTTTAACCTCGTGTTAAAGGATTGTTATTCTTGTGTAATTTAAACCTCCACTTCACAACTGTTTTAAGGATTATTTATTTAAAGATTTATTGAATGCTCTACTGCACTTTGGACACCTGTTTTGATTCTTTTAATAATCAGTTATATTATTTACCAGTGTTATTTATTAAAGGTAGACTACAGTATATATAATTTATCAGTGTTATTTGTTAGGAAAATTGATTTTTATGTTAATATATTTGGGATGCGGAACGGATTAACTGGACTTCCATTATTTTCAATGGGGACATTTGTTCTAGATACGAGAAATTCGCTATACAAGCTCAGTGCTGGAACGAAGTAAACTCGTATCTAGAGGTTCCACTGTATTTCTGTCTTCGGTCAGCACACTATCCTCTTTCCTTATTGGGAGAATGAGAACTGTATGTAGGCATTGTGCTATTCCTGTATTTTTGAAGGTGAGGTTGGAGTCCTTCCCTGTCCTTGTTTGGATCCAGAGAAGGAGCCTGCACATGGAGCAACCAGAATATAAGGATGGACCTACGGCCAACACTTTGAAGCTGCCGGGCAGAAGATTATGTCTTCCGTCCGGTGAAAATCTTTTTCAGCATGGCAATGAAAGATGCAGAATGCGTATGTCAAGACCCCCACATTGCTTGATAGAGTCTGTCATAAGCTTCCCATCTGTAATACAGCGTGAACCAGTCAGTAATGTTAGCTTAGATTATCCTTTATACTTCTCGTGTAATCTTGTAACCGTCATATTGCATGCTGGGTGGGGATAATACCTTTTTTTATTTATAATTATTTAAATTCAGGTTAATTAAAACACCGCAATTGAAAAGAACACATTTCCAGAGAGCAAATCGCCTCTTAAGGAAACAGATCTGCAGTGTGAGTTTTTGTCAGTAGAGTTAAGTACCCTGTAAGCAGCTGATGGAATATCAGAGGACTTTAGGGTGATGCTGTCTGAGTCTGCAATGAGTAACACCGGGATTCTGTCAACCGTGAAAGGCCATGAAGGACACCACACAACGTCTTCTCTAACTCTCCCTTCTCGTGTCCCTACTCATCATCACCAGTGAAGCTCTGCTGCTGTTTAAATTATCATTCATTTCTCCTCTCGATATGAAGTGTTGTATTCATATTCCACTCACATTCATCTTGTCCATCGCCCTCCTCGTCTCCTTCAGTGTCTTCGCTCTCTCCTCAAGTCCCCTCTTGATGTCACTCAGTGTCACCCCCAGCTGTTTCTGTTTGGACACACAAGAGGACACGCATGGTGAGATCAGAATTCATGTTCACTTTGTGATTTCTTCTTCTCTTTCTGACTCCTGATATTCTCACAACACATTTGTTTGACATTTCATGACACAACTTAGATTTGATTTAACAAAAAGGAATGACAATAAAGATTAAAAGAAAGGTTTAATTTAATTGATGTAAGATTGAGTTTGGGTTTGAAGAGTGTGTCAAATCCAGAAGACAATTTGAAGGCACACTGGTGTGTGAGTTAGTTCTTGACATTTAGAAAACATCACATCAACAAACTGGGAAATATGAAGTTCACAAAACACCAAAAATAATAAAAAAAACTGGAGTGTAAAGTAAAGAAACTGGTGAAAGGCCAGGAGGACTTAACGTCATGTCAGTAATTATAGGATTTACAAGGACATTTGAAATCCTGAGTCAGACATGTGAGGACGTTGTCTGCCATTGTTATTTTCTGGAGTCAAGTAAGATACCGAAATACACAAACGATTCTGTTGAATTCAGGAAGAAAGACAACTTAAAGGAATTCAAAAACTCAGAAATGATATTTTCATATGTTACTTACCTCAGGTGTTTTGTTTAGGTGACGGATTATTATTTTTAATTAATCTAGTGAGCTCCGCCCCCTGCTCACTTCGCTTGCCCACCCGCAGGTTTGGTTCGTGCGGTGCTTCAAACATTTAAAAGCCTGTACAGCACCTGTGCTTTTGTCTCACTGCCTTGTCTCTCTTCTCCCCCAGACATCCTCTGCTCCTGTGGTGGTCCCGCTCCCGAGGTGCACCCCACCCCTATGAACAGGAAGATTTTCTATTCTTCTAATTGAGAGACGGAACTGTCTCCTCCGACTATACACGGAGCTCGATTCACTCCTGAAAGAGACTTATGTTTGTTTGAAGTGTCTGAATAACGTTTGTCTCTAAAATCTCCTGTGTATCTGTGTCACTCTGTGACCCAAGCCTGACCGCGTACGTGGATTTCACTTTCACAAAACCACAAATCTTTTCATTCTCGCGGAGAGGCCTCTTCATTGGGAAGAAACACTACTTTACCATGATGGCAACACGAATTAGACGATCTACAAGTCTCCGACTTAAATTTTCAATCCAAACAATATATTCAATCCCTTTTCGCTGTTCTGTTATTTCACTGAGTAATAATTTCCATTTGTTTGTACGAATGCGATCTTTACTATCATTTTTTGTTGACTTTCGAAATGGCCAAAGTCTCCATTTTGTGGATCTTGCTTCCGTCTCTCAGGACTTCCAAAAAGTCTCTTTAGAAAGATCAGGTCTCTTCTCTTATAATAGAGAGATATTTAATATGCTTATGAGTTTTGGTTTCACCAGAGTCTTCAAGACCACCCAGCCATCCCTGTTAAGGGGTCAGCTCAGAGATGTGCAGGTGGGTGAGCCTGTGGTGTCCTGATGATGGACTATCTGTCAGGCAGACTCAAGGACTGTGTGAGCAACACTGGAGCAGCACAAGGAACAGGCCTGTCTGCTTTACTCTTCACTCTGCACACCTCACACTGGAAAGAACACAATTTCTGTTTTCTTGTATATCCACAAATCACCCAAGGAGTGTCTCAGTGGGCTTTAACAGGCTGTGTTATTGAGAGCCCCCCACTCCAGATTCCCTAAGAAGAGAGGAAAAATAAGAAAACCGAGGTTGAATACACAGACAATAGAGCTAATGTGTCAAAGCCCCAGTCCACCTAAACTGCATGTCTTTCGATTGTAGGAGGAAACCCACATGAAGACAATGAGAACATGCAAACTCCACCAGGGACAAGTCACAGTCGAAAAATAAAATGTATTTCTAATATAAGGACAACTGAAGATGTACGTATTCAAGTGTATACAGACAGTCGACATCAACAGACAACAACAAACATCAATATCTATAAAAGAGAGTTGACATCCGTGTGGCTGTGTTTGTGAAGGGACGGAGAGTTAAGGCGGGTGTTGGAGTCACGTGATCATCTCCCCTCCCATTCACCTCATTTCATTCACTTCTTTTCGCTCCGAGCTGAGCTCCGCAGCTGACGCGGTCTTGCCGTTCTTTTTCCCATAGTCCTTTCTCCTTTACTGTTTAGTAGACGTGGTTCTTACTGAATAGTATTTTTTTCATTAGTGTTTCTGCTTAGTGTTTCTTAGTGCTTAGTAGATGCAGTGTGCGAAAGGAGAGTTGGGATCTGAGAGACTATGTTTGTGGAGGGATGGAGAGTTAAGGCAGGTGGGGGAGTCACATGATCATCTCCCCTCCCATTCACCTGATTTCATTCACTTCATTTCGCTCCGAGCTGAGCTCCACAGCTGACGCGGTTAGTCCTTTCTCCTTTACTGATTTACTGTTTAGTAGAACCGGTACTTACTGAATAGTATTTTTCCTTTAGTGTTTCTTAGTATTTAGTAAATGCGGTGTGCCGGTGTTCCCTGTGATGTTGCGGTTTACTGTTACTTTCTACTTCGTTTTTGTACTTTAGTGTTTAATAACAAATAATAATAATTCATTACATTTATATAGCGCTTTTCTCAGTACTCAAAGCACTAAAAAGTGAGTGATACTTAGCTGATAGCAGTGTAGAAGCAGCACAGCACAACGGAGCTGGTAGGATAGGCGGGTGTGGTAGCGTAGGTGAGTGGTGATAGCAACCTGCCTAACATATATACAGATACACACATATACACATATATATACATATATACATATACACACGTATATACATATACACATATACACATATACATATACATACATATACATATACATACATATACATATATATACATATACATATACACATATATACATATACATATACACATATATACATATACACATATATACATATACATATATACATATACATATATACATATACATATATACATATACATATATACATATACATATATACATATACATATATACATATATATATACATACTAGCAAAATACCCGCGCTTCGCAGCGGCAAAGTACTGCTTTAAAATTTTTATTAAGAAGAAAAGTAAACCATTTTAAACTGAGGGCTACTCTTATAGGAAAGGCACACAACTTGTGATTTTATTTCTTATAATTTTTATCCAAAAACTTTCCCAGTAAACATCACTCATTCAGAAGCAGCTTTTAAATGTTCTCGTCTCAGTTCTGCTTCAGTTCTTAGTTACTTATTAAGTTTCTAGAGTCAGCACTGTGATGGCAGTTTGGTTTTCCTCACAGGTTGCCTGCACTCCCTTACAGCTCCTCTGTGTGTGTGAGACGCTGCTCTGAACTGATTCAAGTCCACTTTAGTTTTCTTACTGAATTTATCAAGAGACCCTCACAACAGCTACAGCCTTCTCCTTCACACAGTTATGGTGACGTCAACTCCGAGAATTCACCTCCTGGCTTTCTCTTAACTACCGAGTCACAGTCAGAAGTCCTCAGACTCCGAGCAGGTGAACTCCTGACTTGGTTTATGGTCACTCAGGTGGAGGTGATGCTTTGTCCAGATTGTTGTGTCCATGGAGAGCTTCCTCTGTCACACATTTAAGAACATTTAGTTGGCTTTGTGTTTCTTCTAACAGATTCTTTTCTCTCTCTTGTCCTTTTCTCCTTGTGACTGTGAGTTGTACTTCAGTTTAAAGTCTTTGAGGTTTCACACTTACTGGTTATCTTTTAGTGGCAAACAAATGTACAACTTCTGGTTGACGTCCTCCTTCAGTAATTCTACAGATTTTATAGTTGGTCTCTCTTACTTGTGCACTTTGCTTTCCTTTATCAAGTCAGGACTGAATGAGACCCCCACGTTCAACTCCATTACAGGGGTCTTCAGCTCTTACTGTCTGGCACTACGTTACCCTTTGGAGCAGAAGAGACCATTGAGCGTTTGTGATGGCCACAATAAGGGTCTTATTACAGGGCAGAAGCTAATCCAGGGGCAGAGATCAGAGTTCTAGTGCTTACAAAGGGTTATAAAGGACGGAGTGGACTTGCTGCTGTAGGTGTCTTAGATGAACAGAAATCCAACCTTTTTACTGCTAATTCCTGCTAAGTGTTGTACATCTAGTTGAGTTTCGGCTCCTTCTTCAGTCACAAAGTAATAAAGAGTGACATAGTGAGGAATCACTGGGTGACAATTGCTGTGGTTGATCAGACTGATCAGATGACACCCAAAACTGTCAGGAGAGTCCTGGTGAAGTGAACTGACATCTGAGTTGAAGTTACGAGTCAATAAAAGAGGGGCAGGCGGTGGCAGCTTAAGAAAAAGACTTCTGACCAAACAGTGCCAGTCTGTCCTACAATTACATGTCTGCTTTCAGGGACCTCTGAAGAACTGATTTATGTAAATCAATCCAAATCAAGTGATAGACAAAAAACAGAAAACATAAAGAGATCAAAAATTAGATGTCGATATTAGTGACCTGATTCATATTAAACTGACAAATATCAGGCCACGTCATAGACTTCATTGTGTTTAAGATGTTGGTTTCTAAACGTGTGTTCACCTGTGAGCCGAGCTCTTTAATATTCCAGCGAGGACTCGGCAACATTTGTGGTACTTACTGAGACCTGGCAGAGCCGATGTGACACTAGTCCTTTATTTGAAGAAACACCAAATGGTGGACTGAAGTGTCTTTATCTGAACTTATTGTACATTGAGATTGTGTAGTAGTGATGGGGGATTTGAAATTGGCTTAGATGGTCAGACTTACACTTCTAGTAAGTTCTTTACACTCCTGCTGGACTTGTTAGGGTTTTACCAAATATGAAAGCTCAGAGTCTTTGTCATAATCAGACATTAGGTGTGATTATCACTCAGGGGTTTGACATTCAAAATGTCCTTATTGCTCCACTAAATAACATGATGTCTAATCACTGATGAAGAGCCTGATGAGTTATATCATTAAAAATAGAAAATCTACACAGGAACAGTATATTGATATTTGTGAGCTGAACTTATTGTAAGAATCGTAGACTTAACTCTGGAGTACAATACACACTGACATGTGACAATAATGTGTCTCTTAAACAGCCCTGAGATCAGCCAAACGCAAACTCAGATTCTTTAAAAATGAAAAAACACCACAAAGGCAGACAAGCAGCTAAGCACACTCAGCGTGTACAGGTGCTGGTCATAAAATTAGAATATCATGACAAAGTTGATTTATTTCAGTAATTCCATTCAAAACGTGAAACTTGTATATTAGATTCATTCATTACACACAGACTGATGTATTTCAAATGTTTTTTTCTTTTAATGTTGATGATTATAACTGACAACTAATGAAAGTCCCAAATTCAGTATCTCAGAAAATTAGAATATTGTGAAAAGGTTCAATATTGAAGACACCTGGTGCCACACTCTAATCAGCTAATTAACTCCAAACACCTGCCAAAGCCTTTAAATGGTCCCTCAGTCGAGTTCTGTAGGCTACACAATCATGGGGAAGACTGCTGACTTGACAGTTGTCCAAAAGACGACCATTGACACCTCGCACAAGGAGGGCAAGACACAAAAGGTCATTGCTAAAGAGGCTGGCTGTTCACAGAGCTCTGTGTCCAAGCACATTAATAGAGAGGCGAAGGGAAGGACAAGATGTGGTAGAAAAAAGTGGACAAGCAATAGGGATAACCGCACCCTGGAGAGGATTGTGAAACAAAACCCATTCAAAAATGTGGGGGAGATTCACAAAGAGTGGACTGCAGCTGGAGTCAGTGCTTCAAGAACCACCACACACAGACGTATGCAAGACATGGGTTTCAGCTGTCGCATTCCTTGTGTCAAGCCACTCTTGAACAAGAGACAGCGTCAGAAGCGTCTCGCCTGGGCTAAAGACAAAAAGGACTGGACTGCTGCTGAGTGGTCTAAAGTTATGTTCTCTGATGAAAGTAAATTTTGCATTTCCTTTGGAAATCAAGGTCCCAGAGTCTGGAGGAAGAGAGGAGAGGCACAGAATCCACGATGCGTGAGATCCAGTGTAAAATTTCCACAGTCAGTGATAGTTTGGGGTGCCATGTCATCTGCTGGTGTTGGTTCATTGTGTTTTCTGAGGTCCAAGGTCAACACAGCCGTCTACCAGGAAGTTTTACAGCACTTCATGCTTCCTGCTGCTGATGAAATTTATGGAGATGCAGATTTCATTTTCCAACAGGACCTGGCACCTGCACACAGTGCCAAAGCTACCAGTACCTGGTTTAAGGACCATGGTATCCCTGTTCTTGATTGGCCAGCAAACTCGCCTGACCTTAACCCCATAGAAAATCTATGGGGTATTGTGAAGAGGAAGATGCAATACGCCAGACCCAACAATTCAGAAGAGCTGAAGGCCACTATCAGAGCAACATGGGCTCTCATAACACCTGAGCAGTGCCACAGACTGATCGACTCCATGCCACGCCGCATTGCTGCAGTAATCCAGGACAAAGGAGCCCCAACTAAATATTGAGTGCTGTACATGCTCATACTTTTCATGTTCATACCTTTCAGTTGGCCAACATTTCTAATAATCCTTTTTTTGCATTGGTCTTAATTGATATTCTAATTTTCCGAGATGCTGAATTTGGGACTTTCATTAGTTGTCAGTTATAATCATCAACATTAAAAGAAATAAACATTTGAAATACATCAGTCTGTGTGTAATGAATGAATCTAATATACAAGTTTCACTTTTTGAATGGAATTACTGAAATAAATCAACTTTGTCATGATATTCTAATTTTATGACCAGCACCTGTAAGTGTCAGCAGTACAGAGTGTGTCTATCGATGTGTCAGACCTTCTATTGAATTACGTTTAGGATGACATTGTGTGGGCGGCACGGTGGCGCAGTGGGTGGCGCTGCTGCCTCGCAGTTGGGAGATCTGGGGACCTGGGTTCGCTTCCCGGGTCCTCCCTGCGTGGAGTTTGCATGTTCTCCCCGTGTCTGCGTGGGTTTCCTCCGGGCGCTCCGGTTTCCTCCCAGAGTCCAAAGACATGCAGATTAGGTGGATTGGCGATTCTAAATTGGCCCTAGTGTGTGCTTGGTGTGTGGGTGTGTTTGTGTGTGTCCTGCGGTGGGTTGGCACCCTGCCCAGGATTGGTTCCCTGCCTTGTGCCCTGTGTTGGCTGGGATTGGCTCCAGCAGACCCCTGTGACCCTGTGTTCGGATTCAGCGGGTTGGAAAATGGATGGATGACATTGTGTGCTCACTTACTACGCTGACATCAGCCAACTGTAACATTATCTTGTTAAGAACACCTCAGGAGGGTCCGAATGTCAGACATTTCTACGCGTAGCCCACGTGATGCTCGCACCCCTGCCAGTGGACATTTCTAGACAGCAGGCTATAGTTGGCCTCCAACTGCCTTAGAAACTCAAAACAGAAACTGATCAGAGCAGAAAGAAACTCAGCTGGCTGTGAGGAGAGAACTCAGTTGTTTGTGGGCCATATTGGGGATCTCATCCTGAGCTGTTTCATGACTTGCACCAGTCTCACCAGGATGGACTCCAGTAGCCAATGCTCTGAACATGTAATATCAGGTTTATAAGGTCCAGTAAAACCTCGATTATCAGTCAGGGGTCAGGACCGAGGCTGTGACGGATAAGAGAAAAGACGGAAAACAGAGCAGCTACTTTAAAAATGACATGTAGTAGATTAGTTTAGCGAAGAGTCGTAAAAAACTATATTAATAAAATGAATTAATTTATATAATATTGTAATGACCAGTGTAATACGCAAATATAACTCAGAGGTCCTGGTGTTTTGTACGTTTTACGTGGAGTCTTCATTCCCTCACAAGCGGTGTCCTGTCTTACACTCCGTTATTTGGTTACAGAGCTCACCTCCTAAACAATCACAGAAAGCTTTCCCTACCGATCAGTTGATCTCCTGCCACTCTCGTTGTGTCTTTTTGATACCACAAACACTCCTGCTTAATGTCTCCTGACTCCCTGCTCCACACCTTCACTTCTCTCCTCACTTCTCCTGTCCGCCCCTCACAGAACAGAAGCCCCTCAGCCAGTCCCATCACTTACAGCTTTCCGCCCTTTCTGCCCCCATACACAGCATCACAAGCTGCCTGCACACCACAATATATTAACACAACCTGATATAACAGAATATATAAAGAAAATGACAACGAAGAAGACCATTAACATTAATACAGAATAACGTTACCGTCACTGGTTTCCATTGTCAACACATTTTTCAATTATTTCAGCATCCCGCTTTCTATCATTCACTGTTGGCCTTCCTACTCCGTCATTGAAGCAATACTTGAAGAGCTGTTGCTGTTTCGTAAAAACGTTTAATAAGTTCAAACACCACACACATATGTTGATAGGCCATAACAATGTATAGTTATGACTCAGGCGCCGCCGAGAGTGGCAGAATTTCCAGCAGCTCCGTGTAAGACTTTATTTTTCTACTTTTATTTTTCTCTTTTATTTATTGATCACTCCTATCACTTTCTTTCATGTGGATTCGTTCCCTGGACACACTTACTTTTACAACGTGGGCATGGATTTTTACACGCCGAGACTCGTCTATTCAAGTACTCAACTTCCAGCGCTGAGAACAAATGCCAGTGCCAGTGTGGTCCCCTATTTACCTGATGAGGTAAGAAGGCGGTATCACAGCAGCAGAGCCGGCACTAAGCTTAAAATGAAGCGGCTTGAGAGAAAGTGGCGTTTTAAGCCCTCTGTGCCTTCTGTGATTCTGGAATATGTGAACTCAATCTCAAATAAGATCGACGAACTGGCTGCGCTGGTGAAAAATGTCAGGACCTACAGAGAATGCAGTTTGTTGTGCTTTTGCGAAACATGGCTAACTACCACCATCCCAGATGCTAACGTGGAGCTACCCGGGTTTAGCAAAGTTAGAGCGGACAGAGACGCAAGTAAATTCGGGAAGCACAAAGGAGGAGGACTCGCTCTCTATGTCAATACAAGATGGTGTAACTCTGGACATGTTAACATCAAAGTCTCCACTTGCTGCAGGGACATCGAACTGTTGGCTGTAAGTCTGTGTCCCTATTACTTGCCCAGAGAGTTTGGACACGTCATTGTTGTTATTGTGTACATCCCTCCTCGGGCGGACGTGGAGACAGCGAGTGACATCCTCCATTCTTCTGTTGCTAAGTTACAAACGCAGCACCCCGAGGCGCTTGTGCTAATCGCTGGAGACTTTAACCATGTGACGCTGGACAAAACATTACCTGCCTTCTCCCAGTATGTTGACTGTAACACCAGGGGAAATAAGACTATTGATTTACTGTATGCAAACGTTAAAGACGCATACAGCGCCACCCCACTGCTTGCGCTTGGGAAAGTAGATCATAACCTGGTTCTGCTTCAGCCTCACTACAAACCAAGAGTGAGGGTCCTACCTACAACCACACGCTTATTCAGGAAGTGGTCCAATGAGGCAGAGCAGGCTCTCAGAGACTGGAACTACAGACTGGGATATCCTGCAGGGATCACATAATGAGAACATTGAGGAGCTTGTTGACTGTACTACTGACTACATCAACTTCTGTATGGACATTGTAGTTCCAGTAAGACCAGTACGCTGCTATGCTAACAACAAGCCATGGATTACAAGTGACATCAAGGGCCTTTTGAACCAGAAGAAAAGGGCTTTTAAAGGCGGTGATCAGCATGAGCTCAAGCGCGTGCAGAAGGAACTCCGAGTCCAGCTCAGGGCGGCGAAGGAGCAGTACAGGAGAAAGCTGGAGCAGAAGTTGCAGAATAACAGCATGAAGGAAGTGTGGGATGGGATGAAGATCATCACTGGCTGCAGCTCGAAGCGGGGTACCACCATCGAGAGAGACGTGAAGAGAGCAAACCAAATGAACAACTTCTTTAACAGGTTTGACCACCCTAACCCACTCTCACTCTCACCTCGGAGTACTGCACCCTCCACACATCCTTCTGCTGTAGAAGAGACATCCCCACCCATAACTACAACAGTGCAGGTGAGCAGAGAGCTGAAGAGACTTTGTGCCAGCAAAGCAGTGAGTCCAGATGGAGTATCGCCACGACTGCTGAAAGTCTGTGCATCGGAGCTGGGGGATCCTCTACAGCGCATCTTCAACCTGAGCCTGGAACAGGGGAGGGTCCCGAGGCTTTGGAAAACATCTTGCATCACCCCAGTCCCAAAGGTATCACGTCCTAGTGAGATGAATGACTTCCGGCCTGTTGCTGTGACATCACATGTGATGAAGACCACGGAGAGGCTGCTGCTTCACCACCTGAGGCCACAGGTTCAACACGCCCTCGACCCTCTGCAGTTTGCATATCAGGAGAAGGTGGGAGCGGAAGATGCCATCATCTATATGCTACACCGATCCCTCTCCCACTTGGACAGAGGCAGTGGTGCTATGAGAATTATGTTTCTGGACTTCTCTAGCGCCTTCAACACCATCCAACCTCTGCTCCTTAGGGACAAGCTGACAGAGATGGGAGTAGATTCATACCTGGTGGCATGGATCGTGGACTATCTTAAAGACAGACCTCAGTATGTGCGTCTTGGGAGCTGCACGTCTGACATTGTGGTCAGCAACACAGGAGCGCCACAGGGGACTGTTCTTTCTCCAGTCCTGTTCAGCCTATATACATCGGACTTCCAATACAACTCGGAGTCCTGCCACGTGCAAAAGTTCGCTGACGACACTGCTATCGTGGGCTGCATCAGGAGTGGGCAGGAGGAGGAGTATAGGAACCTAATCAAGGACTTTGTTAAATGGTGCGACTCAAACCACCTACACCTGAACACCAGCAAAACCAAGGAGTTGGTGGTGGATTTTAGGATGCCCAGACCCCTCATGGACCCCGTGATCATTAGAGGTGACTGTGTGCAGAGGGTGCAGACCTATAAATACCTGGGAATGCAGCTGGATGATAAATTGGACTGGACTGGCAATACTGATGCTCTGTGTAAGAAAGGACAGAGCCAACTACACTTCATTAGAAGGCTGGCGTCCTTCAACATCTGCAATAAGATGCTGCAGATGTTCTATCAGACGGTTGTGGCGAGCGCCCTCTTCTACGCGGTGGTGTGCTGGGGAGGCAGCATTAGGAAGAAAGACGCCTCACGCCTGGACAAACTGGTGAAGAAGGCAGGCTCTATTGTTGGCATGGAGCTGGACAGTTTAACATCTGTGGCAGAGCGACGGGCGCTGAGCAGGCTCCTATCAATTATGGAGAATCCACTGCATCCACTGAACAGGATCATCTCCAGACAGAGGAGCAGCTTCAGCGACAGACTGCTGTCACCGTCCTGCTCCATTGACAGACTGAGGAGATCGTTCCTCCACCACACTATGCGACTCTTCAATTCCACCGGGGGGGTAAACGTTAACATTATACAAAGTTATTGTCTGTTTTTACCTGCATTGTTATCACTCTTTATTTTAATATTGTTATTATCAGTATGCTGCTGCTGGAGTATGGGAATTTCCCCTTGGGATTAATAAAGTATCTATCTATCTATCTATCTATCTAGTCATTAAGTTTAATAATAACAAAAGAGAAAAGCTACAAACCGCCATTAAAGCTGAAGGTACGTAACGGACACTGGGATTTGCGTTGTTCCAATGTGCAGAACTCGCAGTAGTAATCGGGAGACGCTGGCGTGCACAAGGTGAAGTTTTTGTAATTTAGTCCTGACAGTTAATCAAGTGACAGATAATCGAGTTTTACTGGAGATGAAGAGATTTCTCTGTCACATTAAATGTACAAATTCCTTAACTCAAAGTTATTCAAACAGTTTCCATTAAACACTAAACATCACTCACCTGCTTTCCTTCTCTTTCCTTCTCCAGCTCGACCATTTCATGATTTTTATGTCCAGTCACCACACAAATAAGACAGATACAGGAATCATCAGTTTTACAGAATATCTCCAGACTTTTCTGATGTTTCTCACAGAGCTTCTCCTTCAGATTTCTATCAGGATCAACCAGCTTGTGGTGCTTCAGGGTGTCTCCTTCATAGTGAGGCTGCAGGTGAGTCTGACAGTAGGAGGCCGGGCAGGTGAGACAGGACTTCACCGCTCTGAACTTCTTACCAGTACAGAAGTCACACTCCACGTCTCCAGGGCCAGCATAATTCTGAGGAGGAGGAGAACTGAGAGTTGTCTTCTTTAATTTCTTGATGACTTCATTCAGCAGATTATTTCTTCGCAGAGCAGGCCTCGTGGTGAAGTTTTCTCTGCACTGAGGACAGCTGCACTCTTGGCTCTGATCCCAGTAGTTAGTTAAGCATTTCAGACAGAAATTATGACCACAGGGGATGGTGACGGGGTCAGTCAGGGTGTCCAGACACACCGAGCAGGTGAACTCGTCCTGTGACACAAACAGCTGGGCTTCAGCCATCGTCAGTCTGAGGAGAGGCAGGCAGAGAGAATCAGTCAGAGGAACAACGAAGTGACTTGTGAAGAAAGGAAAGTAAAAGTTTATCTCTGCTCAGTGAGGAGGAGGAGGAGGAGATTTAAAGAAAAAGCTGAGAGCTGACAGAGAGAACATCTCAGGAGACACTGAGGGTGAACAGTTAATGTGAGACAGGAGCTCAGAGAGTGAAGACCACCAAGTGACAGAAGAGATGACCTGTCACAGGGGGGTCTGCTAAAGTGTCATTCACGTCAGTATTTCTTATTCATTTATTACACACTGAAGTCCACATCAGACTCCATATTATTCCTATTTATTAAACATATTATCCATCCCATAATAAGTTCTCGTCTCCTGCTTATCAAATGAATGTTTGTGTTTTTCTTTGCTCATGCCAGGAATTTATCAGATTATTCAGTAAAGACCTCAACTGAAGCCCACTCAGTTTAATAAACAGAATAATATGATACATTAATAAACACAAGGGTACTAGAAATATGAAAACATCTTAAAAACTGATAACAGACAGACAGACAGACAGACAGACACACACACACACACACACACACACACACACACACACACACGTAACACACAGCAGGCGCTCGCCACTCTCGGCTCCTTCACAGTTTTTTAGATTTTCTTGGTTATTCAAGTCGTTTTATCTCAGGATTTGTGAGACTTAATCAAGTCTGTTGAACAGGCTCGTCTACTCCTGCACCAAATGATTAACACATAAAAGATTCTAGTCAAAAAATTGGGTATAAGTGCTGCCCTGATGCCAGTCCCTCTGTAATAGCCCACCTCAGACTCATTCCACTTAAGTACATAAGAGTGACCCCTCCAGCCTGTCACTTCTCAGTGCCCCACACTGGGACTCGCTGTCACCAGCACTAACAAATGTACAGATGTCTCCGAGACACATGAAGACTTGTATAACATTTGGTTTTATGCCAGTTTCAAACCAAGGTGGTCTTACTTCTGCCGCCCTTGCTCTTCTGTAGCCAGCAGACACACCACATGCACTTCAGATCAGGTCATCTACCTCAACCTAAGCATATTCAGGCCTGGCCAGTACTTGGATTGGAGACTATCTCGGAAAAGCTTGGGTGTCTGCTGGAAGAGGTGTTGTTGAGGCCAATAGGGGTCTTACCCGGTGGTCTGAATGTGGATCCCAATGCCCCAGTGCAGTGACGAGGACACTGTGCTGTATAAATGGTGCTGTCCTTCAGATGAGACATAAAAACTGAAGTCCTTACTCTCTGTGGTTATTAAAGATCCCTGTGTGTCCTCCATGAAGATGTCTTTGCTAAATTGCCCTCCAAGGCCTTGTCATTGTGCCCCCCTAATTGTCCCCTGTCTCTCATTAGCTAACTGTTTCTCTCACCACTTCACCATCTAATAGCTCATGTGTGGTGAGAATACTGGCACAAAAATGGCTGCCGTCACATCATCAGGTGGATGCTGCACATTAGTGGTGGTTGAAGTGGCTCCCCATTCACTGTGTAGAAGAGCTTTGAGTTGTGAGAAAAGCACAATAAAAATATAAAGAATTATTATTATTATTATTCAAGTGAAATCTCTCAGCATTGATAACACCCTCAGCAAGAATACAGTCATTTCCAACATTCGTTGCTATAATATTTACTTCAGTCACTCAAGAAATAAAGACAAAGTATAGAAATGTCAAAGGAATGTGTCATTTAATAATCTGTGATGAAATATAAGAGATCAGCGTGGACCTCAGCGTTATCATATGCAGAGCACCACCTATTGGAATGTAAGTCATCCATCCATTCCTCCATTTTCTGACCCGCTGAATCCAAACACAGGGTCACGGGGGTCTGCTGGAGCCAATCCCAGTCAACACAGGGTGCAAGTCAGGAACCAATCCCAGGCAGGGAGCCAACCCACTGCAGTACACACACACACCAAGCACACACACTAGGGACAATTTAGAATCGCCAATCCACCTAACCTGAATGTCTTTGGATTGTGGGAGGAAACCCACACAGACACGGGGAGAACATGTAAACTCCACTCAGGGAGGACCCGGGAAGCAAACCCAGGTCTCCTTACTGTGAGGCAGCAGCGCTACCAATGCGCCACCGTGCCGCCCATGTAATTCATGTATTAATAAAATGTATTATATTTGCCATTTCAACAGATGACACATTACAAACATTTGTAGTAATAGAATGTATAGAATGTTGGAATGACAAATAGAATGTGTATGTTTCTGTTATATACAATTTAGTATGTTTTGTAAAAGCCATGTTAATGTTTAAGATGTGCCATCTGTTGGAATGACGAATTTAACACAGATGTCTCTGTTACACACCATTTGGTATTGGATTTGTAAAAGCAGTGTTAATATTTGTGATATATTAATTTTATTACTACAAATGTTTGTGTTGTGCCATCTGTTGGAATGCGTGAGACATAGGAAAACAATTGACACACAGATACACAGAGACACTTTAATAATTATAATAACTCTTTACATTTATATAGCGCTTTTCTCACTACTCAAAGCGCTCAGCAATTGCAGGTTAAGGGCCTTGCTCAAGGGCCCAACACAGCAGAGTCCCTATTGACATTTACGGGATTCGAATCGGCAACTTTCCAATTACCAGTGCAGATCCATAGCCTTAGAGCCACCACACCACTTTTCCTCTTATTAAGGTGGAGAATGTTGAGAATTTAGATTATGGATCAATATGCTTTATTATTAGTTTTAGTGCTATTAGCTATGAAAAGTGTAGGCCTGAGGTAACTTTAAAAGGACACCATTTATTTTAGCAGAAGGGCCCTGGCCTGCCAGCCTTTTCACAGGCAGATCTTGTTTTGTGAACGCCGGTGCTGAGCCGCTCACTGACAGAAGACAAACAAACTGCAGGCAGGGCCTTTGGCTGTGTGAGTACTGGGCAGGCTCTTAGGCTGGCACATCAAACATGTAAGTACTTAATGGCATTTACATTTATTAGGGCTTAGTAATACTTTGGGCAATAACAGTAAAATAAAACACATTCTGATATCTACCTAGTCTGAGCCACTGTATATAGGGGTTAAGAGCTGATTATTGAAGGTTACGGACCTTTCACTGCACATCGATGTCCGTGAAGTTAGCAGCAGCTTAGCCCTGACAGACGAGTGAGCAGCCGAGCGCCAAGAATGAACAGGACCGCTGTGTGCGTTTGCAGGCTTTAATATGAGCACACAGATATATGTTAGATTAGCATTTAGGTTTATATGCCAGTGCTTCTTTGTATGTCCTAACTATAATAAATAAAGTTACAGCAGAACATATTAGTTAACCCAGCCACAGGGGATGCACAAACCAGTGTGTTTCTTCATGGTGGTCCCAAGCCCAGATAAATTGGGAGGGTTACGTCAGGAAGGGCATCCGGTGTAAAATTTTGCCAAATCAATATGCGGACAACAATACAAATTTCCATACCAGATCGGTCGAGCCCCGGGTTAACAACGACCGCCACAAGTACTATTAGCCAACAGGGTGCTGGCGGAAATTGGGCTACTGTTGGCCGAAGAAAAAGAAGGAGAAGAAGAGGACGAGACGTGTCCGGAGGCAGAAGGAGAGGACAAAAGTAAAGAGAGTGGAACTGAGGGTAGAAACTTTGAATGTTGCCAGTATGACTGGTAAGGGGAGAGAGTTAGCAGATGTGATGGAGACTAAATGGAAGGGATGTAAGGTCAGGTGGATCGGCGGTGGATTCAAATTGTTCTATCATGGTGCGGATTTGAGGAGAAATGCAGTAGGGATTATTCTGAAGGAACAGCATGTCAAGAGTGTTTTGGAGGTGAAAAGAGTGTCAGGCAGAGTGATTATTATGAAGCTGGAAATTGGAGGTGTGATGATGAACGTTGTTAGTGCATATGCCCCGCAAGTGGGGCGTGCAATGGGTGAGAAAGAAGATTTCTGGAATGAGTTGGATGAAGTAATGAACAGTGTACCCAAGGGACAGAAAGTGGTGATTGGTGCAGATTTCAATGGGCATGTTGGTGAAGGGAACAGAGGAGACGTGGAGGTGATGGGTAGGTATGGTGTCAAGGAGAGGAATGAAGAAGGTCAGAGGATATTGGATTTTGCCAAAATGATGGATATGGCCGTGGTGAATACGTATTTTAAGAAGAAGGAGGAACACAGGGTGACGTACAAGAGTGGATTAAGATGCACACAGGTAGATGACATCCTGTGCAGAAGAGTCAATCTGAAGGAGACTGAAGACTGCAAAGTGGTGGCAGAGGAAAGTGTAGTTAAGTGGCATAGGATGGTGGTCTGTAGGATGCCGTTGGAGATCAAGAAGTGGAAGAGAGTGAGGGCAGAGCCAAGGATCAAATGGTGGAAGTTGAAAAAGGAAGACTGCAAGGTTGAGTTTAGGGAGAAGGTGAGACAGGCACTGGGTGGCAGTGAAAAGTTATTAGACAGCTGGGAAACTAGAGCAGATGTAGTGAGGGTGACAGCAAGAAGGGTGCCTGGTGTGACATCTGGACAGAGGATGGAGGAAAACCAAAACTGGTGGTGGAATGAGGAAATACAGGAGAGCATACAGAGGAAGAGGATGACGAAGAAGAAATGGGATAGTCAAAGAGATGCAGAAAGTAGACAAGAGTGCAAGGAGATAAGGCGCAAGGTGAAGAGAGAGGTGGCGAAGGCTAAAGAAAAGGCGTATGATGAGTTGTATGAGAGGTTGGACACTAAGGAGGGAGAAAAGGACCGGTGGGCTACAGAGGGGCCAAGCTGGGAAAGATGTGCAGCAGGTTAGGGTGATAAAGGATAAAGATGGAAACATACTCACAAGAGAGGAGAGCATGATGAGAAGATGGAAAGAGTACTTTGAGAGGCTGGTGAATGAAGAGAATGAGAGTGAGAAGAGGTTGGATGATGTGGAGATAGTGAATCAGGAAGTGCAATGGATTAGCAAGGAGGAAGTAAGGACAGCTATGAAGAGGATGAAAAATGGAAAGTCCATTTGTCCAGATGACATACCTATGGAAGCATGGAGGGGTTTAGGAGAGATGGCAGTGGTGTTTTTAACCAGATTGTTTAATGGAATCTTGGAAAGTGAGAGGATGCTGAGGAGTGGAGAAGAAGTGCACTAGTGGGCCGATATTTAAGAATAAGGGGGATGTGCAGGACTGCAGTAACTACAGGGGGATAAAACTGATGAGCCACAGCATGAAGTTATGGGAATGAATAGTGGAAGCTCAGTTAAGAAGTGAGGTGATGATTATTGATCAGCAGGATGGTTTCATGCCAAGAAAGAGCACCGCAGATGAGATGTTTGCTCTGAGGATGTTGATGGAGAAGTTTAGAGAAGGCCAGAAGGAGTTGAATTGCGTCTTTGTGGACCTGGAGAAAACATAGGACAGGGTGACAAGAGAGGAGCTGTGGTATTGTATGAGGAAGTCGGGAGTGGCAGAAAAGTACGTAAGAGTTGTACAGGATATGTACGAGGGAAGTGTGACAGTGGTGAGGTCTGCAGTAGGAGTGACTGATGCATTCAATGTGGAGGTGGGATTACATCAGGGATCGGCTCTGATCCCTTTCTTATTTGCAATGGTGATGGACAGGCTGACAGACGAGATTAGACAAGAGTCCCCACGGACTATGATATTTGCTGATGACATTGTGATCTGTAGCAATAGTAGGGAGCAGGCTGTGGAGACTCTGTAGAGGTGGAGATATGAGAGGAGAGGAATCAAGGTCAGTAGGACCGCCAAGACAGAAAACATGTGTTTAAATGAGAGGGAGGTCAGTGGAATGATGAGGATGCAAGGAGTAGAGGTGACGAAGGTGGATGAGTTTAAATACTTGGGATCAACAGTACAGAGTAATGGGGATTGTGGAAGAGAGGTGAAGAAGAGAGTGCAGGCAGGGTGGAGTGGGTGAAGAAGAGTGTCAGG
This sequence comes from Erpetoichthys calabaricus, assembly GCF_900747795.2. Lineage (NCBI taxonomy): Eukaryota > Metazoa > Chordata > Cladistia > Polypteriformes > Polypteridae > Erpetoichthys > Erpetoichthys calabaricus. The sequence goes on from NC_041398.2 coordinate 11,334,433, forward strand.
AGTGATTTGTGACAGACGGGTATCAGCAAGAGTGAAAGGGAAGGTCTACAGGACGGTAGTGAGACCAGCTATGTTATGTGGGTTGGAGATGGTGGCACTGACCAGAAAGCAGGAGACAGAGCTGGAGGTGACAGAGTTAAAGATGTTAAGATTTGCATTGGGTGTAACAAGGATGGACAGGATTAGAAATGAGGACATTAGAGGGTCAGCTCAAGATGGACGGTTGGGAGACAAAGTCAGAGAGGTGAGACTGCGTTGGTTTAGACATGTGCAGAGAAGAGATGCTGGGTATATTGGGAGAAGGATGCTAAGGATAGAGCTGCCAGGTTAGAGGAGAAGAGGAAGGCCAAAGGAAAGGTTTATGGATGTGGTGTGAGAGGACATGCAGGTGATGGGTGTAACAGAACAAGATGCAGAGGACAGAAAGATATGGAAGAAGATGATCTGCTGTGGTAACCCCTAACGGGAGCAGCCGAAAGAAGAAGAAGACGACAGCAGAACATATTAGTTAGCTTATTTAATCAGTTGTTAAAGGCTTGTTTTTTTTCCTTCTTTCAAGCATGAAGCTCTGTGTCGAGACTGTTCGCAGTTTGGCCCTCATCAGTGAAGCTGCCCGCTGCCGCTTATCGGCACAGTTGCCATTTATTTTAGCCTTACAGCAGTGTGGCTCAACCTGTGGAGCGAGATATCTACAAGGGGGTCGCGAAGAAAAAATGGAAATCGAAGAAGAAACTATGTATTAAAACAAACTCGTTTATTACAACAGTTTACGGCAGTAAAATCACACCGAGTATGTGGACTATCGGCTCAGTGGTATTCGTGTAAATGACCGCGTGTCGTGATGTGTCGTTAGCCTCTAACAGCCGATTCTTTGTAGTGAACGTGAAGAGCCGACTCCTGTCGGGGAGAGCAGAGTCTTCAGCCACAGAGAATCCTTGCAGGCAGGGGCGGGACTTTGTTTTGATGGGCACACCATACGGCCAATCACAAGCAAAGACAGATTAGGATCATACCATTGTGTGAAAGAAGGGAGGGGGCAGACGCTCCAAAGACAGTGAGTGTAGTGGTACAGTCCAGGTACAACGAGCCAATAGAAACAGGGAGTCGGATTGAAATGCAAGCGCCTCGGGAAAAAATGAAGAAATGAGCGAAATGCGGAAAAGAAACAGCATCTGGCTGCAGTTCAATAATATTGGAGACTGCAAAGTTGAGTGTAGAATTTGTAAAATGAGAATATCTGTCAGCGCAGAGCAGGGTCAGCAACAAACCTGCACAGACATCTAAGAAGCGCTCAGCCGTCCGTTCAGCTCGCTCTCTCTCTTCCAGCTGACCCGTGAAAAGTGTCCTGTTTTGATCCAAGAACGTCTGCTGCAGCATCCAGTGTCTTATCAAAAACTGCAGGTATATCACAGCCTTCTGCCACTCAAACTTAAATAAGCACATTTATTCCAAAACAAATGACCGCAGCCAGACAGATAAGTGTCGATGAGGAGCTGGCTAAAATGACAGCCCGTGACTTTCAGCCATTTTCATTGTGGACGACAAAGGATTTAAAACTTTTCCCCAGCCTTAATCCCCATGTATGTTCTCCCCAGTAGAAAAACCTCATCCCAAACAATTACTCCACGACTATATAACAACGGAGCGTGCACTGTGGCGAGACAGGGTCAAAAAAGCTTCAGCAATTTGCCTGACAGCTGACTGCCGGACATCCAGAGCGACCTGCTCATACGTGTCTGTCACTTGTCACTTTATTGGAATCTTTAAGATGACATCCTGCCTTCTTGGCTGTTGTGAGTTTACTGAGAGACGAACTGCAGAAAACCTGGCAGAGGAGCTGCTGAGAGTGACAACAGAGTGACAAGTAGACGATCCAGTGGCGTGCTTTGTTAAGGATTGCCCGTATTAGTCGACGTATAGCTACGATTCTTGAGAGACGATCTACCAAGAATTATAGTACGGATTGGGTTCGAATCCCGCGCATTGCTGAATGGAATAATATATCTCTAAAATAAATTAAAAAAAAAATTCTCATTAACGAACGGTGCTTTGAACGTAGTTGTTTTTCTTTTTTGATTAAACAAAAACTGTTTAATGAATGATTTGTCAAGGAACACACGGACAACAAGCATAGTTAAAAATCACACTTAAACAAACTGCATGCCCTTTCTATTGAATCAAAATTATAACAAATATTAATGCATTTCACTTCCTCATATAGCATCTTTACCATGGTCTGCGATAAGAATAATAGTGCACAGCCTTGTGTTTGTATGTATTTATACACTTTGGGAAGTAATACAGTATATTCTAGTTGATTCTGACATTTAATTAATCTGAAGTAGGTAAAAATTAAATATTTGGAAATATTGCAACGGGAAATGATTATATACTTAGCACAAAATAACTATATGTGTTGTAGTAAACAGCATACATACCACTTAGTTAATTTTATTTATATATATATATATATATATATATATATATATATAGTGGAACCTCGAGATACGAGCACCTCTGTATACGAGAAATTCAAAATACGAGGAAAGTATGAGCGAAAAATTCAGCTCTAAATACGAGCATTGGTTCGCGTAACGAGCCAGGCTGTGGGTATAGCTTGCGGCTTAGCAAGGGGGCGTGGTAGCAGTTGAGAGCCGCGATCTGCGGTGTCTGCGTTTCTCACTTAAGTGCACAGGTGGGAAACTGCCCACATCCATGATTGTTCCTGTGGCTGATGGGCTGCAGCTGCCATGTCCTCCCCGCATATATAGAGAAGCGCGAGCAGGTTAAGGGGGGGAGAGAGAGAGAGAGAGAGAGAGAGAGAGAGAGAGAGAGAGAGAGAGAGAGAGAGAGAGAGAGAGAGAGAGAGAGAGAGAGAGAGAGAGAGAGAGAGAGAGAGAGAGAGAGAGAGAGAGAGAGAGAGAGAGAGAGAGAGAGAGAGAGAGAGAGAGAGAGAGAGAGAGAGAGAGAGAGAGAGAGAGAGAAGGCAGGCAGGCAGGCAGGCAGGCAAGTAAGTAAGTGCAGGCTCGCGTGTAGCTGAACAGGCGAGCCAAACAGCTGAAACAGGACGGTGTAGAGAAGGTCAGCTGCATTAAGAGTGTCTCGCCTGTTTTACAGCCCGCATGGGAGAAATAGGTGAGACGCTAACAGAGAAGAAGCACCGGGGATTGTCATCTGTTTTTAAAGACTGCTTCTTGTTGACGTTTTAACCTCGTGTTAAAGGATTGTTATTCTTGTGTATTTTAAACCTCCACTTCACAACTGTTTTAAGGATTATTTATTTAAAGATTTATTGAATTCTCTACTGCACTTTGGACACCTGTTTTGATTCTTTTAATAATCAGTTATATTATTTACCAGTGTTATTTATTAAAGGTAGACTACAGTATATATAATTTATCAGTGTTATTTATTAGGAAAATTGATTTTTATGTTAATATATTTGGGGTGCAGAACGGATTAACTGGATTTCCATTATTTTCAATGGGGAAGTTTGTTCTAGATACGAGAAATTCGCTATACAAGCTCAGTTCTGGAACGAATTAAACTCGTATCTAGAGGTTCCACTGTATATATATATATGCCGTTTTACAGCATGATTAGAATCATCTGAGTATTAAAGGTGTAGGTCTGTTTTATAAGCATATTTATAATATTAATGTTAATATAGAGTATAACTATAATTATTATTCTATATTAGCACTGATATGAACGATTTGTGCAGAACGGATTAACTGGATTTCCATTATTTTCAATGGGGACGTTTGTTCTAGATACGAGAAATTCGCTATACAAGCTCAGTGCTGGAACGAATTAAACTCGTATCTAGAGGTTCCACTGTATATATATATATATATATATATATTTATTTCAGTAATTCATTAACAATTATTGGTCTTTATATGCATGAAAGACTTTCCTGGGGTCTTTTGTAGGAAATATGTACACATAGTTCATTTGTCTTTTCAGATAAAAATGAACTCGCCCAAACAATGAATAAAAGAAAAAAAAAGTTTTTAAATTGGCAAAGATGAAATCAAGAAAAAAAACTTTTCACTTTCTATGATTTGTATTTTTATAATTATAGAGCACTTCATATTATTATTTTTAAAGCTCATTCTGTAAACTATGATTATACAATTCAATGTTTATCATATTTATACATTATTATATCTGTCTTTACACGTGTTGCACATATATTTAATAAATGTAATAAACTTAACCAAGAATGTTTAAAAAAATCATTCAAAAAATGTGTACATGAACGTAAATATATCTGCACAAACCGACACTCGTGAGTAACATTTTTAGAAAGATCAAAAACAAACGCAAATCGCAAAGCGTCCGTGTGCAGACTCGAACAAGCTTTTGCAGAATACATCAACTGACAAGAGGCTGTCCCGCCCTTTCTGAGTTTTGGTAGCCAACATGAGCCATGATTCGCCAATTCTTCGTAGCCGACTGAGCCGTCATTGGACAATTATTGGTAGCCGATGCGTGTTGCGATCGGCCCGAGCTTTCAATTCTTGGTTGAATCTTGGTAGCAGAAAGCGATCTGATTGGTTTTCGCTACCAAGAATTACCTCGACTCATGGCTGCTCAGGGGTGTTACTGTATATATACTGTATGTTACGTGGAGAGGCCTGGCCGCCTTAAGTAGACATCAGAATTCAAGTGCAGTCGTCTCTCTTACCGTTAGATGGCACTTCTGGAATCGCTAATATGTCACTTTTTGTTTTAGAAATAAGACGTGATAGTATTCTTAGGAGTGTTTATAATATTTGTAATTTGATTTCTATTATTACAGAATGGAATAATTTAAAATGTGGAATTATTAAATTACTAAAAATAAAATTCATGAAATTTAATGAAAACCAAAGAAATGTTTGAATTTTACGTATATTTTATCACACTGGTTTTAATTTGAAATGTGTCACATGTGTGACTGTATATTTTGATGATGGAAACATATTAGCGATGCCACAGTGTGATGGAGACTTGAGCACTTCTGCAAATAGTGCATTCCCAAATTAAAATTTAGTGTTGTTGGGTGGATCTCAATATAATCAAAAATCTGAAAATGTGCATACAAACTTTAGGGGGGAGGGTGCCACAAAAACTAATATGAAAAGATGGGGCACACATGGATAAAGGTTGAGAAACACTGATATATCCAAATGTTGTATGAGCCTTGTTATGTCTCAGAGACATCTGTACCTTTGTTAGTGTTGGTGACAGCGAGTCCCAGTGTGTGTCACTGAGAAGTGACAGGCTGGAGGGGTCACACTTATGTACTTAAGTGGAATGAGTCTGATGTGGGCTATTACAGAGGGACTGGCAGTAGGGAAGAATCATCATCATCCTCCTCCTCCTCACTGAGCACAGACAAACTTTCACATTCCTTTCTTCACAAGTCACTTCCGTGTTCCTCTGACTGATTCTCTCTGCCTGCCTCTCCTCAGACTGACGATGGCTGAAGCCCAGCTGTTTGTGTCACAGGACGAGTTCACTTGCTCGGTGTGTCTGGACACCCTGACTGACCGCGTGTCACTGCATTGTGGTCACAGTTTCTGTCTGCAGTGCCTCACGGACTGTTGGGATCAGAGCCAAGAGAGCAGCTGTCCTCAATGCAGAGAGAACTTCACCACGAGGCCTGCTCTGAGAAGAAATAATCTGCTGAATGAAGTCATCAAGAAATTAAAGAAGACGACTCTCAGTTCTCCTCCTCCTCCTACATCTCAGAATTATGTCGGCCCTGTAGATGTGGAGTGTGACTTCTGTACTGGTAAGAAGTTCAGAGCAGTAAAGTCCTGTCTCACCTGCATGGCCTCCTACTGTCAGACTCACCTGAAGCCTCACTATGAAGGGGACGCCTGGAAGGGACACAAGCTAACTGATCCTTATAGAAATCTGAAGGAGAAACTCTGTGAGAAACATCAGAAAAGTATGGAGATATATTGCAAAACTGAGGATTCCTGTATCTGCATGATGTGTGTGGTGACTGGACATAATGGGCATAAAATGGTCGAGCTGGAGACAGAAAGGGAAGAAAAGCAGGTGAGTGGAGTTTAGTGTTTAATGAAATCTTTATGAATAACTTTGGGTTAAGAAATTTGTGGTAGCTTATTTTGCAGCTTTAAGTGATGATCCAAGGAAAGGCAAATCCACCTGCATGACGTCATCACAGCGAGTTTGTGGTCTGCTTGGTTTCTTCCTGCAATGCATCGTTGTGTGACTCGGATCTGTGTGTGTGTGTGTGGGCCCAACCTGTTAAAGACTGACATCCAGTTTCAAGTGTGGTTACTATGTTGTTCTCATTTCTTCTGGTGGTACAATCAAATAACAAACTTAAATGCATTTCCTATGCGAGCTTGGATCCCCTGCAAAACTGGAGTAGTTCACCCTCAGCACCTAAACAAGGTACCCCCTCTTCCCTTCTATAATCTCTCCCTCCTGCATTTTCAACCTTCAACACCAACCTTCCTCCAGACTCAAACTCTTGTTGTAAAGTGGTTTTAAATCATGTCCTGGTGCCACAGACAACCTGCATTAGCTCCAGGTGCAGCAGAGTTAGAATGGCCCCATATGTTACTTATAGAAATGTTTTTTGTCTTTTCAGGCATTCTTTCCATGGTTACACTTGTTTCTGATGAGAAAGCTAGGCATCTTAGTCTACTGTGAGGACACCTTTCAGGTATCCCGGAGGAGCTCTATACTGTATGCTTCTATCCACATCACCTTTCAGTTACATTGAATTTATTGTAATAATTTACTTTCATTACCTGAGTTTTATTGTGCAGTTCAAAATGGAACATATTAAAGTGAAAGACTACAGACATGCATCCTTAACATTTCACATCATGAAAGATACATAAACACTTCAAGTTACCAACCTCAGACACGTGGTAAAAACAGCACCTCATCCAAAGCACTTTGCCTGTTAGATGCACATTTATGCAGGCAACATCTGTGACGCGGAAACGCGTCCCCATAGTAACTTGCTGCCTACCCCTGTGGAACTTTACTTGAATGTCTAGCAGCACAAAACATTGAGAGAATGAATGAATATATATATATATATATATATATATATATATATATATATATATATATATATATATATATATATATACTGGAAACAAAGGGTTTTAAATAAGAATACTTACCGTCATTCGTTGGCGTGGGAAAAGAGGGGCTTACTGTGGTTTCTTATTCTCCGGTTATCTCCTTACAAGTAAAGACGCGAGCCTCAGTCCATATGCCATTTTAAACATGGCGCTTTGATCAGGCGCTTGCGCTGTGCTTAGGAATCTGGGCAAAGACGGTTGTGGGGGAGGAAAGTTTTTTTTTTTTAAGTTCTTTAGTTTTGTTGGTTTAACGGGTTTTTTTTAGTCGGTTATTTCGGAGATAAGAAATATACAGAAGTGTAATTGGTTTGTTGTTATTGTTTCTTGTGAGCAGGATTAAGTTACATTGTTTGTGAAGCCTTTGGGTTCCCCCCGAAACAGAATATGGTTAGTGTCGTCCTACAACAGAGGGCTCCGGGAAAGAAATTAGAGTGGCTTTATAAAGGGTTGGACTTGAGCCGCTAGGGGGGGAACGTTTACCTGATTGTGGATTGCAGAGTTAAGTATGGGCTGCTTGAGGGGAGAATGACAATCTGCTATTAGTCAGTTCAAGCTCCTGATTTTTGGAAGTTGGAGAAGCTTAAATATTTAAGACTGCTTCAGAGCCTTATTTTTGTAGTTAATAGTCAGGCAGGTTTTTGTTCATAGAAAGTGAAAGTTGCCTCGAAGATAAGGTCATATTTTGATTTTTTTTTTGTTGTTGTTTTTATTATTATTGGACACTTTATATATTACTGCCCCAGAACTTTACTGGCCAATGGATTGAAACAATAAACTGCTGTTTTACTTTTTTCTTCATGCTGTTCTTTGGTTTTGACTCTGATGGTACCAACTCCGGTCCTGGTTGGTCACAAACTACTAGTGGGTTACCTACTCCTGTAGGTGGCCTGTGACAACATCAATCTGTTATACAGGTCCTTCATTTATTTGGATCTGGCATTCAGACATGAGGCCCATGTTTTTGACCTATGTGGTGCCTTTAACAACACTACTGTAATATAAGCTAAGATCAGTGAAAATGGGCGGTTGCTGTGTGTCTTGGGTTTCTGAAAATAAGTGGACCACTATTTGAAGCTACATAACAGTGTGCAAGGTTAAATGTTTGGTAAGTGACACAGGGACTCTCTGAAGAGCTCCCAGATGTCTTCCTGCTTACCTTAGTGTAATATTCTGAGACTAACTGCTGAGATTCTTGTGTGGGTATGCCAATGTGGGCTGTACAGAGAGGCCTGGTGGATGACTTCTTTTAGTGAGGAATCATATGCAGCTTAATGTTAGCAAAACAGAAGAGATGATGGTATGCCACTAGAACTGACCAATTTTTTAATCCAAGAAGTAGGTGTATTAATACCCAAGGATGTAACTGGACAAAATCTGTATTGGGCTGCAATCACTGAAACAATATACAAAATTGGCTAACTGTGTTTCTAAGGGTTGCTGAGGTCGTTTGGCATGAGTCGAATATATCTGCATATGTTGCATGAATTTAAGGTACCAAGTGTGCTCTTTTAAAGCAATAGTTGCCAACATACTGGATAAGTTAATCAAGAAGACCAGTTCTGTTTTAGGAGCAGGCCTGGACACTGTTGGCCAAGCTGCTGGCTATCAGGAACAACGTCTCATACCCGCTGACACCCTGGCGACCTGTGGATCACCTTTAGTTCTTGTCTCTTCTACTGTGGTGCAGTGAGTGCTATTGGATATCTTTCTTTTTTTACTATTTACCATTAGATATTAAAACATATGCCTGGAATGGACAATTTGTTTTCTGACATTTTAGTAGGTTAATGTTACATTTATTATGGTCAAATTAATTTTTTTGGTCTCTGTTTAGTAGTTTAGATTAGTTATTAGTCATATTAAATAACATTTTCTTTGCATAGTTCATAGTTTAAATTTTCCAATCCCTTCTGTTACATTATCTACTGTTTTAACTCAAATTTCTTTTGTCTATTTAAAGTGTTTGCTGAATGTTTTTTTTGTTTTTTTTAACCTTTATCTTTCCTTGATTTTATCTTTTCTATGACTCTGACACTCCATTCTGCCCTACTGTCCACTGCACCTAAACATCAGACGTTTTCTCAATTCTTTTGCAATTTAGAAACTGGAAGTAAAGTTGATTTTTTTTTTTTCGTGTCTGCTTGTGCATGTGTATTTTAAGGCAATATTTTACAGCATCGGGAAATATAAGACATACATTTATTAAAGATGCAGTCAAAGAAAGAGACTTTTTACTAAGCATAATTGTAAACCTATTATATTTACTGCCAGCACAATACAAAACATAGAAAATTATAAAAACAAATGTAACCTAAAATTATATCTTTAGGGTTCTTCCATTAATACTAAAACTGAAAATAAAATCATGTTTGACAACTCTCTTAATTCTTTTTCCATTATGCTGTTAAGATGATGATGATGCAGTGCTGTCTGCATTAGATTGTAAAAGCTCAACAACACAACGGACACATCGAGAATAGTTGTCCTGTAATCCTTCTCCATGCTGAAATTCAGCAGAAAGCATTTCCATCTGCTGATTAGTTAAATGTAATGTGTTGGATGACTCTTCTTCCTCAATCACATCAGAAGAAATTAAAGCTGGCCCCCCAATTCTTTGTAAGTTTTCTAATAAAAGCTGTTCAATAGTAGCATCTGATGGAGCAGAATTTGTGATGAGAAGCCCATCTGACCAAATCTGTTCTGGTGATCAGTTTCCTTCTGTTCTAATTCTGTGCATATCCCAACCATTTCTAAATAGTTCAAGTCGTTTGTTAATTTCATTAAGGTACATTAAATGAAGACATGCTATGTGTACATTATTGTCTGGATTCAGAATAAGAAGATCCTCCATTTCATAGAACTCCTTGTAAAATGGTTCAATGACCTGTGAGAATAGGTCTTTCCAAAGCCTTTTGATTCTTTGGTTATGTACTGATTGTCCAGTAGTATGGCTACAACGCTGCAGTCCTCTCAGGATATTCATGAGCAGTGCTACTTGAGGATTTTCTCCTCCATGATCTGATCTTACTCGAGATGGTAAGCCATACTTCTTCACAAGAGCCTTGCAAAAAACTTCTAAAACTGTGAATGATTTGTTATACAATTTAAATATGAAATGAGTAAATGCCCATTTACAAAAAAAAAAAAAAAAATTAAAGGAAACCAGAACATTATATATCCTAAATATTTTTTGATCAGAAAATAATGATCATTATGTTGATTGACATTATATTACTTTTCTCAATTTAATGAGATTACAATAAACTGGCTTACCTTGCTCAGATCAAATTCAGTAATAAATAACGCAGATAGCTAAAAGTGTAAGACCTACCTAATATACTATACAGCAGGACAAAAATGTACAAGAATGAATTACCGTATCAACTTCATGTGGCTGCCCATGTGCCAGAGACTGTTTGATAGATAGATGGATAGATAGATCTTTATTGTCATTGTCACTTTTACAAAGGAACAACGAAATTGAAGGTGCAATCGACTCAGTGTTTGGGGATCTTCTTTGGATTACCTGGGCCCATCTTCCTGCAGGAGTCATGGGGTCAACTCTCATTAAAGAGCTCCGTATACTTTTTCTTTGTACAATTAATCCCTTTGCTCTAAGATACGACTGATCATCTGTTAGGAATTCAGACAGCAGGAATGTTTTAGTAAGATAAAGTACACTAATATGTTGGTGTGTGTGTGTGTGTGTGTGTGTGTGTGTATAACCACAGGATTAATTAATGAAAGGCTTCTTCTAACTTTTTAAAGTTCTGCATAAAAATACCACATCAAGCAAACATAATAAGTGATTGCAGAGAAGCAGAGGTCACTGGGGCAGAACTACTGGAGGTTAAAGAAAGGAAGAAAAACTGAAGCCAAGCCTATGAAAGAGTAGAACTAAACACATTCACCCGTAATGTTCCAAATAAGATTAATGTAATATTCTTGGCCTTTGCATTGTGAGAAAAGACTATGTCTGCAGAGACAACACAAACATGGGGAAAACTTGTAGACTCCACATTGTTACTACATATAAAATATGCAAATAAAAATAATTCGGCTATCTAGAAGTTAAAAAAAACTTACCTCTGTCCCAGAATTTGGATATTGAGAATGGAGCAGTTTTACTTCATCATCAAGCTCATTGTCAGTAATGCCACTGAATTTACTGCGTGGGGACAGTCCTTCTTTTTTAAGTCTCTTGTAGATATATGACACAGAACAACCTAAGTGCTCAGCAATCGTCTGTCCAGTATATCCTCGTAAAATGTAAATTTGAAGTTGTTCTCTAGTAATCAATATCTTTGCTAAACCATGGCCACCTGTGTGTTATATTGTTTGAATAAGTATGTATTCTATGTAATTATTTTATATTACATATTTTCTTAAAAATACACTAACAGTATTATAAGAAATAATAAAAAAATAGAAAAAAACTATTATACAAGTATTGCAGTTGTAACATAGTTGGATAGCTTGGAGCACCATACTGTACATTACAAAACAAAACAGCATGATTGTTATAAAGAATAGTAAGTAGTAAGATAATAGAAAGACTGTATGGCCTACAGCAAATATATCATTTACCAAGTTGCATATTTGTAAGTAATTATAAGTAATTCAATCATACTGCACATTACATGCATTTAAACCAAATGGTGACTGTTTCCTAGCATAGAATATAAAGGAATTAACATATTCTTAGCCTGTTAGTTCAGTTTAAAGTGGTACAGCATTGTGGCCATTTCATTATATCATAAGTAACTTATGAAACAATGAAGCATGTAAGCTCATTTTCAAAAATCCCCTCAAGTAGTTCCTTTAGTGTGGTCAGAGTGAGGGACGTTTGTCCTTTACAACGTCATGTTGTACGAGTACATCAACAATTGTGTTTGGTGAAGGTGTATAAGATAAAAGGGCTGCAGTGTTCAATGACCCTCTCTCTGCTAAACTCACTATTGTAGCAATGCACAAACCTCACAACCAGAGGTATTATAATATTCATCTCTTTTTAAAAATGAACATAGAAGATAAAATACCTCCATTTTGTGGTCTAGTTTTGACTGTTTAAACTCACAAATTGTAACTGACATATTTAAAGTTTTAATGTGAAATGGATGTACAGTACATATTACTAAAAGATTACATATAATTTTTGAGATTAAATATAACAACATATAAGGACGAGTGAGGTAGACTGATTGTCACATCCCAGATAGTGATTTTAAATGTTTTAAAGATGAAGTAGGCTATTACGTTAGGTAATTAGTAATTCAAACCTAAACTATTTACACATATAAAATCTTTTGGTTCCTTGCATTTTCCTTTGAATTAAAATTTTTTCCACTTCCTTCACCACCTCTTGAGCAACATTCTCCACTAGAAATTAAGAATAGCTAAATATCCTGAATTTGCATTGTTTTATTTCCTTTTCTCAAGAGGGATACTTAGAACAAAATATTAAATTAGCTTTAGTTGCTCTATGTATAGGACTTATGTAGTATTCACATTCCATTAATTTATTTTAAGATAACATACCTTCTCATCTGCGTTGAGTTGTAAAAGTACTACTGCTTGACTGAATTCTCTCAGAATCTTCCATATTTTCAAAGAAACTCAACAAATCCTCTAAAGAATGTGATATTTCTATACGAATGTACTCTGGTATTTGTACTGAAATTCTGTCAAACTGTGTTTTTGTCATTTGAAGCAACCTCAAATTAGAATTGTTAATTTCCAAAGAACCTTCTTCGGCATTTCGCTGAAAGGTTCTAAGGATATTTTTAACTTCCCTGAGAACAGAACGTGTTCCTGATGTTTCTGCCATGATTACTGGTTGCTAGAAAATAAATATGATACAGAGATGTTGTTAGTTGAGCAGGAAGTGATGTAAACATATATTTAAAAAGGAGGAAGTGATCCAAAGATATATGTAATTCATTTGAAGATATCTCTAAATAAAGAGGAAGTGATTTAAAGATATCTGTAATTCATTTAAACATATCTGTACTGTGATCCCTCGCTATATCGCGCTTCGCCTTTCGCGGCTTCACTCTATCGCAGATTTTATATGTAAGCATATTTAAATATATATCGCGGATTTTTTGCTGGTTCGCGTATTTCTGAGGACAATGGGTCTTTTAATTTCTGGTACATGCTTCCTCAGTTGGTTTGCCCAGTTGATTTCATACAGGGGACGCTATTGGCAGATGGCTGAGAAGCTACCCAGCTTACTTCTCTCTCTCTCTTGCGCTGACTTTCTCTGATCCTGACGCAGGGGGGCTGTTCGCACACCTAGACGATACGGACGCTCATCTAAAAATGCTGAAAGATTATCTTCACGTTGCTATCTTTTGTGCAGCTGCTTCCTGAAACGACATGCTGCACGGTGCTTCGCATACTTAAAAGCTCGAAGGGCACGTATTGATTTTTGATTGAAAAACAAACTCTGTCTCTCTCTATCTCTCTTCCTGCTACTGACGGAGGGGGTGTGAGCTGCCGCCTTCAACAGCTTTGTGCCACGGTGCTTCACATACTTAAAAGCAAACAGCCCTATTGATTTGTTTGCTTTTCTCTCTATCTCTGTGACATGATCTGCTCCTGACGCGCACTCCTTTGAAGAGGAAGATATGTTTGCATTCTTTTAATTGTGAGACGGAACTGTCATCTCTGTCTTGTCATGGAGCACAGTTTAAACTTTTGAAAAAGAGACAAATGTTTGTTTGCAGTGTTTGAATAATGTTTCTGTCTCTCTACAATCTCCTGTGTTTCTGCGCAAATCTGTGACCCAAGCATGACAATATAAAATAACCCATATAAACATATGGTTTCTACTCTCGCGGATCTTTTCACCTTTCGTGGGCTGCTCTGCTGAACGCAATCCCCGCGATGGGAGGAGGGATTACTGTAAATCATTTTAAGATATCTTTTAAATACAAAGTGTTCATTAAAGATATCAGTAATTTCATTTAAAGATTATCTGTAAATCATTCTAAAGATATGTTTAAATACAAAGTGTTCAATGTTAAAGACTATCTGTAACTTCATTTAAAGATATCAGTAACCAACCATGCTAAAATATTCTACAGACAAAGTGACATTTGGAGATATCTGTAATTGATTTAAATATATCTGCTAATTGATTCTTAAGATATCTGAAATCATTTAAATTTACCCTTTAATAGCATTTCATAATTATATCTTTAAAGCGATTTTACAGATATCTTAAAGATATCTTTAAATGTTTTAAAGACTATCTTCTGAACTCGATAATTTGGCTTGCCAAATTTTAGCTGCAGGAGTAGTGTGGGCACGGAGTTTCACAGACCAAAGAGCCCTTCAGCACCACCAGAGGTGTCACAGCGGCGAAAAGGCCTTCTACTGAAGGAGTGTGGAAAGACTTTTGCCTACAAGAACAGCCTCAAATTCCACAAGCGAGTTAACGCGGGGAGCGGCCGCACTGCTGTACACAGTGTGGGAAGAGCTTCATACGTAAAATCGACCTTCAGCGACATCATCTGTCGCACACCTGCGAGAGACCCTACAGCTGCGTCGAATGCGGAAAGAGGTTCACAAAGAAAAGAACCCTTCAGCACCATCAGCGGCTTCACAGCGGAGACAAGATATTCAGCTAGGAGTGTGAGAAGACCTTTGCCTATAAGTACAGCCCGAAAGGCCACCAGCAGATTCACAACGGCGACAAACACAATTCTTGTAGCGACTGTGGAAAGAGGTACATACATAAAAACGACCTCCTGCAGCATCAGAGAATCCACACCGGAGAGACGCCACACAGTTGCCCCGTGTGTGGGAAATGCTTCAGAGTGGTCAGCGGACTGCAAGTGCATTTGGTGATTCACACCGGGGAGTATCCGTATTTCTGTAACCAGTGTGGGAAAAGGTTCAGACTGAAGGGGAAACTTCAGCAGCGTCAGAGGGTTCACAGTGGGGAGCGGCCATTTTGTTGCCAAGATTGCAGGAAGACCTTCATCTACAGCCGGTACCTTCAACAGAGAGTTCTTTGGACCTCATGCCGTGTGATTTGTAGGACCTTCTAGACACAGAAACACGACTGGCTTTCTAAAACGACAGCCACTTAGTTCAGTGGTGGACTCCACTCAAGTTCTGGAAACGTCTGAAGGTGACAGGATGGACCAGAGTGCAGTTCAGAATAACACAAGAAAGGTCTAAATATGACTAGGTGTGAGAGATTTTAGTTTGTGATTTTTAATAAATTTATTAACCTTTCTGTTAACACATCTTCACTTTATCATGATGAGTTATTAAATGTTGATTCAATGGGCAAAAATTGGAAATTCATCCATGAAAAATTAAATCCACAATAAAGTGTGTAGAAAGAGTCTGAAGACTTTGTCAATCCACTGTATTTTTAGATATGACACTGAAATTGAGAGGCGGCATGGTGGCACAGCGCAACACTGCTGCATTCCAACAGTCCTCACCTCCACCTGATTATTAGAGACCTTCACATTGTGACAATCGCTCCTCATTGGTGGGTTAAAAATCAGCCAGTGGTTATGTCCACAAACTCCTGTTCTTCTGCTGCACTGTTTGTCAGGTTAGCTCAATTCATATTTGATATTTATTATATAGTGCCTTTTGTCACTACAGACATTTGTAGCAGTAAAATACATTGCATTATTCATTCCAACAGATGGTGCATCATTTTACTACTACAAATATTTGTGATGCCCCATTTGTGCCATCTGTTGGAATGACAGAGACATAGCAGCTGGACAGACACACAGACAGACACTTGTCCTTTTATTAAAGTGCATGAAGTTTGTTCTTGTATTTAAATTGCACTTCACATCACTCTCTGCATAAAGAATTTCTTGAAGTCAGACATTAACAAGTCAGTAAGTTTACAATCAAACTGGGAAATTCAAAATGATGTTTTAAACCTGAATAAAGCCGATAACATCTCATGATGTGACTCAGAGCTACAGAGTTACTGAGCGCCAGTCTTGATGTCTGGGCTGCCAGGAGAAGCTCCTCAAGACCCGCTATTTAATTGAGCGGGATTCTCTTTCTTTCTTTCTTTCTTTCTTTCTTTCTTTCTTTCTTTCTTTCTTTCTTTCTTTCTGTCATTATTGCTTTAGCCTCATACTTATTTATTGTTCTGTTCCTGCCTTGCCTGTTTGCATGTTTACCACTCAATCCTCATTGTTTGTAGCGTCTTCAACCTGCTATATCCGAACACAGGGTCACGGGGGTCTGCTGGAGCCAATCCCACCCAACAAAGAGAGCAAGGCAGGATATGTAACGTCTTTCTTTTACTAATTTAATGAATGACATTCATGATGTCAGACTAGCTCGAGACGAACATGCGGTCATGATTCCTACTTTTACCCGTTTATTATAAAAAACCCTTGCACTACTCGGTACGGGCCACGAGATAGTGGGAGCAGACCGCACCGTCCGCCAATGTAACGCAGGTGAGGGGGACACACAAGAGAGCCGCCGCGGGGTGCACCAGGTTCAGCCGGACACGACTGCGAGCAGGAGGAGCTCCGTCCACGAAGTAGGCGCTATCATTTGAGCTCAGCTGTCAGACTCGTCCAAACCTGCACAGCAGGAAGGCGGCGGCGTGAGCACAACGACATGAACTCGGGAGGGACTGCGCAGATTCTCTGATCTTCGGCTCACCTTTTCTTGTATCGTATGCCAAAGTACCCTTTACTGTGGGACGCGGTTTGGGGTCGTGTCTGCACGCACACTCACATAAATAATGTGTGTTGATGACAGATATAAACACGTGTGGTCTATATCTATAAAGACGAGTTGGGATACGTCTGGCTGTGTTTTGTATGTTTGTGGAGGACGGAGAGTAAGGCGGGAGTGTATGGGAGTCACGTGATCATCTCCCTTCCCTTTCACCTCATTTCATTCACTTCATTTCGCTTCGAGCTGAGCTCCGCAGATGACGCGGTTAGTCCTTTCTCCTTTACTGTTTAGTAGACGCGGTACTTACTGAATAGTATTTTTTCTTTTAGTGTTTCTTAGTGTTTAGTAGACGCAGTGTGCCGGTGCTGCAGTTTAGTGTTCACTTTCTACTTCGTTTTTGTACTTTAGTGTTTAATTAATAAATAATAATAATTTCATTACATTTATATAGCGCTTTTCCTCAGTACTCAAGCGCTAAAATAGTGAGTGATACATAGCTGATAGCAGTGTAGAAGCAGCACAGCACAATGGAGCCGGTATGGCAGGCGGGTGTGGTAGCGTAGGTGAGCGGCGATAGCAGGCAGCAGGAGGAGGAAGCAGGATTTGGATGTTCCAATACACAGCCATAAACAGTAACACTTGGTAATTTCAGGCGTGATCGCCCTGAGCCATAAGCAAGGTGAGTATGAACATCAGATCAGTTCCCGGTCGTAGGGTACTGTAAGATGAAACGGGAGCAGATCAGCATAGCGAATATAATCACGAACACAGATCATCCCGAGGTGCTAGATCGCCAGGTACAAAGAAATGCTCGTAGATCTCATCCCGTGATCCACAGACTCAGCTGTTCCCAGTAAAGTGGAGTCCATAAAATCTGTAAACATTAAGCAAAATCCATGCAATTCGAGTTAGATGTATCCACGAACTATACGTACAATAAACAAAATAAAACAAGCGTGAAAGTGCAGAATTAAGGCGAATTTTGCGAAAAAGTGTTGTTAACAGGGAGGAGCGGCAACAACAAGCGTGCGTCAGCGTCCCCTCACCTGCTATAATAAAGCAGTTATAATAAAGAAGTTTAGTAGACTTTTACTTTATCTCATTTAGTGTTCTTCCCGGCGGTGCTGCTGTTGTTTAGTGTTTGTGTCTAGTGTTATGGAAGGAGTGATCTTACCACTGTCAGATTTTGCAATGAATGAGTTGGTAAATAATGATTATTTATCAACAGATCACATGAGCAAATTCAACGAAATTTTAGCTGCGCATACAATTTTCCAACCTCAAGAGGTTTTGCTAATGTGGACTCCTGACATACCTATAGTGCCCATTCCACAAAATGCAAAACATATTCAAATATTACCTTCTGCAGCTACTGAACGAGTGACTTACTGGGTGTGTACCTATTATGATGGTGCTATAATTCATGTCTATGACAGTTTAAACGCTGATAAAAAATTCAACCTCACCGAAGAGCAGCTTCATTTCCTTCATACTTTGTTTCCTTACAAACCTCCCATAGTTTATGAAGACGCACAGCAACAATTAAATCTTACAGATTCTGGTGTCTTCGCAATTGCATTTGCTGTTTATTTCTTTAGGTATTGACCCAAGTGATCAAGTTTTTACTATTTCTTCAATGCGAAATCACTTACAAATAATTTTTGTTACTCGACAATTGCTTCCATTCCCTTTCGAAAGTAGCCGACGGGCGACACCAGTTACAAGTATTCAGTGCGTTCAAAGACCTGTACGAAGTACGGCGACTAACACAGTCACTCATGAAAGGGGAGATGACTCGGTGAAGGAAATGGGGATTGAAACTACCTGGGAGGACATGCAATCAACGAGGCGATTAAACGGATCTCAAGAGACGTCTTCTAGGTTGGAAAAAAGCGCTTGGCTGCCAAAACCATATATATACATATACTAGCAAAATACCCGCGCTTCGCAGCGGCGAAGTACTGCTTTAAAATTTTAAATAATAAACTGAGGGAAATTATACCAATAATTATTTGTTAAGGATCTCTTTGTATACCATGTTGTCAGTTCACCCCTCCGGTTGTAATATGACCAAGTTGTGCGCTGAGCTTACTCTTGAGCATGCAACGTATACTTGGCCATATGAAAAGCAAATCCAGAACAGCCAGCTGCGGAGCTCAGCTCGGAGCGAAATGAAGTGAATGAAATGAGCGAATGGGAGGGGAGATGATCACGTGACTCCAACACCCGCCTTAGCTCTCCATCCCTCCACAAACACACAAAGAAAGTCTCTCGGATCCCAACTCTCCTTTATATGTATAGATAAATAGCAAAATACCCGCGCTTCGCAGCGGAGAAGTAGTGTGTTAAAGAGGTTATGAAAAAGAAAAGGAAACATTTTAAAAATAACGTAACATGATTGCCAATATAATTGTGTTGTCATTGTTATGAGTGTTGCTGTCTTTTATATATATAATATACACACACACACATATAAACATATATATACATATACATATATATACATATCTACATATATATATGTGGATGTGTATATGTATATATATATATATATATATATATATATATATATACATATACACATCCACATATATATACATATATATATATATATACACATACAGATTATATATATATATATATAAATGGAATGGGTGGGTCGTCGGGTGGGCCTTTTTTTCATTCCGTTGAAAGACACGCCCTACTCACTGGACAGTTAAAAACACCAATCAAACTAACGATGACATCAAGTATTACCCAATCAAAAGTAGGAAAGGAGGCATCTTCATAAAATGCGTGTGGGATGATTTGCATGAGACGCTGCTTTAAAAAAAAAAATGATAAAAAAATACGGGATAAATCCCGTCCAGTATTGATTCAAAACGGGACGCGCAATTTCATTCTCAAACGCGGCACGATTCCGTATTTTAAAGGACGGGTGGCAACCCTACAGTGCCAGGTAACCACCCATACAATCACATTGTGATTCAGACTAGGAATGCAATGAATGTAATTACCCCGATCTACATACAAGGCGAAAGTCTTGCAACATTCAAAGATGATGGTTTGGGATAAGTACACCATACAACATAAAAGAGCTTATGAAGCCTTGAACCGAAAAAAGCAACATCTCAGAGATCGTAAAAAAAAAAAACAGGAGCTAATGTCGTTTTACTCGCTGTAGATTTTAGTCAAAACATTACCAGTTATTTCACGAGGGAGACCAGCAGATGAACTCAACGCGTGTTTAAAATCCATGCTTCTCCCCACGCTCGGTTATATGTCGCGTGTTCTCGGGTAGGTGCACCAAAAAATGTATACATTTAAGCATGTAAATGGGCAAACAAAAAATGAGGTATACCCGAAGGCACAGCAGTAGTACTTAATGTAACTTTACTTCTTAAATGTTAATGTTTTACTGTTTTAATAATTTATACGCTTCTTATATGTTGTTCAAATTCTTTTATCAAAATACCACTGACAGCGCAATGCACGATAACATCGAGTGAATACACCATACGCATCCGCCCACGGCTGCCCTGGTGTGCGCAGATAGGAGTTGATTGTACAATAAAATAAAATAAAGATAAAAAGACTAAAACAATCATCACCCATAAAGCAGATAGTAGACGTGACGTACTATATGTGTACCACATTTCAAGTGTATAGGTGCAACGGTTTGCGAGCTACAGGTCATTTAAAATCCTGGACAGACACACAAATTGCCACGGTAGCAAATTACAGAAGAAGATTTTACTGTTTATTAATTTATATTTATATGAAATGTGCTTCTTATATATTACTTCATATTCTCATATGATAATGATGTTAATGTTTATATTGATTTCTGTGTTATTAAAACTGCATGTATGTGTGTATAGTATAATATATATCTATATATATATATATATTATATATATATATATATATTATATATATACTAGCAAAATAACCCGCGCTTCGCAGCGGAGAAGTAGTGTGTTAAGAGGTTATGAAAAAAAAAGGAAACATTTTAAAAATAACGTAACATGAATTGTCAATGAAAGCCCGTTTCACTCAGTAAGTCGTATGTGTGTGTATATATGTACATGTGTATATGTAGATATGTTATATATATGTATATGTATATAAATGTTTATGTGTGTGTGTATATTATATATATAATTATATATATATTATATATATATATATATATATATATATATATATATATATATAAAAGACAGCAACAGTTATAACAATGACAACACAATTACATTGACAATCATGTTACGTTATTTTTAAAATGTTTCCTTTTTTTTTCATAACCTCTTTAACACACTACTTCTCCGCTGCGAACCGCGGGTATTTTGCTATATATATATATATATATATATATATATATATATATACGAGCTGTATATACCCGGCGTTGCCCGGGGCAGAAGTAACCTAATCGGTCAAACACTTGCATATATACCAAAGTAAACCTAATCGGACAAACAGCTTCATATATACAGAAGCGAACCTAATCGGACAAACAGCTAATCTATATACATAAGCAAACATAATTGGTCAAACAGTTACATAAATACAAAAGCAAACCTAATCGATGAAACAGCTTCATATATACAGAAGCGAACCTAATTGGTCAAACAGTTATGCATGTGCAGAATGATTTTACAAACATTATGCGTGTTAACAATCATTAAAAAGAAAAGATTGAGGAACTGTTCTTCTATATGTGATGAAGCTGGATAAAGCTGACTTGACGAAGACGTTGGTGGCATAGATTGGTTT